>NC_058369.1:55851796-56151796 GCF_018350175.1 Felis catus
TGCCAGCTCTGCACCTTTCAGCCGTGTGACCTTACCTCCCCAAGCCTGGGTTTCCTCATCTGCACACATGAGGATTAAATAAGGGAAACCTGGGTGGCTCAGTCGATTAAGCGTCGGACTCTTGATCTCATGGTTAGTGGGATCGAGCACGGAGCCTGTTTGGACTTCTCTCTCTCCTGTCTCTGCTCCTCTCCTGCTCCCTCCCTCCCTCCCTCTGTCTCTCTCTCCCTCCCTCCCTCTCTCTCTCTCTCTCTCTCTCTCTCTCTCTCCCTCACCCCAGCAAAAAAAAAAAAAAAAAAAAAAAAAAAAAACAGAAAGTGTCAGATCTGCGTTGGAGTCCCTGCCAGCTTCCTCCCCTTCTGAGACTCAGTTCCCTTCTCTGTAATGTGGAGGAGAACCCCAAGTTGGGGGTGGGGGGGGATTCAAGGGAGGGCTCCTGGAGGCGAGCCCCCACGAGCGCTCAGGCGCACCTTGATGGCCAGTGTGATGTCCGCGTAGGCACAGAAGCCTCCGCCCCGGTCACTGGAGCAGTGGTGGAAGCCTCCACCTGCAGAAGGGCAGACACAGCGTGGTCAGGGCCAGGCACTGCCCCGCCCCTACATCCTCCCCGCATCCCGTCCCTGCTCAGCTCCCAGGGACAGGCTCCTGGGACTCCAGGTCGGCAAGTTGAACTGAGCACCCGGGCGCGTCACCATCCCTGGGTCAGGAGGTAGCTTTGCCATCACAGCCATCCCTACCCGGAGCAAGAAACCTCGCAGGCTGTCCCATCGAGTGAGTCCACAGTGCCTGTCACAACCCCCAAGGGCTAGGAGCTTATCTTTCCCCAAACTGTCCCTTGCCTCTGCAGAGCCAGGCCGGCCCCCAAGTGATTTCCCATGCCAGGGAGGGGTGGTGGGGCTATGGGGGACCCATTTACCCTGGGACCACCCAGATTCTGCAGGTGGTAGAAAGGGATGGTCAGGAAGGGCACCTTCTGATGGTCTTGGCCACCCATGGCCATGGGGAAGGCCTTAGACACCAGGGTCCGGCCACAACCTCCCCCCTGAGAGCCCATTGCCCTGCAACCTGAGTTTCGGGGGCCTCTGAAATTGAGCCCAACAACTGCCCCACCCAGCAGTTAGGGTCCAGGGCCCACAGCTACAAAGGATTTGCCTATTCTCATGCCAACAGGCTGTCAACGGATCTTAACAAGATAATAGCCAATAATGAACTCCTAACCAGGCACAGAGCTCACTGAAACCTCCCTATAGCCCCCAGTGGGGGCACGATTGCCATTACCTCCATTCTACAGATGAAGAAACTGAGGCACACAGAAAATCAAGCAACCTGCCTGGGATCACACAGCTCACTAACAGCAGAACCAAGATTCAAACCCAGGCTGGATCAAGACCTGGCCTCTTAACCTCTATCAGGTCATAACATCTTCCACAGGGGAAGGGCCTCCCGAGGCCCTCGTGGGGACCCCACTGTAGACACACACAGGGCATGCCTCTTTCATCCATCTGTTCAGCAGCAGACCGTCACATCACGGTGATGTCAGATCCGATGTTCGGTTCCTGGCAATACCAAGATGGAAGAGACCGAGCCCTGGCCTTGTGGAGCTCACAGCCAAAGGCGGGGGTTCTCCCCCACACCCATTTCTTCATCGATATGATGGGGCTGACATGATAATGCCCAGCTCAAAGGAGAGGCCAGACAGTAAAGAGGTTTGCTAACTGTGAAGTGCTGTACCTCAGTGAGGGACACACAAGGAAGGGATGAGGAAAAACGTCTGTGTAACCCTCCCGTGAGCCAGTCTTGGGGGAGAGTCCAGGGGACTCCGGAGTGCTGGCCCTCGGGTCCCTGACACGGCATTGACCCTGGGCCTGTCTGCCCATTACGTGACCATGGCCCTGAAGGCTGTCCTGGGCCCCGGGAGGCTGATGGAGTTTTTCAGGAAAGACTCTGAAATTCTGCAGGTTTCAGCCCCACGCAGGGCTGCCCAGGGGATGACGCAGGCTTTTGATGACAGAGTGAGCCCCTTGTCACTGGAAGTATGCAAAGGCAGGGCTGGGGAGCCATCTGGAGAACTCTTTTAGATGAGAATCCCACACCAGATGGAGGCACTGGTTGGTCCCTCCCAGGCACCAGATGGCCAAATCCCCGCCCCCCCCCCCCTCCAGACCACTTTAAGAAGGAGGTTCAGGGTGGTTCTGAAGGCACCAGAGCATCTGAACTCACAGTGGTTGCCTTCAGGTTCCTCCTGGCCCTCCCAGCCCAAGGACCCAGCAAGCCAGACCGGCTGGGGCACTCACCCACATTGATGGCCCAGCCTCGCTCCATGGCCAGCTTCCCTGCCTTTGGAGACAAGCACAAGGTGAGAGGCACAGGCAACCAATTCCCTCACTCATTCATTCACTGATTCACTGATTCATTCATTCATTCATTCATTCATTCATTCCATAGACACCATTTCCAGAGAGCTCTGACATAGGATGATCTATGAGGTAGGGTTCAGGAGACCCCCACCCTCCAGCAGACTCAGACTCAGTCTTGGAAGTACCAGACTGGCTGCTGTATGAGAACTGCAAAGCCGCAGAACTGCAATTCTGAGAGGCGACTAGAAGAAATCAAAGTTACATAGTTATGATCACACGTGAGCTGACAAGGATTTTGATGAGGCTTTCAGTGGAAAAATAGACAATTTTGGACCCACAGAAATACGGTAGGCTGAATACCAAAATCTTGTAGGAAATCATGGTTTGGGAGTGGGCAGTGATATTTAAAAAAAACAAAAAACAAAAAACAAAAAAAAAAATTTCCAAAGCTAAAAAGAAAACTATAGATCAATAGGTCTTGATCTGGCTCTGGATGAATTCATCCCACACCTAGGGGGCGCCTGGGTGGCTCAGTGCGTTAAGCCTCTGACTCTTTGATTGCAGCTCAGGTCATGATCTTGCGGTTTGTGAGTATGAGCCCCACATTGGGCTCTGCACTGACAGCTCGGAGCCTGCCTGGGATTCGCTCTCTCTCCCTCTCTCCCTGCCCCTCCCCCTGCTCATGCTCTGTCTCTCTCTTAAAACAAATATTTATGAAATATTCTTTAAAAAAAGATTATCCTACATCTAAATCTGAAATGTTTCTCTACCTCCAATTAACTTGGCAGCCTGTGGCTAATTTTAAAGACAACTACATATGGGATGAAGAAGCTACTTTTGCTGTAAGTATTCTTTACTGTCACCCCCATGATGGGCAGTGAGGGGAGCATCGCCCATCACTGAAGCCATGGGGGCTTGGTTTTGCCATCTTGACTTGAGAACACTATAGCCATAGCTTGAGGATACACCCCCTGGGGAAAGGGGATATATCTTATACACCAGCAAATACGGTAACTCTCATAGGAGGTCATGGGGGAAGGAACAAGGAATTCTAATGTCCCCAAGTGGGAAAGGCTTTGGGAGAAAGAGTCATTGTTACTGTGCCTTGAGGACTATTTAGGATTTTGTTCAACTACAAAGTGGGAGGAGAGTATTCCGGATGGAGAGCCCAGAGTGGGCAAAGGCCCGGAGGTGTGGGGTCCCAAGCCCAGCCCTTCCTCCCACCTGCATCCCCACCTACCATGATGGTTCCTCCCGTCTGGGTCCGAAGGGGCTTCAGCACCTTCCTCTGCACAAGGAAGTTGGGGAGAAAGATGACAGGGGGGATCTCTGTGATGGTGGCAACAGCAAAGGACCACTGTGGAAGGAGACACAGGTCGTTATGCCCAGAGCGCAGAGGCAACAGCTGGGAAATCAGATTGCCAGTTTCCAGGTGACCTGGGAGAACTTCCAGTCAAGTGCAGTTCCTTTGGTAAGAAGTGAGAGCCCCTGACCCAGCTTTGGGCTCAGTAAGAACAGTTCCTTGCCTTAAAGCTGTTGGCCCACATTCCTCCAAAGCCCTTGGCTGCCCTCTTGCGCCCAGAGCGAGAGCTGCAGAGGACGCCAAGTCACAAGGGCGGCAGACCCAGCCCTGGCCCAGCCCACCCACTGTACAGAAGGGGGAGGACACTGAGGCCCTGAGCTGGGAAGATCTTTCTTTCCAACGTCAAACAGTGAGTCAATGGCAGAGCCAGCACTGGAAGCCCAGGTCCGCTTCCCCGGCACATGACCTCATCATCCGCTAGGAATCGGTCCTCCCTTCAAAAGGCGTATCAGGCCCTCGTTTCTGGCTACCGAGGCAGGAGGGTCTAGGGTACCCAAAAGGCATTCACACGAAGATTAGGACACAGCTTTCCCTGTGACCCTCCCAGACCCCGGGGCAAATGTCCATGGGCCCAGATCCCGAACCCTGGCTGAGAATGTACCTGGATCCGTGCTCCCTGCTCTCCTCTGACCCCAGGCAGAGCCTCAGAGGGGCCCAGGGCACTCTGTATATATTTACTGAGGCTCCAAGGTGGGGGCTACTCCTGTCCTTCTGACACAGCCCACAGCTGAGCAGGGAGGCACTCATATGCAATGTGGCAAAGCCTTTTGATGGAGAACATGGTCTGGGTCCAGGTGGGAACACAGCAGCTTTCTGGAGGCAGTGACCTCCAAGCTGACTCTGAAGGTGAACGGGAGTTGCCTGGATGTCACAGTCAAGGTGAAAAGACAACTACTGGCAAAGAGAAGTGAGTCCGCGCTCACGAGAAGTTGGGTACAAGTGGGGCGGGGCCAGGCCTTTCCCGTAGGGCCTGTGCTGCCAGAGAATGTTCTCTCTCAGACAGCCTCATCAGAGCAGCAGGGAGCCATCAGATGGTGCTTGCCCAAGCTATTCTGGCTGCAGCAGGAGGACCAATTAGGAGAACTTGAATAGAAGCAGCAGCAGCCCCAGGGAGGAAGTGAGAAATAATGAGGGTCCAGAGGAGGGGAGAGGGGGAAGGTTAGCAGATAGCACGTAGGGGATGGGCAGACAGAGGAGTCCAGGATGCAAGGTTGGAACCCCAAGACTCCAACCCTGAAGGCAAGGGCCAGAAGGTAGCCCACTGTGAAAATCGAGGGCTGTCCTGGGACAGGGTGGGGGTGGGACAGAGGTATGGCCCTCAGGAGGCCAGGCAGAGAGGAGTTTCAGGAAGGAGTAAGCCAAGGGAGGTGTTGAGAACGGGGAGCATGGCCACCGGGTTCTCCCACCAGGGGAGGAGATTTAGGGCAGGAGAGGCATGTTCAGTAAGGGCGAGGAGTCAGCAGAGAGGAAAGAGGATGGGCCAAGGATGAGGTAGGACAGCAGAAAGGGCATATGCCTGGGAAGGTCCTGGCAGGCGCCTTAGCCAGGGGGCACTACTTGAGGCCAGGGAGAGAAGGCAGAACAGGCCCCATGTCAACTTCCATAGGGTCCAGGTGTGCTGGGAAACCCAGGCTGCCTGAACTGCACTGAATACCTGTGTGGCCACCCCCAGCCCCCACCCAGGCCACCAAGGCTGAGGACAGTTGTAGGCTGGGGAAGCCCTCACTCAAGTGAAGGAGCTGGTGAACGTGGCCTATGGCCCACAGACCACTTGCAGTCTGAAAAGGGAGGTGCCCCTCCAGCCTTCCTCAACCCCCGGCCTCCCAGCTGCACCATGGAGGCATCACAGGGCCTGGGAGGTGGCACGGGTGCTAGAGCTGAGACCAGCCAGGAAGGCTGGCATGCTCCAAGACCTGTCCGTGTGCGTGTGTGTGCGTGTGGTGGGGGACAGACCCAGAGAAGGGAAGGTGGCCAGCTCTGACTGTTCCTCACACCAATCCCACTGCCCAACACAGGCTTGGCCTATGGGAGGCATGGAACCATGGTTTTCTTCCTTTCTTTTTATTTTTCATTAGGCTCCATGCACAACGTGGGGCTTGAACCCATGACCCTGAGATTAACCGTTGCATGCTCTACAGACCCAGCCGGCCAGGAGCCCCAGAACCACAGTTTTCTATGAATAAACAGTGAACACACAACTCAGCCGCTGAAGGAACACGTTAAGCCACTGCCTCCCTCTCTCCGGGGACATGCCACAAAGGGGGCATGTTTTAAAGTATGTTCCGCAGCAACTGCCTAGCCCAGCGCGCTATCAGGAAAGGGTTCCACATCAAATGACTCTGGGAAACACTGCTTATGCTGTCCACCTCTTGGAAACTCACATGGGAAACGTGTAAAGGGCTCGAAATTTTGCCGTACAGAATCCTATCCGCTGCCCGAGTTTTCTGGCCACAAACCTCTGCCAGCCTGCCTTACTTTTTACACAACGCCTACTGACCTTTGGAAAGCTGCAATCACGTGGGACACACTAGGGAATGAATCTTCCATGGGCCGGGTATACAGTCACCAGAAGCGCGTCTGGGATGTAGCCAAGGGGACCGGTCCCCTCGGGGGAAGAGTCACGTCTGCCAACGTTTCTCCACTTCCGGCAGTGAGAGATGGTGCCAGACGGCTCAGCCCTCTCCCGGGCCCAGCCGTGGCCTCTGTGCAAGGCAGCGGTGCTGCCTACTGATGAGCTAGACTCGTGCTGTCCCATCCAGCGGCCACCAGCCGCACGTGGCTACTTGGGTATAATTTTAAATGAAAAATTTTTTATTAGAATTTTGTTACTTCAATCAAGAAAATAGAATTTCGTTCCTCAGTCTCACTGGCCATAGTTCAACTGCTCGATAGGCACGTGTGCCTAGGGGCTACTGGCCAGGGCCATTCCAGAACATGTGCACCGTGGCAAAAAGTTCTATTGGACGGAGCTGCTCCAGAAAAACCACCAGTGGCCAGGGTGAAAAATAGACGGGGTGGGAGGGGCAGGCTGGCGGCTGGGCCCTGGAGGAGGGGGTGGGCGGGGAGGTTCTACACAGGGGCGTGCAGGGCAGCAGGCTGGGATGAGGGCACCCAGATCAGGCCCTCTGAGAGCCTGGCCCCAGGCAAGGGCATTGAGGGGTGGGCTAGATGGGAGTAGGGTGGGGACAGGGCTCAGAAGTCCTCCTCAGAGTAAAAACTGGTCCGACTCTGGGCTTTGCCACTGCTGTGTCAATTTGGACACAACCCTTACTTCTGTCTCGTCTCCTCATCTATGAAACAGGGACCCCTCCCCACCAGGCCTAAAACGGGGCCTTAGACCAATCTGCCAGGCCTGTCCTCAACTCCCCATCTGAAGACCCCCCCGGCTCCACCCCGACCCCTGCCCTTGCCTCATCTTTCTGCACAGCACCTGTCTCTACCTGGCGTTACGATATGTCTCAGTTGTTATCTGTCTGTTCCAGAAGGATGCCACAGCCAGGAGTGTAAGCACACACTCATTCTCATTCCTGCTATACAGATGATGCTGAGAGTGAAGCCTGCACACAGCAGGTGCTTAGAGCGCATGCCGCCCACCCTTGCCCAGACTCCTCCCTGCCTACACACTCCCTGGAGGAGGTCACCTCCCCTGCACCCTGCACCGCCCAGGAGAGCTGGATGACTAGCTGATAAGGGGCTAGGACAGTCTGGCCCTCTGCTCCCAAGACAGCACAAATGCAGAGCCCTCCTGGGGTCAGGTGAGGCCATACGTGTGCCCAGCTGCTTCCCCTCCCCCCCCTTACAGGTGTCACCCGAGGCTTGCCCTCAGGGAATCCCTTGCACCTCCATCCCCACCACAGGCTCTGCTTCTAGGGCCGTGCTTCTCCAAGTATAGTTCCCAAACCAGCAACACCAGCACTTGAGAACTTGTCAGAAACACAGGGTCTCAGTCTCCTCTCCAGACCTCCCGAATCCAAAACTCTGGGAGTAGGGACCAGTGATCTGCATCACGACAAGCCTTCCAGTGGATTCCAATGCTTAAGCAAGTTGCAGAACCACTGCTCTAGCGAACTGGAGCCCATAGTGCTGAATGAATGAATGAATGAATGAATGAATGAATGAATGAATGAATGAATGAATGAATGAATGACATAAACAGGGGAGGTTTTACCACCCCAGCCTAATGCCCACTGCCCACCAAAAGGCCTGGCCTGTGAGCTTCCCCAGTAGAGACTGGCTGCAACCCCATGTGGAGGCCCCAACTGCTTGGTTTGGGTCAGAACTTTCCACCAGTGGAAGTGGGAGCAAAAAGAGAGACAGGAAAAAAATCCACACCATCATCTCAGTTGATGAAGAAGGAGCCTTTGACAAAATCCAATACCCTTTCATGATAAAGTCCATCAACAAACTAGAAACAGAAGGGAACTCTGCCAGGCTGGCAGAGGGCATTTATCATCCACACGTGCACACGCAAACACACACACACACAATCACATAGCTATCACCATACACAGTGCTAAAAAACTGGAAACCTTCAGCCTAAGATCGGGAACAAGAGAGGGATACCCACTTTTGCCCCTTCTATTCCACCTCACACTGGAAGTTCCAGCCAGAGCAATTAGGAAAGAAATAACAGGTCTCCAAACTGTAAAGGAAGAAGTAAAACTAATCTCTATTCACAGATGGCATAATGTTAGCTACAGAGAATCCTAAAGAATACACACACACACACACACACACACACACACACACACACACCCCTATTAAACTGAAGAACTTATCCAGCAAAGTTGCAGGATCCAAATCAACACACAAAAATCAGTTGTGTTTTTCTACCTTAGCAACAAATAATCCATAAAGGAAATTTAAAAAGTAATTCCATTTAAAGTAACAATGGAGGGGCGCCTGGGTGGCTCAGTCGGTTGAGTATCCGACTTCGCTCAGGTCACGATCTCACGGTCCGTGAGTTCGAGCCCCGCATCGGGCTCTGTGCTGACAGCTCAGAGCCTGGAGCCTGCTTCAGATTCTGTGTCTCCCTCTCTCTCTGGCCCTCCCCCCATTCATTCTCTGTCTCTCTCTGTCTCAAAAATAAATAAATGTTAAAAAAAATTTTTTTAAATAAAAAAATAAAATAACAATGGAAATAATAGAATACTTGGGAATAAATTTAACCAAGGACGTGCAAGACCGGTATACTAAACACTACAAAACACGGCTGAAAGAACTTAAGAATCTAAACAAATGAAAAAATAACCTGTGTTCATGGGTTCAAGACCTAATATTGTAAAGATGGCAATACTTTCCGGATTCCTCTACAGAGTCAACACAATTCCTATCAAAATCCTGATGGCCTCTTTTGCAGAAATAGAGAAGCTGATCCTATAATTTATATGGAATCTCAAGACACCTCAAATAGCTGAAAAACCTTGAAAAAGAACAGACTTAGAGAACACGCAATTTCCAATTTCAAAACTTACTACAAAGCTTCAGCGATCAAAACAATATGGCAGTGGCATAAGAGAGACATATACATCAACTGAATAGAACGGAGAGTCCAGAAGTAAATCCATACATCTATGGCCAACCAATTCCCCACAAGGGTACCAAGACTAGTCAATGGGGAAAGTGTTGTGTCTTTAGCAAATGGTGCTGGGAAAACTGGAGACCACGTGCAGCAGATTGAGGTTGGGCCCTTACCTCACACCATATACAAGAATTAAGTCAAAATGGGCCAAAGACCTACATACAAGCTAAAACTCTTAGAAGAAAACATCGGGGTCAATCTTCATGACCTTGGATTTGGCAATGGATTCTTAGATGTGACACCAAACACACAAGCAACAAAAGATGAAAAAGATAAGTTGAGATTTAGCGACATTCAAAACTTTTATGCATCCAAGGACACCAGCAAGAGAGCGAAAATACAACCTACAGAATGGGAGAAGATATTATTGGCAAATCACATAACATCCAGAACATACAAAGAACTCTTAACACTCCATAACCAAATGTCTTAATTGGGCCTGTGACTTGAGCAGACACGTCTTCAAAGAGGCGATATAAATGTCCACCAAGTGGCTGAAAAGATGCTCAGTGCTATTGACCGACAGGGAAATGCACATTACAGCCACAATGAGATACCGCTCCATACCCACTAAGGTCGCTGCAGCCAACCAACCAACCAACCAAACAAAAACCATAAAATAACAAGCGTGGGTGAGAATACAGAGAAATTGGAACCTTTGTGCACAGTTGTTAGGAATGTAAAACGTGCAGTTGCTGTGGGGGTCATTTTGCTCGCCCCTTGGTTACCCTGTGACCAGCAATTCTACCCCTAGGCATATAACCTAAATAACTGAGTACAGGGACTCAGAAATGGACTTGTACATGCGTGTTCATAGCAACAAAAGGCTAAAAGCTGGAAGCAGCCCAAATGCCCACCAACTGAGAAACGGATAAACAAAATGTCTATCCACACAACGGAATATTATTCAGCCGCAATGAGGAATGAAGCGCAGACTCACGCCATGGGATGGATCATTCTTGAAAACGCTACGCTTGTGCTTGCTGATAGAAGCCTCACGCCAAAGGTCACGTGCTGTGTGACTCCACGCGTGTGAGGCCTCCAGAAAAGGCAAGTGCAGAGAGCTAGAACACAGGCTGGTGGTCGCCAGGGGCCGGGGAGAAGGGGAATGGGAGCGGCGGCTTTGTAGGTACCAGTTTCCCGTCGGAGCGACGAAAATATTTTGGAACTAAACAGCAATGGTCGCACCACATCGTCAATGTAACAAATGCCACCGATGTTTACACTTTAGGATGGCTACTGGCTATGCTATCTGAATTTTACTGTAATTAACAAGAAAAGGAGACAAGAGCCCCCTCGGAGAAGAAGAGAGAAGTGAGAGAGAGAAATCAGAGGCCCGGGGAGGGGGCCCAGTTCCCCAGAGACTCTCTAAGCCTTTAGCCCCCTGGGGTTCTGGTGCGAGGGTCTGTCTCCCTCCCAGACAGGACTCCGAGTGCTGAGAGGTCGGTGACCAGGCCCAAGAGGTGTCTGGACTTCCTGAGGCTCAGGTGAGCTTGGCTTCTCTCTCTCTCTCTCGCATGCCGCATACCCAGTCTGAACCGCAGAAAATTCTACTGTTTCCTCTTCTTTGCAAACTCCAACTCCTACCACTCCCCCAAAATCCACAGCCGCTGTTTCAAGCCTCGTCTGAGAGCCCGGATCTCTCACCAGATTATTGCGACGACCTCCTTCCTCACTGATCTTCCTGCTTTTGTCTTGCCAGCCTCTTCTCATCACAGCTGCCAAGCAATCCTGCTAAACCCTAGATCAGACCACATCCCTCAGCTTAACACACTCCTTAACACACTCCCTCCTGTTCCCTCCGATCCAGTGGCAATACTGGAACACACTGCAGATACTCCTGCCTCAGGGCCTTTGCACTTGCTAATCCTTATACTTGGAATGCACTCCCTCCAGATGCCCACATAGCTCACTCCCTCACTGCCCTCAGTCCATGATCACATGTCAGTAAGTCCCTCCTTGACCTCCTTATTTCAAACTGCAGCCCCTACTCCCCCTTTTCCTGCTATACTTTCATCCATGGCACCGAGTGCCTTCTAACACACCAGATCATTGACTTGATTATCGTGTCTATTGGCTGACTCCCCCAGATGTCAGCTCCATAAGGAGAGGGACTCCATCTCTTTTGTTCTATCCTGCCTCCCCTGGAACAGAGCACGGTGCTCATTAAACAGTTGCTGGATTAAAAACAAAACAAAACAAAACACTTGCCGTATAAAGGTATCCCGAGCACTACCTAGCTCAGGGTGCACAAGGACGAGATGTCAGATCTGTGTCATGCCACCCCACACCCCAGGCAAACTGTCACTGGGGTTAGCAGAAGGCAGGAGCCTGGCCCTGGCCCAACCCAACCAGCACCTTCAGTGGGGCAAACTCTGGGCCTTTCGCACAGTAGGCGCTCAATACACATTTCTTTCCCTGAATGGCCATCACCTGGCAAACATCAGGTACTGTATCCCCTTCAATGCCTGGATGACTAAGCATCGAAGGCCACACTGGGCCAGGGCCAGGCGTGAGCCCTGGAACATGGGTGAGGCAGCACAGGGCAGAGGGTGACCTCCCACAGTGCACACAGAACAGCCGAGGAAACCAGCAGGAACTCTCCAGGGCACTGTTCCAGATGCCCGCAGCAGAGAAAAAAAGAAAAGGAACATTGCAGAGAGCTGGGGGGAGAGGGGAAGGGGATGAGGACGAACAGAGGCAAGGGGAATGCTCCGGAGCTGCAGCCCCTAAGTGCCACAATGGGCATGGTGGTTCCTGCCTGAGCATCAAGGGCACATCATACCATGTGGCTCTCCCGTGGTATCTGGAACAAAATCCAAACTCCGCCCACGGCTTGCAAGACGCAGCGTGGCCTGGTGCTGCTGGCCTCCCTGACCACATCTTGTGCCACCTCAGCTTTTTATTCCCTTGAGCATCCTTCTTCCCTCTAGGAGGCAAAGTCCCCTCCCCCTGTAGGTATGTGGTTCTGGAACATTCTTCCTTCAAAGCTCCACTCGCTCTTCATTCTTTTGTCGCAGCTCAAACCTCACCTCTGTGAGGCCCTCCCTGACCACCCAGTCACCCTCCACCCTCCACTTAAGTTATCCTCTATTTTTTTCCCTTCACAGCCCTTGGTACTCTGTGAAATCCTCTCGTGTCGTTACTTCTTTATTTCCAGTCTTCCACAACAAAAATGCAAACCCATGGGAGCAGAGAAACTTGCTTATTCATTTTGTACCCAGGACACAGTCAGTATTTGGTATAGATGTGTTGAATGACTGAATGCTTCACCTTAGTAGGTGCGATGGAAATCAGCCTGTTTCTCTTTTTGCTCTTGCTGCCAGGGAGCTCCAAGCCAAATATATAAGCTCAACCATAGCATTTTGATTAATCCTTTCAGTTGGCATGTCTGAGTGCTCCTGCTGCCCTTGACCTCAATTGCCTACTCAGGTCTCAACCTGTTAATACTTTTTTTTTAATTATTACCTATCACATAGTAAGCTGCCTTTAGGCTTTTGGGGGCCCAAGGCCAGGGACACAGTCAGCCCTGCACAGTTCCCCTGAAGTCTTCTCAAGCAGGTGGCATCCTGGAGCCTAGCCCCCCCTCCCCCTCAGCCTTATTCTGGCACATTCACATTCAATCCACCCTGGTCCCACTCTGTTCTGGTCTCTCCCTGCCCAGACCCGTCGTCATCGGTCCCTGTTCCCCACCCTCACCCTGTGGACTCTGGAAGGCATGTCCTCCTGGCCCAGCTCCTGGGCTGTGGACTGTGACCACGCATGTCCAGGCCCCAGGAAACCAGGGCAGCCAAGGACTGGGCTTCCTGCCAAGGCCTCGCACACCTCTCTCTCCCAGGAGCCAGGTTGCAACCTCTTCCTGGTAATCTTTCATGAGCTGACACTGTCACAGCTTCATCTAGAATTCTCACAGCTCCGGCCAGAGTGGGGGAGGAGGGCAGGTAGCAGCCGTGACCAGGAACCAGGAAGACAGACTGGCTTCTGGATGCCCTGCTTGGGGTCTCCCTGAGGGCTGCTGGACCTCCTGGGTGACCTTGAGCAGGGCCTAGGCTTTTCCACCTATAGAGGGGACGGGCCTGGTGACCTCTGGCATGTGCTGTGGCACTGAGTCTAAGACAAGGTGGGGGTCGGGGCTCTGGGCTCCCACACTGTTGGCAGAGGACCTGTGGCATCCCCGACCATGCCCCCACCAGGGCAGGCTGGCAGCACCAGGTTCTGACGCACCTCCCCAGCCTCGCTTCCCCTCTAGACGAGCTCCCCACACAGAGGCCTCAGAACCTCAGCACTGATGACAGCTTCACCAGCTCCTCTGGAAAAAAGTCACAAGCAGGCAGCCTGGAGGCCCAGTTTGGTCTGCGGGTAGGATTTACAAATGTTGAAATGAGCTGCCGCATTAAGAAACCAGGGACTGCCACTTAATCTGAATTTCTCACTTTTCTTTGAAAGCCAGGCCTTCTGGCCATGTGGGGCCCCCAGGGCAGCTGAGAGGCAGCCACCCACTTGGGAAGGGGCAGGAGCCCCCCAGTTTGCCCCATACACCACCACTACCACCTGCCTGGCCACTTGTGTATATCCCTTGCTCAGACGTGGGGAGTTTCACACTAGTTTTTGGCCCAACAGTTTTCAACAAGTCTTTAGCAGCAGAAGCTCTTAGAAAAGAACCTCAAACGTCAGCCCGATATAAAAATAGACCTATGTGGGACAGCTTTGGTTGGATAAGGACAAGGGGCTGGCGTCCCCTCACCCAGCATGTCAGCAAGGGTCTCCGAGGCCTGTTCATAGAACACAGATTGAAAGGCATAATGTAGAAGCTCTACGAAGGTGCAAACTCCGCCAAGTGGTCGTCCCTGCTTTCATACCCCCAGGGATGGGGAGCTCACTACCCACTGGAGCAGCCTTACCCATCCCTGGTATCTGCCTTTTTGACACCTCTCTCCTTCTCTTGGGGACCACAAACTCACATGATCCCCCTGCATGAGGGGCAGGAATGGAGCCCCTTGGGGCTGTGCTTCCCCAGACCGAGCTGCCCCTGCTCTGACCACCCCTCCTGGTCAGCAGCCGTCCCCAGGCCCCAGACCCTGTACCTTGAGCTCGTTGAGATAGCGTCTCGTGTGCACCACCAGCAGATCCTCGTCCGAAGCCTCCCGTGCCTCCACCAGCATGCCATCTGACAGAAGCTTCTCTTCTGAAACCACAAAGTGAGCACCCTGCTTCCCTGATGGCCTCATGGCCGACCCGGCTCCAGACCACCCCTTGGAACAGGCTGCAGGCTTAGCCTCTGCTAGCCCTGCCCCAGAGGAGGTGGAAAACGGCTGGCTTTTGAAAACAGGTGGCCTCCCAGGCCAGTGTGGACAATGGCCAGAGGGCATTAGGCATTGGGCATGAGGCGATCCTTGGGTTTCCCAAGCCACCAACAGCTGAGAGGTGAGCTGGACAGCCTTCACAGGAGGTGGCACATGGGTCGATAAGGCTGACTCAAAATGAGAAAAAGCCTTATCAGTTCTCCCTCTCCACCTTCTGGTGATGTCACGGGAGGCCCAGGGTGGTGTGGTCTCTCTTTCAGGCCTGCCTAACCCTCGCTCATCTCCCTTCTTAACCCAAAAAGCAGCGACCTCACAGACTGCAGCACCCTGAAGTCAATCACAGCTTTCCTGCATTTATTTTTTTACCACGACCTTCTATTTATGGCCAGTGAAACTGGCTTTTCCCATTTAGATGATATAATGTTTCCTTTTAAAACAAGTTTACTTAAGTTTTTTTTAAGCAGAGGCTAAGTCAATTTAAAAAAAAAATGAAGTAAATAACGGAGCAGGGGGTATAAGGAAACGGCAACTGATGCTGGGGAAACACTGCAGTATTTTATCACCCCTCACATCCACCAGACAAGATTTGCTCTGTTTCGCCAAAGAAGAAACAGGAAGTGGTCTGGGGCACAGTGAGAATAGGACCACGATGCTCTGGGTTCTAGGGAATCAAAGGGACAAGGTCAGAATCCAGAGAAACTGTTTTAATGTGTAACCCTTAGAAAGCAAATGATCCCATACATTTCCTGCACATAGCTCCACATACAGAAGGCACTCTCCACCGCCCCTCCCCCAACAACATTCCAAGTCTCCCCACTGCCTTCAGGCAAAGGGCCAGCTCTTTTCCTGGCAGCACCATGTGGCCCCTGCCTCCTTTCCACCCACATCCTCCGAGGAGGAAGGAGGGAACTCAGGAGGATGGTCAGCTCAGAGATGAGGGAGACAAGGAATCCTATGTTGAGCTACTGGGTAACGCAGGATCCCAAGAAAGGGCAATGGGGGGACTGACTTGGGCTGAGTCTGCTGGAAACAGTGCATGAAGGACCATAGTCAGGGAAGCAAGATGAGCAACAGGCTGGTCCCGTGTATTCTCACCATCCTGGGCACACCACTTGTCCTTCTTCTACTTAATAGTTTTCTTTGGATGCTCACTCTGGTTACTATTGCAAATGGAAAATCCAAACCAATTGCCATAAACAGAAAAACCAAAAATAGAAAACATATGCGATACAAACAAACTGTTATTAATCTGTAATTTGATTCTATTTTTGCAACAGTGTGGCTCGCTCTAGATTTGTTAAAAAGGGAGATGCGCTTAGGTGTTAAAGACAGGCTAGCCCCAAAGCGAAACTGTCTCCATGGCATGATCAGGATTGTGTGATTTAAAGATCCACAATGCCTCGTCCTATGCCAGGTAATGTTCCCTACTTCTGTTAACTGAGGAACCCCTAATGCAGGGAAAAGGGAGAATATTCTCGCACTAGCCTGCTGTGATGCCTGAATTTCCCACCTAAACCAGACCCCTGGATTACAAACCGAAGTAGAAGGCACAATCCGGAGCACCACCTTGCTCAGTGGAATGAGGTGACAGGTGCGAGCCTGAAGCTCTGGGTTCCAGACCCCACTCTGCTACTTGGTAGCTGTGTGACTTTGGGCAGGTTTCCTAACCTTTCTGGGCTCCAATTTCCTCCATCTGCAATCAGTAGGGTTTGGAGCAAAGGTTCTCTAGTTCCTGGACTCTCGGAGCTTATGGGGAACAGACACTGGATTGCTCTAAACTTCACCTTCCTGGTGTCCATCCTTAATCAGCCCCCCTTCTACTGGGCCTCCACGGACAGGGACAGGACTTAAACCCACAGTGATGGGGAGCAGTGAAGGTCTGAGGCAGGCACATATCATGCTCAGACGCCTGAACTGAAAAGACTCTGCCTGCATGAGTGGAAGGCAGTCTGAGGGCTGAGAGTGGAGGTGGGAGACCGCGGCTTGTGTCAGGGAAGACACAGGAAGGGGCCGGGAGAGAGGGGTGGGTTGGAAGAAGCAGCTGTAGGGTCTGATAGGGCCTTCCATACCTTTCAGGAAGCTGATCACCTTGCCCCATTTTCCCGCATCAAAGGGGTGCAGTTTCTCCAGGCCCATGAAGGTTATGTTGTAGCGTGGTGAATACACGATGGGCCAGCGTGTCTCCGGCACATGCTGGTACAGCTGAGTTGTGTGTGGCCTTCCGCGTGCACAGGGACAGACACAGAGACAGGGGCAGTCTCAGTGTGGAAAGCAGCCTCCTCCTCGCTGCCGGCTGACTTTGACCACACAGCTCCACAGCCGCAGGGAAAGGGCCTCTTAGCAACAGCAACGACGGTCATGGGAGCAGCTCCTCACTGAGCATTGGCTCTCTCCCTGCACTGTCCAACCCAAACCTCACCGGAGCCCTGGGAGGTAGGCGCCAGCGGTCCCAACAGAGGCTTGGAGAGGGAACCAGGTGTGCCCAAGGTCACACTGCGGGTGGGTGCAGCACCGGCTGTGCACCCAGGTGTATCTGGCTGCCAGGCCTCGGCACGTCCCCTCCACATTATTGCAATTATCCTAAAAAGCTGTGTGGCCTTAGGCCTCAGTTTCCTTAAGTAAAACATGTGGCTGTCGCGAGATGATGCACCGAAATAGCTGAGCACAGAGAGCGCCCTATCCCTGAGAGCTGGGGGTGGGGATGACAGTTCCCAGAAACAGCAGGTCGGGGTTCACGCAGACTGAGGCCCAACCCGCAGCCAGGAATGGAGATCACCTCAGCCTAGCCGCGCAGCTGACCCCCCTCCCCCCCATTACACCTCCGCACAGGGACCAGAAACCCGGCGCCAGCTGTTGTCACTGCGGGAGGCCTCCGCACAGCCGGTGGAGCCCGGGACAGGGCAGACGTCAGACCCGCGCCTGTCGCTGGGCCCCGCCCGGGTCGGAGCCCCGCGACCCTCACCGGTCCCTAGGACCGCAGAGAAGTGGCGCGAGGCCGGCCTGGGCGCACCCGACCCGAGCGCCCCCTCGCCCGCCATACCTGGGCACGCACCTGGCGGCCCACCGGGTAGCCCGCGCACTCGCGCTCCCGCCCACGGGGACCCCTGGGAAGCCCGGGGTCTTGGGTTGGCGCCCCACCCCGCGCCCCCACCCCTGCCTCACTCACATCCCGGGGCCGGGCCCTCCCTGCGCTGGCCACTGCTCGGCGACCGGGCGGGGCAGGGCACGGCCCCGCCCCGGACACGCCCCCGGCCTCGGCCTCCTCCGCTGGGGGCGGAGCTCCGGCAGGCTCGACTCCGCCCCGCTCGGGCCCGCGCCTGCGTCACAGAGCGATGGAGTCCCGCAGCGCACTCGCCGGCCGATCGGGGGCCACGCCTCCAACGCCCATCAAGCGCGACGTGCCGCTTTGCGCAGACAAATGCCCAGTAGAATCCCGCTTTGCTCGGAAAGTCACGCCCCCTAAGGGGAGGGCCGCGCGAGTTTTCACCAGGCTCGCCGCAGACATTTGCCAAGTGCGGGGTCGCCCCGCCCCGGGGGAGGGGCCACCCTAGGCCCCGCCCCCCGCCGGCCGGGCTCCCCGGCGCTCTCCCAAAGCTGGACTTAGGCCGCCTAGTTTCCCGGCGGACTCCGCGGCATGCGCGCTGTGTGACCTTGGGCCAGCGTGCGCGCTGTGGGGTCTCTGTTTCCACGGGTAAAATGGGATGGTGTGGTGCTCTGGCCCTGCCATCTGGAACCTACTGGAATCCATGACCTCTCCGACTTGAGGCCCTCGCGCGCTCTCCCCGCCCCATCTGTGGGGACTCCCAGGTGAGACAAGCACTCCCTACACGTCATATGGGCTCTCTGAGCCTCAGTTTCCTCGTCAGTACAGCCGGGCTGGTGATCCAGTCTTAAGGGGACAGTCGGGTGTCCGTGCTCACTCCCCTGTCTCCCCTCCCCAAACCAAGCCAAGCCCAAGCGACAGCTGGGAGTGTCTTGGGGCTGGACCCTGGGACGAGGCTCCAACAATACAGCCCCAGAGGCCAGAGACAATGGGCCTCTCTGTAGGCCCAGCTGTCCCCGCCAGCCAAACAAGCAGCTGACCCGAGGGCTGCCAGGAACAGGGATCCCTGGTGGCTCCGTGAGGGCGCCCGTGGGCGTGACAGAGTGGGGCACCGCGAAGGGGAAGGACCCAGACTTTTCAACAGTGCCCTCCAAGTGCCTGTCACTTGAATGCATAATGGCACTGGATTCTCACAACCAAATCCTATGAGGGGCTGCTGTCATCACCTCAATTTTTTCATGAGGTGAGCTGAGGTCTGGATTAAACCTAGACTAGGCCACCTGTCAGCACCATGACCTTGGGCAAGTTGCTTAGCTCTTTAGTCCTTCATTTCTGCATGTGAAAATGGGGTGATGCCTTCCCACCTACCTCATGGGGAAGTTGAGATCATCAAAAGAGATCATAATACTGATTATTATTTAAAGAGCACCTAGTGTGTATTAGGTTCAATTCTAAGAGCTATGCTCACTTAATCCTTGTAACATCCCTAGGAGGTGAACTATGGTTATTCCCATTTTACAGATGAAGAAACTGAGGCACAGAATGGTGAAATAACTTGCCCAAAGGTCAAGGATATAGACAGATGTAAACCATAGCCACAGAAGGAAAAAAGTGATATCTATATATATCTATATATATTTTTTAACATTTATTTATTATTGAGAGGCAGAGAGAGACAGAGAATGAGCACGGGAGGGGCAGAGAGAGGAGAAGACACAATCCAAAGTAGGTCCCAGGCTCTGAGCTGTCAGCACAGCCCGACGTGGGGCTCAAACTCACAAACCACAGAGATCATGACCTGAGCCAAAGTCAGATGCTTAACTGACTGAGCCACCCAGGCACCACCCCCCCCAAAAAAATAATATTTAATAACAAGAGGCAAGAAAGTGTGTGCAGTGACCCTGTTTCATTGTGAGAAGTTCATCTCTGGGAACTTTGTGTGGTTTGGAAAGCCACACAGATAAATAAGCCTGTTGTTGGGAGAATGAGGGCGTGGGGCAGGCTGGAACGAGGAAAGCCACAACCAAAAAGAGTGTGAGATTGCTCTGGGTGAGAGGGTTTTTAAGTTGTCCCCTGTGTGGCTGAGGAGGGAGGTGGTCTGACGAGCCCGGGGGCTTGGGAACACCTTCCAAACAGCATGCCAGCCTGGACCACTGACCCACACTATCACCTGAGGGAGAAATAAACTGTTATTAGTCATACTGAGTGTTTGGGAGGCTCTTTGTTACAGTATCCTAGCCAACGCACTGCGCTGGGACACAGCTGTGAACGTGAACCCGGCAGGCAAGATCTGAAAGCCTTGGTCAAGCTCGGTTTAGTGGCAGATACAAATGTTAAACAAGGAGACAATCAAATTGCAAACTAATCAGGGCATGAGCCGAGGAGTGGCAGAGAAAGAAGGTGCCCCCTGATTTAGGCAGTGGTCATGAAGCACCTTTGAAGAGATGGTTGTTTTTCGCTTTTTAATCACGTCTACCTTATTTTAAAATGTCATTGTGATGTAACAAGACACTGACTTATTGCACATGACAGACTTATTACCCGCCCCCCCCCCCGCTTTGTGCAATCTTAGAATATATTTCATCTTCAGATGAATACAAAACCCTGAAAACATAACACCCCTTTTGGAAAATGCAGGCATGCAAATGACAACGTTAACTGCAGAAATGCACCAAAGAGGAATAATAAATGGCATGGATCCAATATTTCAATATTAGTTAATATTAGTTAAATCGGCATAATATTGAAACCAGGCCCTTTAAGTTCTAGTAAGCACTCTATTTCCATTCCAGTCCCTTGCAACAATAACAACAATATTAGCTAGTGTCCTTTAAACTCTTAAGAGTGCCAAGCACTATTAAACATATGCAATGGGGTTTATTATCTGTTTTACTGATAAAGAGATGATTTATTTCCTTATTTTTATTTTAGAGAGAGAGCAAGCTCGTGGGGGAGAGGAGCAGAGAGGGAGAGAAAGAAGAAATCTTAAGCAGGCTCCACACCCAGCATGGGGCTCAAAGGGGAGCTTGACGATGGGCAGGTCAACCGGGAGATCCATCCCATGACCCTGAGACCATGACCTGCACCGAAATCAAGAGGGGGCCGCTCAACCGACGGAGCCAGCCAGGTACCCCGATGAAGAGATTATTTTCAAAGTTTATTTATTTATTTGAGAGAGACAAGGACAGCACAGCCGGGAAAGGAAGAGACGATGTTTCAATGAGCGGAAGACACGACAAGTGCAAAGACTAGAGGCCAGGTGGAGCAGGAGAAGGTAGTGTATGTTTTATTCCTACCACAATGGGAAACTGCATACCAGGCAGAGTCCCAATAGGATAGAACAGACCCATTCAGTAGGGTTTAATGAAAAGAGTTCAGCAAAGGGGCGATTTACCCCAGTGTGTGGGCATGGGGAGGATGGTGTTGTAAGGAAATCAATGGGCTGGTGCAGTCCCTGGGCTGGCAATAATGGGGAGCCACTAACCCCGAAACCTGAAGTAAGGAGGAGGGGGAGCAGTTTCCTAGAAGCAACAGGAGACTCAGTGATGGGGTGAGGGGCCCCCCGGTGAAAAGCTGTGGCTAGAGAGACACAGTCACTGCAGAAACTGGGAGTAAGTCAGGGAAATACCCCAACTTTTCTCTCCTCCCACCCTCTGACGCCTGTCGGTGCCTCCCATTGGCCAAAACCAACTGGGAGCCAAAGACCAAGGATGCCCGGGTGATGGCATCCAGGGGGATCAGCTTTGTTGGGGGTACACAGAGCAGGTGAAAACTGTGGCCAATGGATCTGGGAGGTGGGGGCTAAGTGGAGAATAACCAGAGGTGTTCTAGATGACCTTGAAGATCTCTCCAGCCCTCTCTAAGCCAACTCTGTAACAGAAATGGATTGGACTCGAAAACTTCCCCTCTTGCTAATACTGGCTGCAAGCATCTTGTTGTTCTTGAGCACTTAACAGGGACTGTCACTGTGGAAATCTGATACTCAGGGTTGGTCACCGGTACCTACCATCCAAACCACCAGCCCTGGAGCGGGTCCAGCCAGGTGACCAGGTGATGCCCAAAGGTGGAGAAATCATGGCACCTGTGAGATCCCCTGGCCTCGGGCTCCGCCAGATCAGGTTGGCGGGGCCCCTGGAGACCAGCAGAGAGGTTTGGACAGCCTGGGAAGGATGAAATCATTACTCCCATCTCTGGGCTCCTACAGGTTTGCTCTGCCAGGGAGGACTGGCCCTGAGGGAGTTCCACAGCCACGAGAACTCATTAGCTCACAGTGCTGCCTGGATACTCACTCCAGGGCACGTGAGGCCAACAAGAAAGCACACAGGCACCCAGATTCTCCCTCAACTGCACACATGGAGGGAGGCACAAACACCCCACAGCCACAGGCACACCCCCAGGCATGTACACACAAATGCACAGACACAGGCGCAGACGCTCACAGGCAGACACGCGCCAGCCGTGTGTTCGGCCACGGCCCAGCCCACGTCCGGCCAGCCTGCTGATTCTTTGATCCTTCCCGCCTCGGTTTTCTGGATCGTCCCAGGATGAAGAGGGCACGCCCCGCCATATGCTCCTGTGGATCCCTGAACCTCCCTGGAATGGGTCGTCTTCTTCGTCACTGTCCCTCCGCCCCAGAAGGGGAGGTTCCTGGAACACAAATATTGAAGGAAGAAAGGAAAGAGGGAAGGAACAGGGAACGAATGGAGGGAGGCAGAGACCTAATCGTGATAAAGATGCGACAGTATGATGTAAATATGCCAGGGCCCATTCAGGATTTGTTGGAACCGGTGTTTATACAATGGGGGAGGGGAGCTGTTTTTCAACTAGGAAGACCAAAATGATGAATACCGATGAGAGAAAGAGCCTTGGAAGGGGCCTGTGTAAGTGAGGGCCCTGGTGCTGAACAGGAAGGCTGCACCTGTCAACATGCTTGAAACATGGACATGTTTCTAATACTAGCATTCTAACACATGCAGGAACACAGACACTAGAAGCCTTGAGTCCCAGACACGTATGCACATGCACACACACACACACACACACACGTGTGTGCACAGCTCTAGGCTCTGGTTGCTCTCCAGCTGGGCCCTCTGGACACCAGTCTTCAGAGGCCCCTGCAGCCCTCACCTAGAAATTAGGCCCTGGCCCAGCTGCTTGCACATCAAATGAGTGTGTGCTGATGGACCCACCCCTACGTGTGCACTTTGATGTTTCAGAGGAGTGGACTCTATTCCTGCCTCCTCACCTGGAGCCCCAACCCCATGCCTACCTGCCCGCTATGAGCTGCCTTCACGCCACAGGGCCAGGGGGACGAGGTGGGCGCTGTCTCCGGAGAGGGGCTTGGCCAACATTCAGTGAAGCGTCAGCCGCTGGCCCTTAGAGCCAGCAACACCCCCCAGCATGCCTCCCCAACACATTCTACTGCCTTTTCCCAAGGATGGGACACCGAGGCCCAGACAGGGAGGTCGTGGGCCCTGTGCGGGTTCTCTTGGGGAACAGCAGTATGTGACACGCACACACCCATCGCAAGCATTTCTGGAATGCCAAAGATTATAAAAGGTTTTCTTGTTCAATGCAGGAAAGCATAAAGCAAACGAAAATGGCTTGTAATGCTGCTGTGCAGCTAATCCCAGTAGCATTTTAAAAATAATGCAGGCACACATTTAGAAAATGCAAGCGGTTCCAAAAGATTACAAAGTGAAAACCCGAACCTTCCTTGCTGTCTCAGTCCCTCTCCCCGGAGATGATCACTCTTTGCATTTCCTTCCCGAATACGTTGCTATACTGGCTTTTACTGAAGAAAAGAGGAGGATCACTCTGCCCACTATTTCGTGCCTTGCCAGTTTCCCACCTAAAACACATCTCTGCAGATCTGTCCACGTCAACATGGCCCAATCTGCTGCCTTCTTTTTAATGGCTGTGCTTTATTCCATGGTCTGTGCTCTCTGTCAAGGTGTATTTATTCCCAGTTTCTTTGCTCTTAAACACTGTACCTGGATGTACTATTAGTATTTCCGTAGGGCCAGTTAAAGCAGAGGCACTCCATCAAAGAGTATGTGCGTTTTTAATTCTGGTAGAAATTGCCAAAATGCCCTCCAAAAGGGTGGCATTAATTTGCACTTTTATCAGCAATATACAAAAGAGTCTGTCTCCCTACACTGTTAACAATTTTGTCAAACAGAGTGAAAAGTCAGATCTCAGTGTTTCTTAACAGCTTTGCTGAAACATAATTCACATGCTATACAGTTCACCCGCTTTACGTGTTTACAGTGAGGTGTTTACAGTTGTGTCTCCATCAGCATGATTAATCGTAGGGCATTTTCATCGCTCCAGAAAGAAACCCTGCAGCCATTAACAGTCACTGCCCAGTTTTCTCCCTCCCTTAGCTTCTAGCAACGGTCAATCCACTTTCTGCATCTATAGATTTGCCTATTCTGGACATTTCATAAAAATGAAATCCTATGGGGCGCCTGAGTGGCTCAGTGGGTTAAGCGTCTGACTTTGGCTCAGGTCAAGGTCTCACGGTTGGTGGGCTCCATCCCCGCATCAAGCCCGGTGTGGAGCCCCACAGCACGGAGGCTGCTTGGGATTCTCTCTCCTCCCTCCCTCTTCACTCCTCCTCCACTCGCGCTTTTTCTGCCTCTCTCAAAAATAAATAAACTTTAAAAATGAAATCATACCGTATGTGGTCTTTCGTGTCTGACTTATTTCACTTTGCATAACATTTTCAAGGTTGTTCCAAGTTGTGGCATGCATCAGCACTAACTCCCTCTGTATGGCACAACATTCCATTATGTGGATAGACCACATTTTGCGTATCCGTTCATCAGACGATGGACGCTTGGGTTGTTTTGAGGCTTTGGGGCTCTTGTGAGTAAGGCTGCTGTGAACATCCACGCACACATTTTTGCGTGCATGTGTGATTTCATTTCTCCTGGGTATATAGGACTTGGTGTTGTTTTAATAGGTGCTTCTTTTTTTTTTAATTTTTTTTAACGTTTATTTATTTTTGAGACAGAGAGAGACACAACATGAACGGGGGAGGGGCAGAGAGAGAGGGAGACACAGAATCGGAAGCAGGCTCCAGGCTCTGAGCCATCAGCCCAGAGCCTGACGCGGGGCTCGAACTCGCGGACCGCGAGATCGTGACCTGAGCTGAAGTCGGACGCTTAACCGACTGAGCCACCCAGGCGCCCCTAATAGGCGCTTCTTTTAATTTTGAGTGAGGTTGAACATCTTCAAGAATTGCCTGTTCAAATGCATTGCCTATTTTACTGTGAGGTGGTCTGCATGTTTTCTGTCTGTGATATTGTGATTTATGACAAGAAATATATATTTGGTCTTCATCCCTTTCTGGGCATCAAGCCCCTAAAACCCTTGGGATTTTCTAAGCAATGAGAACCATACAAGGTGTCTTTTTTATGTTAATGGGGGTACTTTGGGAAAGCATCTGTGGGTGGGAGCTGGTTGCCAAGGGACCCATGTGATGAGAGGGCTGGAACTTTTAACTTTTAACTCTGACCTCCAAGGAGGAGAAAGGGACTGGAGATTGAGTTCCGTCACCAATGGACAAAGGTTTAATCAACCATGTCTAGGTAATGAAACCTCCATAAAAACCCTAAAGGACTGGGTTTGGAGAGCATCTGAGCACATGAACATGTGGCAATCTGGGGAGAGGAGGATACGGAGGCTCCTCACCCTTTCCCCACACACCTTGCCCTTTAGCTCACTCTTCTATCTGGTTGTTCCCGAGTTCTGTCCTTTCATAATAGCCCAGTAAGTAAACTTTTCCTGAGTTCTCTGAGTTGCTCTAGCAAATTAATCAAACACAAGGAGGGGTCATGGGAACCTCTGATTTATGGCCAATCTATCAGAAGCACGGGTGACAACCTAGACTTGCCGTTGGCATCTGAAGTGGGGCAGTCTTGTGGGACAGAGGGATCTGAGGCTGTATCCTGGTAGAGAGTGGCAGGATTGAACTGTAGGATTCACAGCTGGTGTCTGGGAATGGCTTGGGAGTGGGGAAAACACCCACACGCTGTACTTGGGGAGCAGGATTATAACTGGTGTCGGAATCACACTATCGATCTGGGCTCTTTGTTAATCAAGAAAATGTAGTATCGTAAACACACTTTTCGAGTTTGCCATTTGTCTTTTGACTTCATTTGTGGTATTTTGTGACATTCAAACATCAACATTCTTTATGTGGTCACAGTTACTCACCTTTCCTTTTTTTAGGCCTATAACCAGCTTAGGCAGGTGTTTCCTTCCCACCACGATGATAAATCTATCCATGACATCCTGGTTTTCGTTCCTCCTCCCTCTTCTTTTGTAACGATTCAAACTTGGATCTATGTGGGGTTTATTCTGGTGCCAGGGATAAAAATCCAGTGTTCTTTGTAGATGGCGAAATAATCGTTTCAACATTTTTGATGGAAGAACCTTCTTGTCACCACCAGTTTGAAATTTCTTTACCATAAATTTCATGTTCCAGTGTCTTCAAACCTGCTTCAAGACCCTCCAACGCAGTGCTTCTCGATCCTGGTTGCACATCAGAATCATGTGGAGGCATTTAAGGAAGCACCAATATCTGGATCCCACCCATTGGATCAGAATCTCTGGGGGGTAGGGCCAAGTATCGCTTTGTTTCATTCATCTGCTTTTTTTGGAAGCACTATATGGGTCCTAATATAAATCCAGGCCCAGGAACTAGTCACCCCACTGACTCTTCTAGCTATTTCTTCTTTTCTTAAATTTTTTTTAATGTTTTATTTATTTTTGAGAGAGGGAGAGAGACAGAGCATGAGCAGGGGAGGGGCAGAGAGAGAGGGAAACACAGAATCTGAAGCAGGCTCCAGGCTCTGAGCTGTCAGCACAGAGCCTGACGTGGGGCTCAAACTCACGTACCATAAGATCATGACCTGAGCCGAAGTCGGACGCTCAACTGACTGAGCCACCCAGGCGCCCCTCGTTCTTCTTTTCTACCAAACTCTGTTTTAATAGGGTTGGCCCTGCCATGACTCTTCTTTTTCAGAATGACCTTGGCCATTTTTCACATTTGTATTTTTCCAGATGAACTTTATTATCATTAAAAAAAAAAGCCTGTTATTAAAAATTAGGCCACACTGATCTTATTTTCAGTCAACAAATATTTATTGAGCACCTACTACTTGCCAGGCACTAGGGGATGGAGGAGTGAACATGGTAAGAATTTCTGCCTTCCAAGACCTCACCCACTATTGGAAGGGACATGTGAGTGCGGTCCAGGAACAGTTCTCTGAGGAGGTGACGTCTGAGTCTAGTCTGCATGTTATCTCTGGTCCCAGGAGGCAGGCCTGGCAGTGGTATCCCCAACATCCCCTTCCCCTGTGCCTTGCTGATGACACCCCAGCTTTGTTTAGGGCAGCAATGTGGCTTGCCTAGGTGACACTTTCGTTTTCCCGGGCTCTGTTGCACACAATTCTGGCCAAGGAGGCCAGATTACGCGGGATTACTAAAGCAAATGGCATTCAAAGACAAGAAGAGCTGACTCAATGCCAACAACTGCTTACCTCTAGTAGCATGAAGAAAATAAATCCTTGCGTTTAAGTCACCAAGAAATGGACTGTTTGGGGGTGCCTGGATGGCTCAACCAGTTAAGCATCTGACTCTTAATTTCAGCCCAGGCCATGATCTCACAGTTCATGAGTTCGAGCCTCACATCTGGCTCCATGCTGATAGCGTGGGGTCTGCTTGGGATTGTCAATCTCTCTCTGCCCCTCCCCCACTTGCATATGCTCTCTCACTCTCTCTCTCTCTCAAAATAAATAAATAAACAAAAAAAAAAGAGAGATGGACTTTGTTACTTATGCCTGAAAAGCATTCCTGTTACAGCTTCCACCGGAGGCTTTGTGAAATAACCCATCCATGTTCTTGACGTTGCAAATTCAATAAACAAGTAGGAATGACTTGGCAACATAGAACAGTAGAGGAAGCATTCTAAAACTTAACATGGTCTGGGCACCAGCATCTCAGGTTTTCTTTTAATTATGGTTTAAAAAAATAACAAGATTAATCATAACTATTTTGAAGTTTACAGCTCAGTAGTGTCAAATATATTCACATTGTCATCCGATGGAATTCCAGAACTTTTTATCTTACAAATTGGAAACTCTCTACCCATTAAAAAACAACTCCCTGGCCCCCTCCCCGGCTAGCCCTGGTAACCACCATTCTACTTTCTGTGTGTGTGAATTTTTTTTTTAATATATATACATTGTTTATTTTCAGTAACAAATAGGTCCTATTTTCTATGCATCAAAACAAGAGTAATTGTGGCCTCCTTGATCCGGAAAAGGTATGCATGTGAGTCCAGACAAATAATATTTGTCTAATGCTAACTATGAGTGTTCTTGAAATGCCTGCACCTCTAAAGTAAAATTATATTAATTTGATCACTCTAGGGATGTCACAGAAATGGAATCATACAGTATTTGTCCTTTCGTGACTGGCTTATTCCAGTGAGCATAATGTCCTCAAGACACATCCATGTTGTAGCATGTGATACGATTGCCTTCTTTTTTTAAGTCTGGGTAGTATTCCTGTTTTCTTTATTCATTCTTCCACTGATGGACATTTGGGTTGTGCCCACCTCTTGGCTAGTGTGAATAATGCTGTTATGAACATGGATGTGAAAATACATCTTTGACAGCCCGCTTTCAATTCTTTTGGATATACACCCAGAAGTGAAATGTGCTGGGTCATATGTTTAATTTTTTGAGCAATTTCCACAGTGCCTGCAGCGTTTTACGTTCCCCAGAAGAATGCACAATGGTTCCAATTTCTCACATCCTTGCCAACACGTGCCATTTGCTGGTTTGTTTGTTCTTGATAGTGGCCATCCTAATGGGCGTGAAATGGTTTCTCATTGTGGTTTTGATTTGCATTTCCCTGATGATGAGTGATGTGGGGCATCTTTGCACATGCTTGTGGGCAAGCATATATATAAGCATATATATAAGATATATTTATAAGCATATATATAAGATCTGTATATCTTCTTTGGAGAAATGTCAGTCTTATCCTTTGCTCATTTTTTACTTGGTTGTTGTTGAGTTTTAGGAGTTCTTTATATATTCTGGATATCAGCCCCTTATCAGACATACAATTTGAGAATATTTTTTTCCCATTCTGTAGGTTGCCTTTTCACTCTATTGATTGTGTCCTTTGCTACACAGAAGTTGTTAAGTTTGCTGCGGTCCTATTTTTTTTTTGCATTTGCGGCCTGTGCTTTTGGGGTCACATCCAAAAAGAATCACTGACGAATCCAGTGTCATGAGGATTTCCCCCTATCTTTTCTTCTAGGAGTTTTATGGTTTTGGGTTTTACGTTTAGGTCTTCTATCCATTTTAGCGTGTGAGTTTTTGTGTTTGAAACATGCTCTGTGTGGCCAAGAAGTGTGTGGGCCTCAGGAAAATTGAGGTTCTGACACTTGGCCATGGTTGGGCCTAGACACCATTCTCTTCAGATTATTGGATCACAGGGCTGGTACATCTTTGGTGGGAGGGCCCTTCCCCAGTACCAGTGAGGATGCCCACTGGTCCTCATCTTAGGGACCTTCGTTCAGCAATCGCCAGAACTTCATCACCCCCACCATTATCCACAAGGTCAGATGTACATCATTCAGGCAGCACGCATTACCTTGATCTTCCCAAGGGCCATTGGGGGTGGTGGGCAGGCCGAGAAGGATGCTCCTTTTGCAGACAAGAAATGGAAAGCTTAGAGGTATCCTCACGTCCCAAGTATGATTCTAACTGCAGAACTCTTCCTTCTATACTGAGGTTTTCCTCTCTATGAATATTTTTAAAAATTGCTGATACAATCATATGGTATATACAACAATCCATCCTGGGAGAACAGAGCTGAAAGAAACAATTTTAATGATATTTTAAATCATTATTTATAAAAATCATTATATATAAAACTAAAAGCTTTCAGCTTTGTTTGGAGTAGCCACAAACATTGGCTTGGAATTGGGTTGGAATGTTCCCAAATACCAAACAATAAGGAAACGGTTAGACCAATGAGTGGAATCCTTTGCAGTTAAGGGAAATCCATCCCATGACGGCTCTGGGAGATGTAAAAATGCGTACCCTAACCTAGCAGAACTGTGTGGAACCCGTTTATAAATAAACACTGACTACATAAAAGCCATTTATACCGTGTTGGTCAACTTCTCACATGTGCTCACCGCCATTTTTACCCTTCTCTTGCCCTCTGGCATCGCACGCAGCCAATGGTCAGCAGTGGAACAACACTGAAGGATGGGAAGGCAAGAGGAGTCAAAGTATTTCTCCTTTTCTCTGCTCCCTGTGAATCTCTGGCAATGTGGCAGGTAGTTCTCCTCTGTGGCTTCTCCTTCTTGTCCCCCAGGGACTTTTTGTGGCCCTAGCTCCTACCAGGAAGGCTCCTCCCATGATTCTAGCTCTTGCGAGGCAACCCCAGCTCCTGGGTAACATGGAACACTGATGCCTGTCGCTGTCCAGAGGAATGGTGGTGGCTTCCTTCTGGGCTAATCAGTGGGATACCTCACCCATTTGGCTCCCAACTGCTCTATTACCTGAGGAACCAATTCCCTGTATTAAATTCCATCTGAGTGGTTTGCGTTTTCCTGGCTATACCCAGGCTGATACCTACACTGATGGAAAAAAAATTTTTTTTCACATTGTAAAGATGGTATGTGTTCATTGTGCAAAATATGGAAAATCCAGAAACATATACAAATGGAATAAAAATCAGCCATAATCCCACTACCTAAATTTTAGCTCTATTACCATTCCTCACATTTTTAAAATATGTGATACTGTGTCCTACATAATTTTATAATCTGCTTTTTTCGCAAACAGCATAGCACACAATTTCTCCATGTTGTTTATGAATTCCTCATAAATAATGTTTTGGATGGCTATGCGTAATATATCATCAACTGGATGTAATCTACTGTTGGACATTTAAACAGGTCTTTTTTTGCTAGTATAACTAATGCTATAATTAAAATCTTTCTGTATATAGGATTTTCCCTCCTGAATTTCAGATTACTTCTTTAACTAAATTGAACCAAAGGTGTGAATAATTTAAAGGTCCTTGGTATACATTGTCAAATTATATCCTATAACTACTGAACCTGTTTACACTCCCAGAACCTCATGAGAGGACCTTGTCTACCACTAAGGATGGGACCTTCTATGCTTTGGATTATAAAGCTCCTTAACTGATAGGAGAAGTGCTCTTATACATGACATAAAATGTCAACAATCCCAGTGGGTCTAGGCAGAAGGGCTCATTTCCTGGGGGCAAGCATAGGAGTACAGGAAAAGGCCATGCACCCATTAGCTATTGTTGCATCCAAAACTTAAAGCCGTAAAACAACAAATACTCGGGGCACCTGGGTGGCTCAGTCGGTTAAGCTTCCAACTTCGGCCCGGGCCACGATCTCATGGTCCATGAGTTCAAGCCCCGCATCGAGCTCTGGGCTAACACCTCAGAGCCTGGAGCCTGCTTAGAATTTTGTGTCTCCCTCTCTCTCTGCCCGTCCCCCAGTCATGCTCTCTCTCTCTCTCTCTCTCCCTCTCTCTCTCTCTCAAAAATGAATAAACATTAAAAAAATGTTTTTAAAAAACCCAAATGCTCATTACTTCCTGTGAGCCTATGGATCACTTTGGTGGTTCTGCTAATTTGGGTCAAGCTTTGGTGATCTTGGCTGGGATGACTCAACCTTCTGAGTTTGTCTACTCTTAATTCACTAAGTGTATCTCTCATATCCTTCCAACCAGTTAGCCCAGGGATGTTGTCATGGCAGTGACAGGATTCAAGAGACAAAGCCACAACAATCAAGGGCTTTTTCAAGCTTCTGCTTGTATTAAGTCTCCCTCTATTCCACTTGCCAAAGCAAGACACAGGTCTTTTTTTTTTTTTTTTTTTTTTTTTTTTTTTGGGACAGAGAGAGACAGAGCATGAACGGGGGAGGGGCAGAGAGAGAGGGAGACACAGAATCGGAAACAGGCTCCAGGCTCCGAGCCATCAGCCCAGAGCCTGATGCGGGGCTCAAACTCACGGACTGCGAGATCGTGACCTGGCTGAAGTCGGACGCTTAACCGACTGCGCCACCCAGGCGCCCCGACACAGGTCTTGACATAGGTCAAGCCTATGGCCAGTGTGGGATGGCACTACCAATGGACGTGACTAGTAGGAAGCAAGAAACATGGGGGGCCCTTGCTACAGTCCATCTACCACAAGCTGCATCCTCGGCAGATGGGAATGTGATCGCCATAGCAACCAGCAAGGGCCACTCCTGAGGCCCAGAAGGTACGAAGACAATATCTCAGTGGAGGCTGCTGACCTGCCTTCAACGCATACATTGCATTGCATTGCATTGCATTGAAGGAATAGGAAGGTGGAATGTTTGAATCAACACCCTAGAGGAATGAGATCTGGAAAGAAAAATTAAGTTGGGGGACAAAAAATAAAGAAAAGTACAATTCTTACATGCCCGAGTTTAGCGACTAGCATTCAAATGCACAATGAATGAGAAAAGAATTGGCCTCAGGTAGAATGGAGAGAGGGCAGGAAAACACTAGCATCTTATGAAAAAATTTCCAATGTTGGAGGGATACGAAGCCTCCCATTCCTTTGGAATTGCCAGTTTGGGGCCAGTAGGGTCCTTAAATATCAACCAGCATAATCCCCTCATCTCAGAGCCCAGGAAACAGAAGCTCAGGGAGGTTAAATAACTTGTCTGAGATCTCCTGGCGAGCTAATAATGCAGGAGGTGAGAACCCGCCTGTGGTTCTCTCTGCTATGCTGAGCTGCTGCTGGGGTTTGCTGCAAACACTCAAATTGCTTCTTAATTGGAGTCTCCTGCTTAATTAGCTGCTTCCTGAGCAGCCTGTGCTCCCTGTTTGGAAATCTCAATCAACATCATCATCTCTAAATCGGTGTGACCTCGCTCTTCTCATGTCTTCCATACAGGGATTTGCTTCATGGTTTTGCCCAGCAGGACAGCTGGGGACTGGAAGGGGCTTGCAAACGGCATTTGGAGAGCGTGCGGCTGTTCTCACCACCACCCCCTGCTCCTGGGACTTCTGAACAATTCACAACCTCACCAGGAGGGTCAGGACTGGGCCACAGGCAGATTGGGCTCAATGCTAAGTTTGCCACTCACCTCCCCTGTGATCTTGGGTAAATCTCTGTCCCTCTCTCTGTCTCAGTGACCACTAAAAGTCTCCCCTACATTAAGGTTACCAGGTTTAGTGGGGCACCTGGGTGGCTCAGTCTGTTGGGCATCTGACTTTGGCTCAGGACATGATCTCATGGTTTGTGAGTTTGAGCCCTGCATCGGGCTCTGTGCTGACAGCTTGGAGCCTGGAGCCTACTTCAGATTCTGTGTCTCCCTTTCTTTCTGCCCCTTTCCTGCTCACGCTCATGCTCATGCTCTGTCTCTGTCTCTCTCTCTCAAAAATAAATAAACATTAAAAAAAATTACCAGGTTTAGCAAATAAAAATAAAATGCTCATTTACATTTGGATATCAGTGAACAATAAATAATATTTTAGCGTAAGTATATTCATGCAGGATGGGACATACTTATACTAAAGTTTTTTGTTGTTGTTTAACGGAAATTCAAATTCAACTGGGCATCTTGTATTTTGTGTAACTCTACCCCAGATGGAAAATTCCATTCCATTTTGCTCTATATAAGCTGCCTGGTGCAGCACTCAGAGCAGAGAGAGGTTGGGCTAAGGCATCTGCTGCTAAGAATGAATCCCAGATCTGTCACTTGCTCCTTTGTGATCTTGGGCAAGTCCCTTGCCCTCTCTGAACCTCAGTTTCCTAAGTTACAAAACGGACATGTTAATTTCTGATTGGTTTTCTCTCAAGACTAGGTGAGCATAAGTGAAAAGGTATAATTAGCCTGTTATAGACTGCAAAATGTGCTACAAGCTAGAACATTTTTTAAGAACCCACTGCATGTGACACACTCCACCAGCTATTATAAGACATAGTGATGGCAGTGCAGTTGGGAAGACGTTTGTGTAAGAAACGAAATGCCTGAGACTGCCTTTCAGAATTCCTTCATACAGTGAAATTTCGTCAGGAACCTCAATTCGGCCTGCTATGAACTGATAAGGAATTAGACGCTTTAGGGGAAAATCTGTGACGTGCTGGGAAAGAGTCACGCCTGGGCTTGATTCCAGAAAGAGAAGGAGTGTCTTTGGACAAGTTGGGCTTTCCAATTTCCACTGGGGAGGGGACCTGACTAATCCAGTGATCACATGCTTCGGTTTGAGTAGAATCTTTCCCATCTCACCTTCGGGCCTTGGATATGCCTCTGCTGTTGGGGTGAGCTGCACCTTCTAGGAGCCTGGACTGATGGGGTGCACATCAGTGAAATTGCCAGCCCAGAACAGCCTCTTATTAAAAGAACTCTCTCAGCCACCCGGAGTATGGGAGAAAATATTTGCAAATCATCTATTGATAAGGGATTTGTTTCCAGAATATATAAAGAACTCTTCCAACTCAAAAAAAAAATCAAAAATGGGAAAAGGATCTGAATAAGTATTTCTCCATAGGAGATACACAGATGGCCGGTAAACGCACAAAAAGATGGTCAGTATCACTCATCATTAGGGAAATGCAAGTCAAACTACAGTGAGATGCCACTTCACACCCATTGGGATGCCTATAATTAAAAAAAAAACACAAAAACACCAGCAAACAAACAAAAAACAGAAAACGACAAGCGTTGGTAAGAACGTGGCGTCGTTGGAACCTCATGCGCTATTTGTGGGAACGTAAACTGGTGCAGCCTCTGTGGAAAACAGTATGGCAGTGCCTCACAAAATTAAACATAAAACTACTATATGATCCAGCCATTCCACCTGTGGATATGTACCCCCAAACAATTGAAAGCAGGGTCTCCAAAAGGTACGTACACACCGATGTTCAGAGCATTACTCAAGACAGCCGAAAGGTGGAAACAAACCAAATGTCTGTTGAGAGATGACTTGGTAAACAAAACGTGGCCATACCCATGCAATGCAGTATTATTCAGTCATTTTTGTTTTTTTTAACATTTATTCATTTTTGAGAGACAGAGTGCAAGCAGGGGAAGGGCAGAGAGAGAGGGAGACACAGAATCTGAAGCAGGTTCCAGGCTCTGAGCAATCAGCACAGAGCCCGACACGGGGCTCGAACTCGTGAACCGGGAGATCATGACCTGAGCTGAAGTCGGATGTGTAACAGACTGAGCCACCCAGGCACCCCACAGTATTATTCAGTCTTAAGAGGTAAGGAAATTCTGTGCTCGCTTCGGCAGCACATATACTAAAAAAGAGGGAAGGAAATTCTGATACATTACAACATGGGTGAAACTTGCAGGCATTGTACGAAGTGAAACAAGCCAGACACGAAAGGACAAACACCATATGATCCCGCTTATATGAGGTCTCTAGAGGAGTCAAAGGCACAGAGACAGAAAGTAGGATGATGGTTGGCAGGGGCTTGGAGAGGGGGATGGGGAGTTAGTGTTTGATAGGGACAGAGTTTCAGTTCCAGAGGATGAAAAAGTGTGGACGTGGCTGGTTGTGATGGCTGCACAATGACATGGAGGTACTGAATGCCACTGAAGTGTGCACTTAAAAATGGTTAAATGGCAAATTTTATGTTATGTGTGTTTTACCACAATGAAATACAATGAGGGGTAAGGAAGTGGCCCAAACGGGTTAAAAACGAAAGAACCCTTTCCCTTTGGGAAAGCAGCCCCCACCCCCACTTCAGTCCAAAAGGTTCTCCAGGGGTGGGCATTTAATTCACACGCAGCCCATGATTGGTCAGGGACAGGTGTACGACCCGAGCTGGACCAGTGAAAACCCTTTCTGGGACTGGGGTTGGAGCCTTCGGAAAAGGCATCTTCTCCGTGGAGGCTGTGAAATTAATGGATGAGGAACGTACACCGAGAACTGCTGGGGAGCCCTTTGCCTCCGGATCTGAAGAGCCTAGCTGAGAGTGAGGCCAACTCATCAGGAAGCAAAGTGGGGAGACAGAGAGAGAAGACCCCAGATTGTTTGAGCCATGCTTGAAGCCAGTTCAAGGCCTGCAATCAGTTCCTGCAGTCCGCAAACTCCCTTTGTTTTGATCTGAGCTAGATTTTGTGTTACTCGCCACTGATGGATGCAAGGCTCCGTTCCGCTAAGATATGCAGAGAGAGGCTTCAAATGAGGGCAAAAGCCTCCAGTGGCTCAGCCCCATGTTACTGATGGATTCATACACAACTCCTATACATTGAATGCCTGCTCCCCTCAGGCCGTAAACAGGCAAACCTCAAGGCAGGCAATTTCCACCAGTGTTTGGGATCCAATAGCCGCACTTTGTGGGCAACCTGAACAGGGCTTTAGGAATGTGAGCCATATCCCATGCCCTCTCCCCCAAACTCACTCCTCATGGTGGCACTCAAGGCTCACCCTAATTTTGCAACCCCCCTAGCTCTCTACCGTAGAACCTTCCCCACCCATGTGACTTCAGCCCCACTCTAAAGCCCAGGAGATGGGCTCTGCTTCCCAGCCTCTCCACTTTCCCTCTTCCTATTCCTTCTGCCTGATGAGCCTTTCTGCCCTGTTAATCCCCATCTTTCACTCATTGACTATCTACACAAACATAGCACATTGCCATCCCCTCGGAGACATGTCCTTGATTCCTGTGCCCCTAATTGACACTTAGCTCACCCAGTTTGACAGCCTCCAAGAGCCCTTGGTCTGAACCTGGAGCAAAGAGCATTCTGGAATATCTCAAGTATCAGAGCCCCAGCCTGAGCCTATGCTGAGCTTGCCCTGGGCTGAGAGTGGTCCAGGCACATCTGAGAAGCCAAGAGGTCTAAAGAAGAGTCACCAAGTGGCCATTCTCGAGACTCGAGGCTACATATGGGCCCTCTCTGAGCTTCAATTTCCACATCTACAAAGGGTGGATAGGAAGTAATACCATGGGGGCATCTGGGTGGCTTAGTCGGTTAAGCGTCTGACCTCAGCTCAGGTTATGATCTCATGGTTTGTGGGTTCAAGCCCTGCACTGGGCTCTGTGGTGATAGCTCAGAGCCTGGAGCCTGCTTTGGATTCTGTGTCTCACTCTCTCCGCATGTCCCCCGCTTGTGCTCCGTCTCTCCCTCTCTCAAAAAAAAAAAAAAAAAAAATCAACATTTTTTTAAGAAAGGAAATAATACTATGTACCTCATATAGTTATGATGAAATTAAGTAACATAAGCTTTCCATGACTACTATATCCCGCCAAACATTAGCATTTACATGCAGGGGTTAAATCATATGCACATTCACTTTCAGTAAATTAACCCCTTAACACTCCCTGAGTTCCCACCCATGCAAATTGGGTGTTGGTCTTCACTGTCCCAAGGAAAACAAGGCCACAGCGAAAATGCAAAGAAACAAGAAGTTAATGATTAGCTTTTGAACTTCTGAGGGCCCTAAATTCTGTTAATTTCAGGACTTTTCAAGGGAAAATTGACTATAATGCATTTTGAGTCTTACATGTAGGCTTTAGAACCTAACCGCCACATTGGGGCGCCTGGGTGGCGCAGTCGGTTAAGCGTCCGACTTCAGCCAGGTCACGATCTCGCGGTCTGTGAGTTCGAGCCCCGTGTCGGGCTCTGGGCTGATGGCTCAGAGCCTGGAGCCTGTTTCGGATTCTGTGTCTCCGTCTCTCTCTGCCCCTCCCCCGTTCATGCTCTGTCTCTCTCTGTCCCAAAAATAAATAAAAAACGTTGAAAAAAAAAATTAAAAAAAAAAAAAAAGAACCTAACCGCCACATAAGACAGAAGTTCCTGTATGTCCTCCAGCCGCCTCCTCTGCCAAACCGCTGGATCTAGGGTGTTGGAGGCTAGTCCAAAGACCTCAGTTGTGGTGGCTGAGAGGGCCAGGCAAAGAGAGGGCCAGCTGCCAAGTCCCATCCATAGCTCCGTTGCCTGAACTGTGGAACACCAGCCCTGCAAAGTCTGGGGGAAGCTCATTTTCTGCCTTGCCTGTTCTCTCCTGGCCCTGATGCCTGAATAGCTCTGTAAAGATAAGTCTGCCTGTGGTGGTCAAGGACAAGAAGGAAACACACAGCCATCATTTCTACGTTGTGACAGGGTGCCATGATGGTGGATGGTCGTTTACTCTGTGTTGCAGTTGCCCAATTAGAGGGATTTAGGGTTTTGGTTTTGTCTTGAAGAGATGTTGCTGTTTAGAAGTTGTATTTCACTTCCTAGTCCAAATGAAGTAAAAAAAAAAAAAAGTCACTTTAGAGCAAATTGTGTTTATTTTCAGAAGATTTATTAAGTGCCTCCTTTTATTTTACCTAAGTTACAAAGTTAGCTTACCTAAAAAGCAAGTGTGGAGGGTACCGATTGCCTTGGGAGGAGATTACAAGGGGACCCACTAGCTATTCAAAGCTAGTGGCTGGGGAAAAGTTGGGGAAATTTGCATTAGCACCAAATTACCTCTTGGGCACATAGTAATCAAGATCCCATCCTGTTCTCTTTAGAGATTCCACTATAGTAAACCTGTCTGGAAGACTGGGGTGTTTGGACTAAAGACCCCTTGCAAGAATGGACATGAAGAAATCACCATTGGGACATATTGACTCAATGCTCAATGTGTGGATGGAGGGAAGACTTGTACCAGAACTAGGAACCCTGGCATGGTGGGTGTGATTTGAAGACGATGGCTGAACATGAGAGTATACACCACAGCCTCAAACAGTGTGGGACAGTGCTGTGGCCAACTGAAGGATCCAGACCAGTGAGAACATCAGCACAGGATCAGGTTGCATGGGACCAACGTTCAACAGAAATACCCTGTGGCAGGGACAGAAATAATCCCAGTTAAAAACTGGGCACTGCCACGGGCTTGGTCAAACTCTCAAGAGTTCCTCTGGGGAGGGGTGTCTGGGTGGCTGAGTTGGTTAAGCGATTGACTTCCGCTCAGGTCATGATCTTGCAGTTTGTGAGTTCTGTGCTGACAGCTCAGAGCCTGGAGCTTACTTCAGATTCTGTGTCTCCCCCTCTCTCTCTCCGCCCTCCCCGACTCGTGCTCTGTCTCTCAAAAATAAATAAAGATTAATAAAAAGTATAAAAAGAAAAGCTGTGTTAAAAAAGAGTTCCTTTGGGGGTAAAAAAGAAAAAGGAGAGTTCCCTTGAATTACTAGACTGAGTAATTCCTCAAAGATTTCCAACAATTCAGGAAGAAAAACAACTTATCTAGTATAGGCAGACTCAAGTCTGTTTTAATATGAAAAATTAGACGTGAACTTCCTTTGTACTCCCAAACTGCTAAATTAAGCACAAGCTATTCTTAATTTTGTTGTTAAACTGTCTTTTCAATGACCCCTCCCCCCCCCCTTTTGTCACAGTCCCTACCTGAGGTTTCTCTTTTCCTTTTTTTGTTTGCTCCTAGGTCTGCAGCTGTGACTGCAAAATCATGGGTTTGATTATTGGGATAAGGTTTAATTACCTCTCACTTGAAAGGGAAAGCGTAAACTAGACCAGGTAGGCATGTAAGGTAACTAATTTCAATTTTTTCCCCAGCCTCGGCATCCATCCAGGACCGCTAAATTGATCACTTTGTCAATACATCTGAATTCCTTCTAATCGTGGTTCCGTTTCCCAGGAAGCCTTGGTTGTGCTGGAATTTGTGCAGGGCGAGGGAAACTTGAGCTTTGGGGCTGGCAGAGAGAGATCACGTCCTCAAGGGGCTGTGTCCAGGTTGTTCCGGGAAATCAGAACCCTCTCTTCCATATACTGATCTTTCCATACCCAGCCTTCCTTTTACTGAATCCTCTGTATTGGTTAGGATGAAAAATTGGCCTTTATAACAGAGACACCAGAAGCAACAAGCTTAGATTAGCTAGAATTTTATTTCCCTGTCTCATGGGGTTCTTTATGGGGGGGGGGGGGGTCCAGAACAGGCAACCCAGCTCAGGAACGATCCAAGCTCTAACCGTTGTTCTGCCATCCTCAAGCAGGGCTCTGGGTCTAAAACAGGCGCTCCTGCTTCCCACAGCACGCCTTCTGTCCCCTCTGTAGAAAGAGAAAAAGCAGAGAGGAGGGCAAGCACCTTCCTTCAAAGGGCACGCCCACAGGTTGCTTACAGACTCTGCTTGGATACTATTGGCCAGGAGCAGCTCACATGACCCTGCTTACATACTATTGGCCAGAACGGAATGACGTGGCCGCAGCTGCAAGCGATTCTGGGAAATGTGTTTCACGGGTTACCCGCAAGCTGGGCCAAAATGCCTGGGCTCCTGTAACCAAGGCCAGAAGAGCAGGAGGGTCCTGGGGGATGAAGGGGCCTCCCCACCACCCCCGTGGAGTGGATTTTTGATGGGAGAACATGGAGCCGACCAGTGAAAACAATGAAGAGCCACGTTCTCAGTTGCAGGCTGGGTTCCCAGGGAAGCAGTCTCTGAGAGGTCTATTTGTGTGCAGGAGGTTCGTTCGGGAGTGCCTTGGGGGATGACACCCAGGAGGGTATCAGGGATCGAAGGAAGCAGCAACGCATGTTGGGAGAAATATAACTGCCACACAGTTGCAAAAAGATGCCTCAAGGGATGCCAGGATTGGGGAGCAGGTGGTGGAGAGAGCTCGGGAGCTACAACGTCCGTTGCATCCTTCTTTTCCTACCCCACCCCAGCCAGGGGAGCAGAGAAAGGCGTGGAATTAGGTTTGGCCAATCCCATGCCGTTATCCAGGATTGGATCCTTCAGCAGCAGGAAGCCGTGGTTATGGGTAGTTGGAGGCCATACTGACTGTTGAGGAATAGGGACAGGCAGAGGGCCCACTCCAGCAGCGGACGTCTGCTAAAGATCCCACTGCCCAATTCCCTACCACTGGTACCCTGGGTTGTGGCTCATTTTGGAAACCTTTCCTCCAAATATCCCGGATCTCCTAGAATCCTTACAATAAGCCCCCCTTCGGGACTAAGGCAGCCAGAGTCAATATTTGGTCTTTGCAGCCCCAAAGCCGCTAATCTCAGGGCACCTCTAAGATGGTTCATTGAAAGAAGAATGTCAGGGTGTGACTGTGTTTTGAAACACACCGTGGAGCCCAGTAGATGAGATATAAGCAGGAAGCAGTTTTATTCTTTCTCACAACTGCCCTTTTCCAACCAGCTCTGGGGACTTGTGTCTCCCCATCCTTTAGGCAGATCTCATGGTTTTTGGTCACTTTCTGGTGGAGGAAGCAGGTCACTGGGTAAAGCAGAGGAAAATGGGGCTCCCAAAACGGACCTAACGGAGCATCTCCAGACATTGCCCGCTCCTTCCCTTGGCTCCTCATTGTACCGGTAGAGGAACTGAGGCCCAGAGAGGGAAAGTGACTTACTGGGTGTCACTCAGCACAGAGGTGGAGGACAAGAGGGAACTGCATTGGTCTCTCACGGACAGGGCATGGTACTGGGCAAAGCTCGCCCTGCTGTTGCACGGCTCCAGGTGGATCCCACTCTTCATGGCCATCTGAATTTGTGGGACTGGTTCATTGGTGATGTTTATCCTCCAGATATTGTTGTTCTGGAGCAGCCGAAGGACCACATGACCCAGAAGAAGGCCAAGACCAGGGTTTTAATCTTAGGGCAAGGACATCAACTCGTTCTCCTCCGCAAAATGGAAGTAACACAGAATGAGGTTCATCATCAGTTCAAAGGTAACCGATACTCAGAGAGGGGAAAGTAACCTGGGAAAGTCCCACAGCTCAGAACCCAAGTGTGGCGGGTCTTTTGCAAGAATGGTTCCAATCCTCAACCAATCTCCATACCTGTACCGTTTAAAAAAAAAACTTGGTAAAATACACATAACGTAAAGTTGACCGTCTTAACTATTTTTAATTGTACAGTTTGGTAGTGCCGAGTGCCTTCACACTGTTGTACAGCCATTCTCTAGAACTCTCCACCTTTACAAGGTTCAGTTTTACAAGCTGAAACTCTACCCGGTAAACAACACCTCTCCATGCCTCCCCACCCCGTCCCCCAGCCCTGGCACGTGGCAGGGTTTCCCTTTTTAGGGCTGAATAATATTCTGTTGTGTGCATATGTCACATTTTGTTTATCTGTCAATGGCCACTTGGGTTGCTTCCACCTTTTTGACTATTGTGAATAATGCCACTAGGAACACGAATGGACAGATACCTCTTCAAGGCCTTGCTTTCTTGTGTTTGGAGTATATACCCAGAGGTGGGATTGCTGGGTCAATTTTTGGAGGAACCACTCTACCGTTTTCCACAGTGGCTGCGCCATTTTACGTTCCCACCAACAGCGTACAAGGGTTCCAATGTCTTCGTGTTCTTGCCAACACTTAACTATTTTCTGTCATTCTCCTAGTAGCCAGCCTGATGCGTGTGAGGCGGTACCTCATTATGCTTTTGATATGCGTTTCCCTAGTCTGTGCCTTTTGCAGTGTGATGTGGGGAACCCTCCCATCAAGAGGTGGAGTCTGTGCTGGTTTATGCTTTGCTTTGGTGGTTACTGGTGGTTAGTTTCTGTGGCAAGCCTGGACCAAAAGAGGCCCCACACGTGTCTGCTCTCTCCCTGGAACCTGCCCAGCTACCGTGTCAACAGGCCCAGGCTAGCCTGCTGGAGGATGAGAGACGTGTGGCCCAGTTATTCCTGTTGCCCCAGCCGACAGCTGGCCAACTGTCAGGCATGTGCACGTGGCCATGCTAGACGTGCCAGCCCAGCCAGGTGGTCACTTGCACCTCAGAGGAGCCAAGCCTGGTTCACGTCAGAGCCGCCCAGCTGCCCCATCGAGTCACGAGCAATAAATGATCGGGTTTTGTTGTTTTTTAAGCCACTAAGTTTGAGAATGGCTTGCTGTGTAACGATTGCTCACTGATATATCGGTGTCTGAGCTCCTGCCCTGGGGTTTGATTCTCCACTTTCCATGGACTGGGACTCTCCTGATTTAGGACAGGTGAAACTTTTACCTAATTCCTGGAAGAGAAGACCAGCTCCTTCTCTGGCATCTAGCCCACAGAGGTGGAGGGACTCTTTTGGAATACCAGTCTTTCCCCCCAGCCCCTAGTTCTATCGAGATCCAATTGACCCACATCACCGTATGAGTTTCAGGCATGTGGTATGAAGGCTTGACTTCCATATATTTTGAAATGATCACTACAATACGTTTAGTTAACATCCATCACCTCACCTCACGTAGATACAATAAAAAGAAATGGGGAAAAAAAGAAAAAGAATTTCTCCTTGTGACGAGAATTCTTGGCTCTTAACAACTTTCAGATATATCACACGGTGGTGGTAACTACAGTCATCGTAATGTTTATCACAGCCCTCGTATTTATTTATCTTACACCTGGAGGTTTGTACCTTTTTTCCACCTTCTTCCAGTCCCCCCTCCCTACCCTCTGCCTCTGGTGACCACAAATCTTTTTCTATAAGTTTTCTTGTTTTTTTGTGATTTTGAGATTCCACATATAACACACATCATACAGTATTTGTCTTTCTCTGACTCATTTTGCTGAGCATAGTACCCCCAGGGTCCAGGCATGTGGTCTTGTTTTTTAATGACTGAGGAATATTCCATTGTATATATGTTTACTCATGTCTTCTACCCGTTTCTTAACTGGATTATTTGTTTCTTTCTTTCTCTTTATTTTTTCTTTTCTTTTTTTTTTTGTGTGTGTTGAGTTTGATAAGTTCTTTACAGATTTTTGGATGCTAACCCTTTATCAGATATATCATTTGCAAGTATCTTCTTCCATTCCTTAGGCTGCTTTTTCATTTTGTTGATTGTTTCCTTTGCTGTGCGGAAGTGTTTCGTCTTGATGAAGTCTCAATAGTTCGTTTTGCTTTTGTTTCCCTTACCTCCTATATGCACAACCTCTTTATCCATTCATCTGTTGATGGACACTTAGGTTGTTTCCGTGTCTTGGCTATTGTGAATACTGCTACACTGAATGTGAAGATATGTTTTCAAGTTAGTGATTTCATTTCCTTTGGATATATTCCCAGAAGTGGGATTGCTGGATCATATGGTCGTTCTATTTTTGATTTTCTGAAGAACCTTTACTGTTTTCCGTAGTGGCTGAATTAATTTACATTTCTACCAATAGTACACAAGGGTCCCCTTTTCTTCACATATCCACCAGTGTTTGTTATCTCTTGTCTTTTTGGTGATGGCCATTCTAACAGGTATGAAGCCATATCCCTCTTGGTTTTGATTTGCATTTCCCTAACAGCTAGCAATGTTGAGCATCTTTTCCGGTTCCTGTTGGCCATTCATATATCTTCTTTGGAAATGTCTATTCAGGTTTTTTGCTCCTTTTTTTTTTTTGTTTGTTTGTTTATATTTATTTTTGAGAGAGACAGAGCATGAGCGAGGGAGGGGCAGAGAGAGAGGGAGACACAAAATCCAAAGCAGGCTCCAGGCTCTGAGCTGTCAGCACAGAGCCAGATGTGGGGCTTGAACTCGTCAACCACGAGATCATGACCTGAGCTGAAGTCGAAACTCAACCGACTGAGCCACCCAAGCGCCCCAGCTCCTTTTGTTTCTTTAAGCAAGCTCTACGCTCAACATGAACCCATGACCGCAAGATCAAGAGTTGCATGTTTCACCGACTGGGCCAGCCAGGCACCCCATTTGCTTTTTTTTTTTTTAAAGCTAAGTTTTAAAAATTTATTTACTGAGAGAGAGGGGGGGGGGGAGTGGGGGAGGGGCAGAGAAAGAGAGGGAGAGAGAGACTCCCAAACGGGGTCTGCACTGTCAGCACAGTGCCTGACACAGGGCTCGGTCCCACAAACTGTGAGATCATGACCTGAGCCGAGATCAAGATCCAAACACTTAATGCACTGAGCCACCCAGGCACCCCTGCTCCTTTCTTAATTGGATTTTTAAAAAAATTATTATTACTATGTTTGCTATTGAGTTATATGACTTCTTTATATTTTTTGGATATTATCCCCTTATTGTTTTTTTCCATTCTGTAGGTTGTCTTTTCACTTTTCACTTCGTTGATGGTTTCTTTCGCTCTGCAGAAACTTTTCAGTCTGATGTAATCCTGCCTATGTATTTTTATTTATTTTTAAAAATTTTTTTCAACATTTCTATTTTTTTGAGGGAAAGAGAGAGGCAGAGCGTGAGCAGGGGAGGGGGAGAAAGAGAGAGATACAGAATCCGAAGCAGGCTCCAGGCTCTGAGCTGTCAGCACAGAACCCGACACGGGGCTTGAACTCACGAACTGTGAGACCATGACCTGAGCTGAAGTCGGAAGCTCAACCGACTGAGCCACCCAGGCACCCCTTGCCTGTGTATTTTTAATATTGCTGCTAGTCATATCCAAAAAGTCATCACCAATGGCCATGTCAAGGAGCTTTTTGCTATATTTTCTTCTAGAAGTTTCATGGCTTCAGGTCTCATATTTAAGTCTTTAATCCAATGTGAGTTAATTTTTGTGCATGGTGTAAGATAAGGACCTAGTTTCATGCTTTTACATGTGAATATCCAATTTTCCCAGCACCATTCATTGAAGAGACTATCTTTTCGCCACTGAATATTCTTGGCTCCCTTGTCCCTCCAAATATTAGTTGACTGAATATACTTGGGCTTATTTCTGGGCTCTCTGGAATCTCAGTATTTTTTTTTAATGTTTATTTATTTATTTTGAGAGAGAGAGAGAACACACTGTCATGAACTGTGAGATCATGACCTGAGCCAAAATCAAGAGTCAGACGCTCAACCAGCTGAGCTGCCCAGGCACCCCTGGAATCCCAGTGTTAATTACTGCCCTTAATGGGATGCCTTTGGTTCAGTCCTCATATGGCCCTCAGGACCCATCATGTACTTATCTTCCTTGTCTCCCCAGAAGGCAGGCAGTCATTAAGCAAGCATGACTGAGGTCCATGCCAACTTCTGTGTGCCCTTTTGAAGGTGAATGAAAGTGAGGAAAGAGAACATACTTCCCCATAGGTGGCTGCTTCCAGTTTTGAGACCCTCCACGGGGGCTGGAGAGATCTTTACTGTTATTAGGCCCCCAGGTGGATCCAAGATGCAGCCTGGTCTGGGAACCAAAGTCAGGATGCCTGTGGAAAGGCTCAAGCAGGTGAGACACCAGGTCAGATCCACGTTTTAGAATGATTCCTCCTGGTGGGCAGCATGCTCACTGGGTTAACAGGCCTCCCCCGCCACACCCTGCCCCCTTCACCATCCTCCCAGGTAGAGTCAGGCCTTGGCCCTGATGGTCTCCCATGGGCCCCTGAGGTACTCTTGTGGCACACACCCACACATTCGCCATCTCCTTCACCAGCCCACAGGCTCACAGAGGTCTCCCAGTAGCTAGCACAGGACCTAGAACAGGTCATGGTGACAAAGAGCACAGCCCGCCCCCATCAGACGCCCAGGATTCCGCGCCCGTACCTGCCGTCCCACCCTGAAAATCGTGGGCGGGGGTCCAGCCGTTCTATAGGCTTACAGATGTGTTTTCTCATCTGTAAAGTGGGAATGGGAATGGCACCTGCTTCACCGTGCGCTGTGAGGTTTCAACAGCTTCCTGCAGGAAACGATACATGGGCATGCGCTGGGGTCCTCACGTGTCTTGCTGATTCATCATTAAAATAAAATTTGAAATCTGAATTCAGGTATAATGCACAGACCTAAAATATATATTGTCTTCATTTGCCAAATCACGGTGTGGAGCCCGTCCCACTTCAGAAAAATTGTCCTTTTCCGATGAATTTCCCTCCCCACTAGGGGCCACCACTGCTCTGATTTCTAAAAGGATAGATTGATTGACTTTCGTCTGTTCTTGAACTTTGAGGAAACGGGGGCATACAGATTGCACTGTTTTTGTGTCTGGCTTCTCTCATTCAGCATTACGCCTGTGGGGTTCGTGACTTCACGTTTATTACGGACTGACATTCCATTTCCTGAATACACCACTATTTCTGTGTCCTCCTGTTGCCAGACAGTTGGGTCACTTCCAGCCTGGAGCAAAGAGGAATAAGCCTCCTGTGAACAGTCGTGTGCAAGACGGGTGTGGGGGACATATCTTTTTACTTGGGTAAATACCTAGTGGCGGAGTTGCTGGGTATAAGCAATTGTATAATTATTTGCATAAGCAGCCGCCAAACAGTCCTCCAAAGCAGTTTTGTCCCCACCAGCAAAGAAGGAGGGTTCCAGCTGTTCCACAACCTTGGGGACATTTGGGGTTGTCACTCATATTTGTTTTTAGTTGGTCTGGTGGGTGGGAAATGATGTCTCACTGTGGCATTACTTTACATTTCTCTGATGAATGATGGCGGGCACTTTTTCATGTACTTATTGGTCATTTGTGTATCTTTTATGAAGTGTCTGCTCATTTTTACCCACTTTTTTTTTTCAAACTAGGTTGTTTGTCTTTCCAGTATTAATTTGCTAGAGTTTTTTTTTTTAATTTTTTTTAAATTTTTTTTTCAACGTTTTTTATTTATTTTTGGGACAGAGAGAGACAGAGCATGAACGGGGGAGGGGCAGAGAGAGAGAGAGACACAGAATCGGAAACAGGCTCCAGGCTCCGAGCCATCAGCCCAGAGCCTGACGCGGGGCTCGAACTCACGGACCGCGAGATCATAACCTGGCTGAAGTCGGACGCTTAACCGACTGCGCCACCCAGGCGCCCCAAGTTGTTTTTTTTTTTTAAATATATTCCAGAAGCAATTCCTTTGTCAGATATAAGTGTTGAGAATATTTTCTCCCAGTTTATGTCTTGCCTATTCCCTTTTTTTCCCCTTTGGCGTGTAATTGATAAATAATAAGCGGCAGGTATTTAAAGCATATAAACTGATACATTTTGATATATACATATATAAATATATGGAAACACTGTGAAAACCGTCATCATAATTCAGACACTAAATACATCTGTCACCCCCAAAAGTTTGGTGGTCCTGCTTTGTGATTCTTTCCTCCTGTGCCCATCTCCTGCCACCCAGCCCCAGACACCCATTTATCTACTTTCTGTTACTACAAATAAGTTTATACTGTCTAGATTAAAAAAAATTTTTTTAACATTTATTCATTTTTGAGAGAGAGCGAGACAGAGTGCAAGCAGGGGAGGGGGAGAGAGAGAGGGAGACACAGAATCCGAAGCAGGCTCCAGGCTCTGAGCTGTCATCTCAAAGCCCAACATGGGGCTCAAACCCACCAACCGAAAGATCATGACCTGAGCCAAAGTCAGATGCTTAATCGACTGAGCCACCCAGGCGCCCCTGTGTTGTCTAGATTTTTGTATAAATGAAACCATAGAGTATGACTCTTTTTATGTCTGGCTTTTTTCACTCAGTAAAATTATTTTGAAATTCATCCGTGGTATAGTATGTGTCAATACCTCATTCATTTTTACTGCTGAAATGTACTCCATTGTATGGATACACTACTCCTTGTTTATCCCTTTTTCTGTTGGTGGACATTTGGATTATTTTTAGTTTTTTGGCTGTATCAACCAAAGCCCCTATGAACATTCATATACAAGTCTTTGTGAGACATATAATTTCTTTTTCTGGGTAAATGCCTAACAGTAGGATTGCAGTGAGATTGCCAAAACATGTAGCAGGTGTATGTTTGACTTTTTAAAAACTGCCAAACTAGGGGTGCCTGGCTGGCTCAGTCAGGGGAGTGTGCAACTTTTGATCTTGGGGGTGTCAGTTCGAGTCCCACATTGGGCATAGAGATGACTTAAAAAGATGTTTTTTTTTTTTTAATTTTTAAAAACCGCCAAACTGATTTCCAAAGTGGTTGTGACATTTTACACTCCTGCCAGCATAGGATTCCAATCCCACTGCATCCACCCCAACATTTGGTGGTCCTTTTCATCGCAGCCATTCCAATGGGTATGTAATGGTAGCTCAATGAGGTTTTCATTTCTTTAATGATTAATTAAAGAAATTTCATTTCTTTAATGATTAATAACGTTGAGTGTCTTTTCATGTACTTATTTGTCACCCGTTTATCTTGGGTGAAGTGTTTGTTCAAATCTCTCGTGTATTTTTTTTAGTGGAGTTTTCTTATTGAGTTTTGAGGGTTCTTTGTGTGTTCTGAATACACAGTCCTTTATCAGATACATGATTTGCAAATACCTTCTCCTGGTCTGTGGATTCTTTTCATTCTCTTACCAGAGTCCTCAAAGAGCAGAGATTTTAAGTTTTGATGAAGACCAGTTTATCCATTTTTTTTCTTGTTTGGTTTTGTTATTTAGAAATATCTGCCTGCCCCAGGGTCACAAAAGTATGTTCCTGTGTTTTCCTGTAGAAGGTTTATGGTTCCAGCCACAATAGATTGCACATTATTTTTTATGTATGGACTTGATTACTCCGTTGTTATAGCATCATTCATTAAAAAGTTTTCATCTCTTACTTGAATTATCTTTATATAAGATATCTTTATAAGGACAAAGTATATTTGTAAAGGGTCTATTTCTGGACCGTCTTTGTTCTACAGATCTATCTGTCTGCTCTTATGTCAGTATCGTAAATGCTTGACTACAGAAAGCTTGATTGCTAGCTTTATAGTGAGTCTTTCAGAAGTTTAAGTCCTCTGGACTTGTTCTTCAGAATTGTTTTGGCTATCCTAGACCCTTTGCATTTTCATACACATTTTAGGATCAGCTTGTCAATATCTACTAACCAGCTTTGTTGGTTTTATTGTTTCCTTGGATTCGTGTTGAAATTTTAGGTGAATTTGGAAAAAAAATTTTTCGGTCCTCTAATGGATGAACATAGTGGTGTATCTGCCCATTTATTTAAATCGTTAATTTCTCTCACCATTGTTCTGTAGTTTCCAGTGTAGAGATCACACCCCTATTTCATTAAATTCATTTCTAAATATTTTATGTTTTCGTTGCTATTACAAATGGTGTCCTTTTACATTCTCTTCTACTTACTTGTTGCTAGTATATATAAACACGAGTTTTATGTATCGATCTTGTATTCTGAAGGCTTGCTAAATTCACTTAATTTTTCTAGTTTTTTTTTTATTTTGTTTATTAAGATTCTTAAGTTTTCTGAATACAGGATCATGTTGCCTGTGAATAGAAACAGCTTTATTTCTTCCTTCCAGTATGTATTTTGTTGTTGTTGTTATTGTTGTTACCTGTGAGAAATAGGCCCACCGACCTAATCAAAGGAGGGACACAGACACTCAGAGCACAGTGAAGCCAGACTTTAATCAACATTCTTGCAAAAGCAGGTATCTGATGGACAGACACAGCCGGGGCAGTTATAGCAGACAATTTATCTCCTAGCGTGCAAGTCCCTCCCCTGATTCCTCATTGGCTGAGCATTAGAGAGGTAAGTCCCTCCCCTGGTTCCTCATTGGCTGAGTACTACAGAGCTTACAGCCTTACCTGGATGTCACCTATGCCCCTGTAAGGCAAAAAGTAGTCTGATTGGAACAAATGTACATTCCCTGAGGTGAGGCACAGACTCAGTCCCTCCTCCCTTTGTTCTTTGGTGTATGCTCATTGCAGAGCCCATGAAAACAACCTGGTGAAAATAAGCCCAGGAAATGGACAGGGGAAGAAGAAGCAGGAAGTGAAGTGTCTAAGGGTTTGGGACTCCATTGTGTGTGTGTGCGTGTGTATGTGTGTGTGTTGGGGGCGGGGGGTTGGTTGTACATATTTCCATTAGGCTGTAAATCTACTGGTAACTAGGCAGCACAGCTTCTATTTGATATTTCTGAGAATGAATCCCTCCCTTCTCCCTTCTGAAAATGAATCCTTCTCCCTTACATTACCTTGCTGCACGGGGCTAGAACTTCTGGAACGATGTTGAATAGAAGCGATAAGATTAGACATCCTTCTCTTTTTGCTGAGATGGAGAAGAGCCTTCCGTGTTTCAGTATTTCCAAGTTTCACCAACAACAAACATGGTAACTGAATGCATTTCATACTGCACCTTATTAGCCTGAAGATGTTTCCTTTTCTTCCTACTTTGCTGACAGTTGTTATCACAAATGGGTATTGAATATTCTCAAATGCTCTTTTCTGCCTCGATGAGATGGTCCCAGTATTTTCCCCTTTTATCTTGTTAATGTGATGATGTGTATTGACTGAGTTTTGAATGTTAAACCAAATTCGCATTCCTGGGATAAGGCCCTGGCTTCTATTCTCCCAATATTTTGGTAAGGATGTTTATGTTTCTAGTTAAGAGGGATATTTATCTGTAATTTTCTCTTCTTGTGATGTTTGGTGTCAGAATTATGTTGGCCCACTAAAAAGAGTAGGGAAGCATTCTCACCTCCTCTATGTTCTGGAAGAGATTGTGTGAATTAGAATTATTTCGTCCCTAAATGTGTGATAGAATTCCCACTGGGAAGCCATCTTGTCCTGGAATTTTCTTTGCGGGAAAGTTTTTTATCGTGACTTTAATTTTTTTTTTTTTTTTTACCAGCCAAAGTGTCACTCAGAGTTTTAATTTCTTTTTTTTTTTTTTTTTTCTGTTTTGGTTAGTTGTGTTTTTCAAGGAATTTGTTAATTTCATCTAGGTTGCCAAATTTATTAGCATAAGTTGTTCCTGATACTGAAAACTTTAACATCTCCTTTCAGTGGACAAGAAAGTAAAATGAAACATCATGAAGATATAGAATATTTAAATAATACTATCAACAAACACGTCCGAATTGGTATTTGTAAACTATTATACCGAATACTTGTAGGATACACATTCTTTTCAGGTGTCGTGAAGTATTCACCGCATATATACCACATGCTAGACCCTAAAACAAGTCTCAAAAATTGTATTAAATCAGACATTAATCAAAATAAGCTATTCTTCTGGGGCGCCTGGGTGGCGCAGTCGGTTAAGCGTCCGACTTCAACCAGGTCACGATCTCGCGGTCCGTGAGTTCAAGCCCCGCGTCAGGCTCTGGGCTGATGGCTCCGAGCCTGGAGCCTGTTTCCGATTCTGTGTCTCCCTCTCTCTCTGCCCCTCCCCCGTTCATGCTGTCTCTCTCTGTCCCAAAAATAAATAAACGTTGAAAAAAAAAATTTCTTTAAAAAATAAGCTATTCTTCATACCCACTATGATGGACACAATAAAGAGAAAAACAGAAGCTAACAAGTGTTGCCAAGGATGTAGAGAAGTTGGAACCCTTATGTGCTATTGATGGGAATGCAATCGAAAGCAGGGCCTCAAAGGTGGTATTTGCACACCCATGTTTTTTTTTAATTTTCTTAACATTTTATTTATTTTTGAGACACAGAGAGACAGAGCATGAGCAGGGGAGGGGCAGAGAGAGAGGGAGACACAAAATCCAAAGCAGGCTCCAGGCTCTGAGCTGTCAGCACAGAGCCCTACAGGGGGCTCGAACTCATGAACTGTGAGATCATGACCTGAGCTGAAGTCAGATGCTTAACTGATGGAGCCACCAGGTGCCCCTGCACACCCATGTTTATTGCAGCAGTATTCACAGTAGCAAAGCAGGGGAAACAACTCAAGAGACCATAGGCCAATGAATGGGTAAACAAATGTGGCCTACACACCCAGTGGAATATCATTCAGCTTTAACAAAGATGGAAATTCTGACCCAGGTTACCACAGGAATGAACCTTGAGGACACTGTGCCATATGTGAAATAAGTCTGTCACAAAAAGACAGATCCTGTACGATTCCATTCATATAAAGTTCCTAGAGTCAGATTCATAGAGATACAAAGTAAAATGCCATTTGCCAAGCACCTGGGGGAGAGGGAAGCGAGAGGTGTTGTTTCATGGGGACAAAGTGTCAATAATGCTAGATGAAGAGAGTTCTGGAGACCGATGGTGGTGATGGTCATACGAAACTGTGAATGTACTTAGTGCTACTGAACTGTGCCCTTAAAAGTGGTGAAGAAGGTAGTTTTCGTGTTATGTTTATTTTGCCACAATTAAAAATAAAATTAAAAGGCTATCTACACAATCTCAAGAACACTTGAATATTAAACAATCCACTTTTAGGTAAGTGATGAATAAAAAAGCCACAAGGGAATTTGAAAGTATTTCGAACTTGAATGATAGTGAAAACACAGCGTTTTGAATTTGTGAGAAGCCAAGAGGCTTAGAGGAGATTCAAAGCCCTTTCGATGGTTAATTTTCATGTGTCGGCCGGATTGGGCCACGGGGGCGCACAGACATTTGGTCAAGGGGTATTCTACGTGTGTCTGTGAGCGTGTTTGTGGGTAAAGTTAATATGTGGAAAAGAAAAGGTGGGGGGGGGGCGCCTTGGCTGGCTCAGTCAGTAGAGTGTCTGACTCTTGATCCCACCAGTGGTGAGTTCAAGCCCCATGCTGGGCATGGAACCTACTTCAAAAACAAACAAAAAACATCTGACTGGGTAGCCTGAGTAAAGCTGATTGCCCTCCCCAGCGGGGGATCCAATCAGTTGAAAACCTGAAGAGAATAAAAAGCTGAATAAGAGGGAACTTCAGTTGCCAGACTATTTCAGCTGAGACATCCGGTCTCCCGTCTTCAGACTGGAACTCACACCTGAGAGCTCTTCTGGTCCCAGGCCTTCAGACTCTGACCAGAACACCATTGGCTCTCTTGGGTCTCTAGCTTGCCGACCACAGATCTTGGGATTTGCAAGCCTCCGTAATCGTAATCTTGTGAGTCATTCCTTATAATGAATCTCTTTAGACATGCACACACATATACTCATATCCTATTGGTTCTATTTCTCTGGAGAGCCCCGCTAATACAGCTCCAAACAGTTATATCAGAAAAGAATAAACTTTGGGGTGCCTGACTGGCTCACTCAGAAGAGCATGTGACTCTTGATCTAAGGGTCATGAGTTCAAGCCCCACACTGGATGTAAAGATTATGTAAATAAATAAAACAAAAAAAAAAAAGAGAGAGAAAAGAATAAACTCTTTTTTTAAAGGAATACTTTTCTCTGTTTTTTTAAAATGTTTACTTATTTTTGATAGAGAGACAGAGCACAAGTGGGGGAGGGACAGAGAGGGGGGAGACACAGAATCTGAAACACACTCCAGACTCTGAGCTGTCAGCACGGAGCCTGACGTGGGGCTCGAGCTCACGGACCGTGAGATCATGACCTGAGCCGAAGTCAGACGCTCAACCGACCAAGCCACCCAGGCGCCCCTTAAAAATGTTTATTTATTTTTGATAGAGAGACAGAGCACAAGTGGGGGAGGGACAGAGAGGGGGGAGACACAGAATCCGAAACACACTCCAGACTCTGAGCTGTCAGCACGGAGCTGACGTGGGGCTCGAGCTCACAAACCATGAGATCATGACCCGAGCCGACGTTTAACTGACTGAGCCACCCAAGCACCCCAAGAATATATTTTTAATAAAGTACAGAACCAACTCGCTAAGGTCAGGCGGAAAGGTGAGATTACTTGGTCCAGCAGTCTCTATGTGGGAAGAGCCAGGTGAATGCAGACAGCCGGGTTCCAGGATCGAGGGCTTAACCCCCAGGCTGCATCTCGGCTTATGGTCCTACCGTTGGCTTGTGTCAGGCTTGCAGGGGACGTCAGTCAGATGGAGGCCAGTGGTCAGGCTGACCCTAGGGGCGTGGTATTCCCAAGGGCAGAATTTGGGCCGGTGGATGGAGAACAGCTCTAGCTGGCAAGGCAGATTTGGGATTGACATACAGCAGAACGCATGACAGGCGGGTGAGATGGCAGTGAGTCCTTTGTCCCTGGACGTGTTCAAGAGCAAAGTCAGACACTAACTTGTCACTATGCACAGGCAAACCCTATAATTAATGTTCAAACCAGGATTTAATGGACACTCCTCAGGAAGCTATCATGTTCTGCCTAATTTGTCTTGTTTTTTTTCAAGGATTATTTTTTACAAGTTATAATTTTCTGGTTCTTGGTCTAAAGACTGAAGATACTTTATTTTTTTATTATTGAAAAAAATTTTTGATTTGTTTATTTACTTTGATAGAGATGGAGACAGCATGAGTGGGGAGGGGCAGAGAGAAAGAGAGAGAGAGAATCCCACACAGGCTCTGCTGTTTGTGCAGAGCCCAATGCGGGGCTTGAACTGATGAAACCGTGAGATCGTGACCTGAGCTGAAACCAAGAGTCAGACGCTTAACCGACCGAGGCACCCAGGTGCCCCAGACCATGAGGATATTTTAAATGGAACATGGCCCATTTCCCTGTCTGAAAAGAAACATTTAAACAAACAAAATGGTCTTATCCTCAGGAGTATGGAGAAGGCATTCGGATTTCACCCCAGTCTCAGCCCCCAAATACATCGGGCCCAGGCTCTGGGTCAGGCTCTGGGATCACAGGCATGTTACTCTACCTCTCTAGGTCTCAGTGCGCTCATCTGTAAGATAGGTATAATCGTAAAAGTGTGCATTTGCTGGGTCTCTTAAAGCACCTTGCCAATTGCTGTGTCCTGCGCTTTGATTTTCAGCGAGGACAAAAAGATCACAGAGGAAAAGCAGCCTCTGAAAAGTAGAAAGCTGAGTGCACACAGAAGGTGTAATTTTCTCCTGCCTGGGAGGGGAAGAATCCCGAACTTGAGAGACGAAGCTTTACGGGATAACGTCTCTTCAGCATCCGAATGCAGCCCATTTTTGGCAAAAGACGCATTTAGTTCCGTGACAGGCAAACATCTCATCCCAGCTCAGGGATCAGAATTTGGCATTTGAGAACAACAAAATGTTTCATGGCAGCAACTGGACAGCCTTTTTACTTTTTTTTTTTTTTTTTTTTTAATGACTAATCTCCTTGGGTCGGTGTGTTCCTGGGCTGACCCTAGCAAAATAAAACTGAGACTAATTAGTGTAGAGGAGATAATACAGATGGGACCAGTTCCTGTTTTCATGGACATCTCCAACCCAGAGAATAAAAACAAGAAAAGAGTTCTGATTTTTAAAAATCACATCCTTGGAAATATCCTTGGCAGTGGCCTGAATGTCAGGAGAACTGGGTTTGTTTTTTTTTTTTTTTTCAATTTTTTTTTTTCAACGTTTATTTATTTTTGGGACAGAGAGAGACACAGCATGAATGGGGGAGGGTCAGAGAGAGGGAGACACAGAATCGGAAACAGGCTCCAGGCTCTGAGCCATCAGCCCAGAGCCTGACGCGGGGCTCGAACTCACGGACCGCGAGATCGTGACCTGGCTGAAATCGGACGCTTAACCGACTGCGCCACCCAGGCGCCCCGAGAACTGGGTTTTAATTCTCGCTCTACCAACCGAGTGGTTATGTGACCCTTCAGAAGCTATTTTCCTTGCTCGGTTTCCAAATCCGTAGAGGGGATTGGTTTTACTTACCTGCTGTGACATACCCCCAGTTTCTGGCACTGTTTAGAGCTCCTAAAACCCTTGTGATTTCCTATGTAATAATTGCACTAGGAACATCCTTTGTTCTAATATTTGGTCTTTGACTCTGGTTCCTGACACAGCACTCCTAAGTCCCTTGGCACTTCCCGAATGATAGGAGTGTGTTTTGTTCTAGTGAGGTGACTCTTGGTGATCTCTTGGCTAGCTTCAGCCTGGAGGCTGGTCCCCAGAAAGACCAAGCCATGATCAGAAGCTTAGAATTTTCTGTTCCCCCCCCCCCCCAATCCTCCAGGGAGGGAAGAGGAGCTGGAGATTGAATTAATGATCAATCACGCCTGCATGATGAAGCTTGAATAAACACCCCAAAGCGGAGTGTTCAGAGAACTTCCGGGTTGCTGAACACATCCATGTACCAGGAGAATGGCACACCACAATTCATGGGGACACTTGGGACTCTTCCTGACTTTGCCCCATGCACCTCTTCATCTGACCATCCGTCTGTAGCCTCTATACTAAACCAGTAAGTGTAAATAATTGTTTCCCTGTGTTCTGGAAGCCATTCTAACAAATTACCAAACCCAAGGAGGGGATCGTGGGAACCTCAGTTTAGACCTGATCAGTCAGAGGGGTAAGTGAGAAGACGAACTCGTGACTGCTGTCTGAAGTAGGGGACGATCTCGTGAGACTGAGCCCTTAACCTGTGGGATCTGACACTATGTCCAGGTAGATAGCATCAGAAGTGAGTTGAATTGTAGGACACCCAGCTGGTGTAGAATTGCCCGATGGGTGGAAAATGCACACATCTGGCACCAGAAGTGAAGTGAAGTGTGGTAGCAGTGTGAGAGTAATGCAGAAGCACAGGAGTGCTTTGTCTATACAGCTGCCGAGCTGTGAGGAGGGAATTACATTAGGAGAACAGGGCTAACCCTGTAAAGAGCTCACCACCCAGCAAAAAGGTCCATGCTTCTTGCTTTAGAAGCATCCTCTGGGACACCTTCCCCCTTCCCCACCCCTACTTGACACTGGGTTGGGAGGTGTCTGATGGGCCCCCACAACAGCCTCTGTTTTCCACTGTCTAAGCTAACGTGCACTCTGTTACTTTAAACTTTATTGTATTTTTGTTAACAACCATTAGACACGTCCTTGCAAAAACCCAAACTCTAGGAAAATACACAGGCGGAAACAAAAGCTCACCTACTCTTCCATGCCCCAAGTGAAAGCCTTGGTGGTCAGCCTTCCCCGCTAGACTGTTCAAAGTTCTGGTCACCAGGTCTGATATAGGGTGGGAGTTGTGGGGGGGGGGTTCCCCCTACACCACCAAGCGATGCTCCGAGGCCAGCCCAGCTGTCTTGGAATCCACCGCAATTCTGACGCTCTCTACCCGGGGATAGTGCCATCCCACAGGCTAAGGGCTCAGTCCCACCAGACTGGCTTCCATTTCAGATGCCAGTCGACAGTCCAGGTTGTCACCTGCACTTCTGACCAGTTGGCTATAAATCAGAGGTTCCCACAACCCACTCCTTGAGTTCCTGTGAATTTGCTAGGAGCAGGAGGCCCATTTACTCACTTGATAGTCGATTTATTACAGAGGATATTAAACGATGTTTATTACAAAGGATATTATTTATTACAAAGGAAAAAATCAGTCAAATGAAGAGATACCTGGGGTGAGGTCCCAGACGAAGGAACTTCTGTCCTCATGGACTTTGGGGCACATGGAAGCATTCTGGTCCCCAACTTGGAAGCTGCGAATCTCCTCCTTTTTTTTTTTTTTTTTTTTCTTAATGGAGGCTTCATTACATAGTTAATTGATTAAATCATTGACCGTTGGTGACTGATTCACCCTCCAGCCCTTCTTCCTTCCTTGGAGGTCAGGGTGTCGGACTGAAAGTTCCAGCCCTCAATTCCTGGTTGGTTCCCATGGCAACCAGCCCCCACCCTTAGGTGCTTCCCAGAAGTTACTTCATCACCTAAACCCACTTGTGGTGGAAAGGGGCTTGGGAACGACAAGACTCTCATTTTACTGCGAGGGCTCTGAAGCAACGTTGGCAACTGAGGACCAGAGACCAAATACTGTGACCCGAGTTGCTCTTATCGGTCAGGCAATTTCAAGAGTCTGGGCAGCTGTGGGCCCGGAACTATGGACACAGAGCAAGCATACATGAGAAATACATTTTGGTCATCTGAAAGGTAAAATACGCATCTCCTGTAAGTTACACTATCTCACATGCTGTAAAAAACCCGAGACGCCATTCAATCCTTCTCTGTATGCCCAGTTCACCCACTGGAGGAGTAACTATAAGGACACTCAACAAACATCTACTAAGTGAATCAGCACTCCGTTGACTTCATTGTTTGTTTGTTTGTTTGTTTCTAAAGCATGCTGTCTGCATGAATAGATGTCTAAAGCTAATCTTTCATATAGTTACAAGAGCTTACAATCATTTTGTTGACATTGTGGCAAAAATTCAATGGAGGAAATTTTCAAAAGATCTTACTGGCTTTATTCAGTGATTCAGGGATTAGGCAACATCCCCTCTAGCAGATAGAAAGGAGCTGTACAAAATGAAAGATTTTTACAGGATGAAGGGAGGGGGAAGAGGGAAATTCTACTAGGCAAGAAAGCAGGTTGGTTATTGCAAGGTTACTTTCCTACAGGGGAAAGAGGGTCAGAGAGCCTGTGCTGTCAGCACAGAGCCCAACGCGGGGCTCGAACTAGTGCCAGTGCTGATCAGGCGATTCCTGATGGGATGAAAATGTAACTAACTTTTTCAGGGCCACACAGCCAAAGGTAGGTAGCAGAGTCGGGATCTGGCCAGCATGTGCAAAGGCCATCGGAGTGAGCATTATCCCGGATGCCTAGGTGGCTCAGTCAGTTAAGCATCCAACTGTTGATTCTGGTGCAGGTCATGATCTCACAGTTCCTGGGTTCGAGCCCTACATTGGGCTCTGCACTGACTGAGCAGCTGCTTGGGATTCTCTCTCTCCTTCTCTCTCTGTCCCTTCCCCACTTTGCACAGGCAGGTATGTGCTCTCCCTCCCTCTCTCTCTCTCAAAATAAATAGATAAATATTTTTTTAAAAAAGTAATCAGTATCCATATGTGGGCAGTAGGAGTGGTCTGCTCTAGGTACAGGTAGTAAGAGGATGTATCGTCTACAGAGCATTTAAAATCAGTAATAAAAATGGACTGAATGAAGGTCTCTGCTTTTTATTATCACCACACACAGGCCCTATTAAACAATGTCAGTGCATATTTATTATTTAGCACAGTGATCAAATCCACAAATCCTGGGAAACACAGCTGTGGGTCTGAGTTATGAGGAATTGCAGTGGCTACTACTGAGGGTTTAAAAGAATCTTTGTGCGTGTGGCCAATACACATAACATAAAATGTATCATCTTCGCCATGTTATGTCTATCCACATTGTTCGGCAAATAATATCCAGACTTTCTCTTCTTGCAAAATGGAAACTCTGTCCCCATTACATAACTCTCTGCCCCCCTCCCCCAGCCCCTGGAAGCCACCAACTCTGCTCTCTGTCTCTGTGAGCTTGACTACTGTAGGGACCTCATGTACGTGAAGTCACATAGTATTTGGATTTTGTGACTGGCTTATGTCACTTACAGTGTTCATCCATGTTGTAGCATGTGTTAGAATTTCCTTCCTTTTTATTTATTATTATTATTTTTAATTTTTTTAATGTTTATTTACTTTCAAGAGACAGAGAACACACACACACACACACACACACACACACACACAGGAACACGCATGCCACGCATGCAAGCGGGGGAGGGGCAGAGAGCGATAGAGACACAGAATCTGAACAGGCTCCAGGCTCTGAGCTGGCAGCATGGAGCCTGATGTGGGGCTCGAACTCACGAGCCACGAGATCATGACCTGAGCTGAAGGCAGATGCTTAACCTACTGAGCCACCCAGGTGCCCCTGAACTTCTTTCCTTTTTGAAACTTGGATAATATTCCACTGTATGTTTCTGCTATATTTTGCTTACCCATTCACCTGTTGCACACTGAGGACATTCATCTGTGGAACATTTAGGTTGCTTTTACCTTTTGGTTAAAAGTTATCGTGAATAGTGTTGCTATGAACACGAGTCTACAAATATCTATTTGAGTCCCCGCTTTCAGTTGTTGGGGTAAATACCCAAAAGTGGAATCGCTGGATTATCTGGTAGATCAGTTTTTAACTTTTTGAGGAAACACCAGACTGTTTCCATATTGGCTGCACCCTTTTACATTCCCTCTGGCCGTGCACAGGGTTCCAATTTCCCCACATCTTCATCAACACTTGTGGTTTTGTGTGTGTGCGCGCGTGTTATTTTTATAGTAGCTGATGGGTATGAAGTACTATCTCATTGTAGGTTTTCATTTGCATTTCCCCAGTGAATAGTGATGTTGAAAATCTTTTCACATGCATATTGGCAATTTACAGATCTTCTTTGGAGAAATGTCTAAGTCTCTTGCCCGTTTTTTAAATTGGGTCACTTGTTTCGTTTTTGTTGTTGAGTTATAGGAATTCTTTGTGTATTCTGGATGTTAACCTTTTGTGAGTATATGCTTTGCAAATATTTCATTCCATTGTGAAGGTTGCCTTTTCACTCTTTTGATCATAACTTTTGATGCATAGAAGTTTTAAAGTTTGATGTAGTCCAATTTGTTTTTACTTTTGGTGCCTGTGCACTATGGAATTTTGGTAACGTATATGCTCTAAAATAACACACTTACAAAACTGACGTTTTAATAAAACACTAGGAGTTGTTTTTTTTTGTTTTTTGTTTGTTTTTTTTTTTTTTTTTTTCAGAAAACTCCTAGTTACACAGTTGGCTCCCCAGATACATGGATTTAGCTCATGTGTTTGTTCCCAGAGTAAATTTGTAACTTTTTGGGCATTGTTTGAATTTGCTTCAGGGACAGTGCTTGTCTGCAGCCCCTAAGGCAATACACGTTCCTGTGTTTAAATGGTAACTACAAAATAGACAATGATAGTACAGTGACTGTGAAGACAAAGAAAAAAACCCTTTTTTGTGATTCAGCCGTTCTAAGCCACTTAGAATTCTTATTTGGTTTAAATTTTATTTTAGTATTTTAAATGTTTATTTTTGAGAGACAGAGAGAGAGAGAGAGAGAGCATAAGCAGGGGAGGGGCAAAGGGAGAGAGGGACAGAGGATCTGAAGCTCCCTCCACACTGACAGCAGAGAGCCCGATATGGGGCTTGAACCCCTGAACTGTGAGATCAAAGTCAGATGCTTAATCAACTGAGCCACCCAGGCACCCCTGGTTTAAATCTTAAAATGTGAGATAGAGTGCCAACCACAAGGGGTAATTTTTTTTGTTTGTTTGTTTCCTTATTTGTTTTTGAGAGAGACAGAGAGAGAGAGAGAGAGAGAGAGAGAGAGAGAGAGAGAGAGTGCAAGCACAAGTGGGGGAGGGGCAGAGAGCAGGAGAGAGAATCCCAAGCAGGCTCCACACTGTCAGCACAGAGCCTGATGCAGGGCTTGATCTCAGGAGATAATGACCTGAGCTGAAACCAAGATGCTTAAGCCACTGAGCCACCCAGGCACCCTGCAAGGGGTGATATTTTTGGTAAGTGCAAGTCTAACCTCATACTTGAACTATTCTGCTGAATCTCCATATTAGCCTGAAATGGAAATTTATTTTTTTCATTGTCTACTTTTTACTTATTATTTAATGGCCAGTATACTACTCTCACATTATTCATTATTGCAATAGGCCACTAGGTAAATGTAAGTTTAAAAAACAACAACATACATCAGTGGCTATGACCTGTGTTGCCTGTTCAGGCACCTGAGTGGACTGGCCCGGCTGGCTGGGGTGGATTTGGGAAGCCAGGAGCAGGCTCTGCCCTCCTCCAGGTTTGGTGCCCTGGAGATGTCTGGGGATTCCCTTTCGTGTCCAGCTAGGGGTGCCCAAGGCAGGCTCGGCTGGCTGGGCTAACATACATGCGCCTGGGCTCCTGAGGGGCTCCGAGTAGAGCTGCAATCAGTCCAGGGCTCGGGGACCAGGGGCTCCAGCAGCCCAGGGGAAGCTGATGGGCTGAAAGAAATGCCCACTGATCCTGATGGAGGACGAATGCGGCCCGTGTGAGAAGACCTTCCCGAATGAGAGTAAATGCACAAACGGATGTTGGATCCCACGAGCAGGCAGCTTGTCTGCACACAGATAGAGAACAGCAATTTCTGTAATTAAATAGCATGATTATTTCACACAAGATGATGTTTTGGAAATCATTTTGCAAAGGCTGAAGCCATGCCACTGCTCCCAGCCTCTTTTTTAAAATAATTATTATTTAAAAAAATTTTTTTTGATATTCATTTATTTTTGAGACAGGGAGAGACAGAGCATGAATGGGGGAGGGTCAGAGAGAGGGAGACAGAGACTCTGAAGCAGGCTCCAGGCTCCGAGCTGTCAGCACAGAGCCTGACATGGGGCTTGAACTCACGAACTGTGAGATCATGACCTGGGCCAAAGTTGGATGCTGAACCGACTGAGCTACCCAGGTGCCCCTAAAATTATTTTTTTAATATAAGAGGGTGACAGTCCTTTTTTTTTTCCTTTAAGTTATTTATTTATTTTGAGAGAGAGAGAAAGGGAGAGAAGTGCGGGGGAGGGGCAGAGAGCATCCCAAGCAGGCTCCGCACTGTCAGTATGGAGCCCGATGCAGGGCTCTGACTCACGACGGGTGAGATCATGACCTGAGTTGAAATCAAGAGTCAGATGCTTAACCGACTGAGCCACCCAGGCGCCCATCTTTCTTAATTTTTAAGTGTCTAAAATGCTGAGTTTTCCTGCTCAGAGATGCCCGAAAGTTCATGTTGAGTCCCCCTTTCCTAAATTTCCAGGGACCCACAACCAAAACCTAGCTGCAGCCTCGTGCAACACGAAGCCACTGCTGCTGCAGACGTGCCCACAAGTGTGTCACAGGGCAGGCACACTCAGCACGAGGGTGCTCCAAAGTACACACTTCTACTCCAAAGCCAGAGGGGAAACACAGAAATCACCAGGGGCAACATAAAGGGGGAGCCTATAAATTAAAAGCTCATTTCAACCAACTGCAACGTATCTGAATCTTACTTGGATCCTGATTCTTCAAAAAAATTCTTCGAATGTTTTTATTTTTGAGAGCGACAGAGCATGAGTGGGGGAGGGGCAGAGGGAAAGGGAGACACAGAATCTGAAGCAGGCTCCAGGCTCTGAGCTGTCAGCATAAAGCCCGGTGCAGGGCTCGAACCCACAAGGGCCCGAAACCACAAAGTGCAGGATCATGACCTGGGCCAAAGTCGGACGCTCAACCAACTGAGCCACCCAGGCACCACAGATCATGATTCTTTTTTTTTTTTTTAATTTTTTTTTTAACGTTTTATTTATTTTTGAGACAGAGAGAGACAGAGCATGAACAGGGGAGGGTCAGAGAGAGGGAGACACAGAATCTGAAACAGGCTCCAGGCTCCGAGCTGTCAGCACAGAGCCCGACTCGGGGCTAGAGCTCACAGACCGTGAGATCATGACCTGAGACGAAGTCGGCCGCTTAACCGACTGAGCCACCCAGGTGCCCCAGATCCTGATTCTTAAAACACACACTGGGGGGAAAATGTGACATTCATGACACAGTTGGAAATTTGAACTGACTGGATATAACCGAGGAATTATTGTTAGTTTTTTAGATGATAATAGTATTGTGGTTATAGTGTACATATCAAAGGGTCCTTCTCTCTTAGAGATACACGTGTTAAAATACAGAGGAAATGACAGGATCTCCTAGATTTGTTTCAGAACGATATGGGGACATTCAGCCTGGGGTTGTCTGCAGAAGACACCGGACTGGCCGTGGACTGTTATCAATGGAGTTCAGTATACTACCCTATCTACTATTGTGAATGTTTGAGATTCTCCATTGCAAAATTAAAAAAAAAAAATTCTTGCGGAGTGATAGTGGATAGGCTCGAATAACAACATCCCACTAGGAAGAAAATTGCTTGCCTTTTAAATGATCGCTCAACCCTCATCTGCTCAAGAGCAAGGCCCTTTCATTGGGCCAGTCTGTGATCCTGTCTCGTGCTTGATCGTGGCCCCACCCGGGAGATGTAGGCCTTGGGCCCTAAGCCTTTGGCGGGGGAAACAGCATCTGTTTGTAACTTAATGGCTTCCCTTTGCTTCGTTGTATTTATTTTTCGGCTACCTCTATTTTGGCGACTATTTTGGTTTCCTATTTACAGAAGTGACAAAGTTTTCTTCTTAAATGTATGTAAACAATTTGATTTAAAGACAAGAAATAGCACAGGTGGTACTCAGATATTGTAGGACTTTTTTTAGGGTGGCAAGAAATGACAAGTACGGGAGGCACCAATGCAGTCACAGGAAACATACAACCGTCTTAACAAAATCCCGGGTCCCTTCCATCTGGGAGGTTCTCTGTGCCTGGGGCAAGATGGTCTGCTCAGGCCTACTGTCTCCCTGAATTTCAGACGAAGCACCTGACACACAGAAGGGAGGCCAACAGCAGGCAGCGGAGGCAGATCACACAGGGAAGCCTGGCTGCCAGAATGGACCCCAGTTGGGCATCAGACGCCATCCACTACCAGGTTGGGAACCAACTAAAACGAGGGAGGGGGTGAGTGCAAGGACAGCGTAAACGGGAAAATCTTAAAGGGGGAAACTATTTTTATCCACCGTTTTGTTTCCCATTGGTTGTCTTCTGCTGGGGACATTTCCTAACTGCCTTAAGTGAACCAAACAGGCAGTCAGCAAGCTGTGTTTACCCAGATTATTTAGTTGGGGCTCTTTGTATGTTTGTTTTTGTGTAATTAAACTTCTGATATCTTTATAATTAAAAAAATTTTTAATGTTTTTAGTTTATTTTTGAGAGAGAGACAGACAGACAGAGCATGAGCGGGTGAGGGGCAGAGAGAGAGGGAGACACAGAATGCAAAGCAGGCTCCAGGCTCTGAGCTGTCAGCACAGGGCCCAACGCAGGGCCTGAACTCATGAATGGTGAGATCATGACCTGAGCCAAAGTCGGATGCCTACCCGACTGAGTCACCTAGGCACCCCAAACTTTTTATAGTTTTTAGTTTTTAAGATAATTTTATTATTATTATTTTTAAGCTTAATTTTTAAAGTTTCTTTTGAGACAGAGAGGGAAAGCAGGGGAGGGCAGAGAGGGAGGGAGACACAGAATCCCAAGCAGGCACTCCACTGTCAGTACAGAACCCAACACTGGGCTCAAACCCACCCACCATGAGATCATGACCCCAGCTGAAACCAAGAGTCAGAAGCTCAACGAACCGGGCACCCAGGTGCCCCGAAGATCATTTTAGAGCCACCTGCAGTAGGAAATAATACAGAAGGATCCCACGCACCCTTACCCACCGATGGACTGCAACCAGAAAGCTGACACGGATGCAGTCACGATACAGAACATTTTCATCACCGCGAGCATCTCCCCTGTTGTCCTTTTAGAGTCACATCACCCCCAGGCCCGCTTGGCCAGACCCTCAGCCTTGGCAGTCGCTCGTCAGCTCTCCGTTTCTAGAATCTTGCCACTTCAAGATGTCGTATGGATGAAATCAAACAGTATGAAACCTTTGGGGACTGGCTTTTTTCCACTTAGTGAAATTCCCTGGAGATTCACCTGAGACGTTGCATGTATCAACAGCTTGCTCCTTTACTACCCAGTGGTATCGCATGCCATGGGTGGGTCACGGTCTGTCTAACCGTCATCCCTGGAAGGACCCCTGTGCTGTTGCCAGCTTCGGGTTACTCTGAATAAAGCTGCTATGAACATCTTATGTACAGGTTTTTGCGTGCACATAAATTTTCTTTTTCTTCTGGGATAAATGCCCAAGAGTATACATGTTTGTTTTTAATGAATTAGTTGTCATATTTTCCAGTCAAGAGATTTCACCTAAAAAAAATCCATGTTCCTGACTTCTCCTCCCTAATCACAACATCTGGAAAGACAAGGCACAGCAACTCATGATCCGAATGGGTCAGAGCATTCCAGTCCCCTTATGCCCTGCCTAGTCCCTTTTATTTATTTACCTGCCTGCCAAGGCTCCTGGTTTACCGAAGTGGGCAGAATTGGAACACGATGGGTTTTGTATGTACACATGTCTGCAATTTCTCTGCTCAAGCAGAAAACACTGGTTGCCTATGGGGAAGTGGCCGTGAGGGGGAATCACTGTTACTGCGAGCCCTTTGGGGCTTTTTTAGTTTAAGCCACCTGACTGTATGACCTCAAAAATGAATAAAATGTGCAAACAAGAACACTAACATTTCCTCACAGATGCCCCTCTGGCACCGCTTTTCCCCTACAACTCTTCTGTTTCTTCAGAGAAGAGAATCCGGTGGAATTCCCCTTCCCAGAGCACCTGGTTCCACACAGGCAAAAAGCCCCTAGCTCTGGGATCTAGCTTCTTCAAATGCACATGTTGCCTGGTCTGGGGTCTTAAGGCTTTGACCCCCACACACCCCTCATCATCATCCAAAAGCCCGATGACCCCTGGGCCTCTCTGAAGTCCAATTGGGTATCCATCTATACCCAGCCCTGGGGCCACCTCCTCCAAGAAGCCTTCCCAGCCTGACTGAAATTCAGCATCTCCTTCCTTGTCAGGCAATGGCATTAATGCGTGCGTTTTTGGTTACAATTCAGTGCACACTTCCTGAAACTTTTACACAAGCTGGTCTGGTGCACCCTCACCCCACCCCTTTCCTGACCTCCCACTAGACTGCCCCCCTCACCCGCCCCCCCACCCCTTGCAATAGATTGACATTTTGGAGGCACTGGTGCTGCGTTGTGTCTGCTGAACCCACTCCCTCATGCAAATCATGACAAAAACATCTACAAACCACAGAGCACAAGACGTAGACTGAATGTAAGATCCAAGATCTCTGAATGCAGATGAATTCAGTGATGCTTAACATTCTTCTCTCTCTTTTGGAGGGGAGAGGGGGTAGAGTGAGCTGCCGCAGGGCTGGTGCTCCAAATCTGCCCTTTGGGTAACCTCCCTGACTTCCAGAAGCCAGAAGACAAGGGCTTTGGGATCTGAGAGCCCTAGCGCTGCTTGCTGGGTGATCTTTGGGCCACTCAACCTGTTTCCTCCAGGAGAAATGGGGATCATAATCTCTCTCCGGCCGGGCAGTGTGGAGGCTGAAGTGGGAGGAAGCACCCAGACAGCTCTCAGTGCTTCAGCAGGTCGCTGCCCCTTGTGGAACCCGGGTCCCTCTTCTGGAAAGCACAGACCGGGATGAAGCGCACCTCGGCACTCCGCTTCCCCAGATTTCCGGGGTGCCCGACCCTTTGCGTGTCGACGGTCAGCCTCCCCGACCGAGTTCACGGTTACGGCCTCTTTTGAGCCGCGTCCGGGCCCGGCTCAATTGCCAGAGGCGAACAGAGCTGAATGAGTGGCTGCGGGCAAGGCCGCAAGGCTCCACACTGGCGCCCAGTACAGCTGGAGAGTTTGAAACCTCGGGGTATGAGCGCGGAGACCAGAAAACCGGGCAGCGGATCCCGCGTGGTAGAGGGGTGACCCGCGGGCGCACGCGTTCAGGCTGACCCCACGTGGGCGCGCGCCCTAGCCTCTCATCCCCCGCCTTACTGTGGCTCGGGCACGGGCCCCAACCCCCACGGTGTCCCGGGGCGCGTGTCCCACATTACCCACCCTCTCCCCGCCCGCACTGTGCGGCCAAGGGCGCGCGCGCTCTAGATGCTCCCTCCGCCCCGCGTGGTCGGGGGCGCGCGGGCCGGGGCCGGGGGTGGGGTCGCCACGGGCTCGGCCCCTTCAGTTCCCGCGCTCGGGCCCCGCCGAGGCCCAGGAAGTGGCCCTAGGCCGCGGCCCTCGCCCCGCCTCCTCCCGCCCGCGCTTATCACCTGCTGGCCCGGCGCACGCGGGCGGGGAAGGAGGGCGACAGGGGGAGCGCGCGGGCGGCCAGGAGCCGGGTCGCCGGAGGTGAAGCGCGGCGAGGATGGCGGCGCGGGGCCCGGGGCTACCGCCGCTGCTGCTCGCGCTCTCGGTGCTGCTGGCGCTGGGCCCCACCGCCGCGGCGGCCAAGCTCAACATCCCCAAAGTGCTGCTGCCCTTCACGCGGGCCACGCGCGTGAACTTCACGCTGGAGGCCTCGGAGGGCTGCTACCGCTGGTGAGGCGCGCGGCCCACGGCCGGAGGAGGGAGGGCCCCGGGGCCGGGCGGGCCGGCAGGCGGGCGCGCGCTGCAGGTGCGCCGGCGCGGGGAGAGCGCGGCCGCGGCTCGCCGGGCCGGGCCGCGCGGGGCCGGCGGGAGCGCGCGGCTTCCGGGGCCGGGGCGGGCGCCCGGGGGCCGGCGGGGCGGCCGGGCGCGCCCCCAGCGGGCCCGCGCGCAGCAGGTGCGCCGGCGCGCGCTTTCTGGGCACCCGGGCCGCTGCCAGGCCGCCCAGGCCCGCCGGAGAGGCCGGCCGCGCGGAGCTCGGCGGCTTGCGCGCTGGTCGCCGTCACTGCGCATGGCGCCGCCTGGGCCTCCGCGCGTCTCCGGCTGGAAGGGAGCGGGGCCCGGGCCGCAGCTAGCTGTTTGTGCGGGAGGAGGGAGCCCGAGAGTCGGCCTGACTTGAGGAAGGGCTCCGGGAAGGCCCTACCAGGGAAAGGGGTCTTCAGGACTTCCCCTGTGGGGAGAGGAGTGCCCTGGAGCTCCTGGGCCGGGGATGGGGGTCCGCGTGGTCTTACTCTTCCCCTTCATGCCCAGGACTCCGGGGAGCGGATGCTCAAGGCCCTACAAAGCCCTAGCCCGGAGACGCAGGTTTCTTGGTTTTGTCCGGTGATGGGGGACTCATCCCTGGTGCCGGACTGGTGTGGGAGTTGGGTTTGTGGGGAAGTATGAAAGGCGTGCGTGGGAAGAATCATACCCGTTCGGCATCGTTGGGAGGAACATAAACCTTTGATGAAAGGTCTTGTGAGGGAAACCCTAGGGACCCATTTTACAGATGAGAAATGAAACGCAAGGACTGCTTGGTGATTCACCTCCGGTTGTCTGTCCAGAGTGGGGTTAAGCCTTTATGCTCAAAACTCAGGCTTTTTTTTCTGTCCCCTCCGCGCTTCCTGGGGCATCAGGAATTCCACATTCATTGTGGAGGGGTGGGATCTCAGAAACCCCAGAAAAGAATGGAACCAGAGGCCTCCGTTTGTTCCCTCTTGCCCCCTAGACCGAGAGGCCTGGCTGGGCAGGGTAATGTGGCGCAGACCTTCCATCTAAGCCGCCAGAGAATTCAGCTTCTACTCTCGCAGGTGGAGACAGCCCAGGGTGTGACTGAGGCCCCACCTTGCTAGAGATGAAAAAAGGCGGTTCTCTGCCTGCTGGCTTCCATGAGGCGCTTTTGCCTCTCCCTTCTTTTTCCTGTTTGATGCCTGGGTCAGTGCTGAGGCTCAACAAGGTGTGATCACGTTTCAGAGAACAGGTGTGCGTATGTATGTTTTGAGTCTGTCTGGATATCAGTGTGTGCGTATCAGGCAGACATGCTTGACCCCGACCCTGGCCCAGAGCAGCGGTCTTCCTCCTCAAGGATGCTATTTGCAGCTATGTGTTTTCTGAAAGCGGCCTTGTGAAATAAAGCCATGCTGAGTCAGCCAATTGCATTTGGGGCTTAGTGCCTTATGCCCCGGGAGGGTCTTGTTTCTGGCTTGGTACCAGAGGCTGGCCTTTGGCTCAAAAGTTTTCTATATACCTGACTAGGGCCTTGTCTTGTGTGGGAAGATGAACTGCTAGTCCATGCTTTCCAGGAGATACATGCTTGTTCTCTGGTGGAGGTTGTCTGTTCTCTTGATATATGCGCAAGAAAGAGGAAGCTGATTGTTAAAAACAGCTGGCTTCAAATGAGTCCCTTTGGATGTATTTGTGTGCTACTTCCTTTGAGATTCTATAGCTACACTCTTTTCCCCCCTAAGTACATTTTCTTTTCTGAGAGGGGCTGGTGATTTTTAATTTACTTGTAAAGCTTCTTAGGAGGAAGGGGGGGAAAAACCACATTCCTAATCTCCTATGCATCAGAGAAATGCTAAGTACCTTATGACTTGTTTTGCATCTGATCCATCATTTTCATCACAAATGTGTGACTGCTTAGCTTATGTGTCTCTTCAGAGGTATTTGGTGGTGGTGATTTTCCCCTGAATTTCACAGGAAAATCTTCCATCAATCAAGCATTGAAAATATTTATTTTTAGTAGTGCTGTTCCTAGTTTAGTTCTCTGTTGCTTTAGTTTTTGAAGAATTTCCTCTGGAGGTTTTAAGAGTTGGCATGCAGATGAGCTATACGTCCGCAGGTATCTAAACCTGGGAGGAAACTATCCCCTTCATCCAGGAAGTTAAGTCTGATGTGGAAGAACAAAAGAATTAAAACTCTCCTGGACCTTGGGGGAACTTTTGCTCAATCGTTTGAATTTGGAGCCAGGTTCCACGTTTACACTGAAACCCCTGCATGCCTCAGCCAGTGCCTTAAAGTTGACACTTTTCCTCTTTCTTGATTTTATAGCATCAAATAGTCGGACAGCGTTTGGCCCAGGGAGCCCTAGAGATCGTAATGCAAATTGTCCTCGGGGGCTCAGAGAAGGAAGGGCTCTGTGATGTGGCATAAACACCGGTGGTCCCCGACCAGCGATGGTTCTACTTAGATTGTTCAGCTTTATGATGGTGCAAAAGCGATAGGCATTCAGCAGAAACTGTACTTGGGACTTTGAGACTGTACTTGGGACTTTAGATCACTTCCCGGGCTAGCGGCATGCAGTTTGACGCTCCCTCCGCGAAGCTGGGCAGCAGGCAGCAGTTACAGGTCAGCCAGGCGATCACGCGGGTCAACACCCAATACCCTTACAAGCATTCTGTTATTCACTTCCAGGTACAGTATTCAACAGTTATAGGACACACTCAACCCTTCATTATCAGATAGGTCTCTGTTAGAGGATTTTGCCCAACCGGAGGCTAATATAAGTGTTCCCAGCACGGTTAAGGTAGGCCAGGCCAAACTGTGATGTTCGGTACATTTGGTGTATTAAATGCACTTTCAACTTGTAATACATATGTTTCTGAAGTTTATTTTGGAGGGAGGGAGGGAGGGAGAGAGAGAGAGAGAGAATACAAGTGGGAGAGGGGCAGAGAGAGAGAGGGAGAGAGAGAATCCCAAGCAGGCTCCGCTCTAATAGCCCGATGTGGGCCTTGAACTCACACACCATGAGATCATGACCTGAGCCAAAATCAAGAGTTGGACGCTTTACCGACTGAGTCACCTAGGCGCCTGATAGTTTCAATTTGAGATGCGTTTATCGGGGCCTGAGCCCATCGTAAGTCGAGAGAGATCTGTGGCAATAGTCTCTGAGTTGAGTGGGAGCGCCCGGGATGCCACCATTCCCACCTCCTTCCGGGACTTGCGGCCTCTGGCTAATTGGAGATTAAGAGTTGCACACTCCACCGACTGAGCCAGCCAGGAGCCTCAGGTCTTTTTTTTTTTTTTTTTTTTTTTTTTTTTAAAGGTATCCTTTTATATACAAAATGGCATTACATAGAGAATTGGGAAAATACAGAAAAAGAGAAATAGGCCCTAATCCTTCAGCGTAACACGGCCAGTCACTATTTGAGCTTCCTTTTAGTCACTAATTCCCCCCCTGGAGCTCCTTTCTAACATTGCCTCATGCTTGGTACTTGGGTCATTTGGTATCTTTTTCTCTGCTAACCACCAGCTCACATTAAGGCTCAAGTATTTTTCTTTTCTTTTTCTTTTTTTTTTTTAAGTTTATTTATTTATTTTGAGACAGAGAGAGAGAGGGAGAGAGAGAGAATGTGAGTGACAGAGGGGCAGGGAGAGAGAGAGTCCCAAGCAGGCTCTGCGATCTCAGCATGGAGCCTGACACGGGGCTTGATCTCATGAATCAAACGGTGAGATCATGACCTGAGCCAGAATCAAGAGTCAGACACTTAACTGACTGGGCCACCCGGGTGCCCCAGGTCTCAAGTATTTCTTTATGGTGTTTCATTATCTTCCAAAATTCTGAGTGTCTGAGCACCATTCTGGTGTTCCATCATCTGCTCACGCTTTCCCCTGTGATTATAGTCCCAGGTTGTTCTGCTTTCTCCCCTGGGCTTGTCTTGGAGAAAGTGAGTATCTTAGGTCAGTTTCCCAGTGCAGCCTGAGACGAGGACTTGGTTGCCTGTGGTTTATTGGAGAGTGTGCTCTCCTGGGAGGCAGGATAGGGAAGAGGGAGGACATGAGTAAGGATGTAAGGATGTGGTCCCAGAGAAAGTCTGTGTGACTTGTGACCTCGTGCAGTTGAAACGCACTTCAGGGCCATCTCCCTTGAGGTACAGGGGAAGCTGAGCTTTCGAGCTCACACCCGCAGTCAGCCAGTGGCTGCCGCTGGGGAAGGGGGTGTTGTGCAACCTTCTGGGGCTCTGCTTCCGGGGTGAAGCAGCCCTATTGGTCAGGGGTGTTTGAGTGGGTTAGGTTATGGCGCACACCATGAGTGGCAGCATGCCCCCTGCTGAGAGGGGGGGGATCGGCCTGGTAAAGGGCATCTAGGCAGGGCATCCTAGAGCCCCCACTAAGCTGCTGTACCCAGACTTCTCCTCCTTCCCTGTGCCTGAAGAAGCCTTCCCAGGGCACCCTGAAGCTGCCTGGCGTGTTGGCCAGGCTGGGTCCTGAACCAGCGTGCACTTCTCGGCCACGGGTGTTAGGGTTCTTGGGAGGCAGATGGGAGCCCTTCCTGCTGTGGTGGTCCCCACACAGTGGCCCTTGTCCTTGGCGTGTGTTGCGTCGCACGCACCTCAGATGACCCTTGGCGAATCGGGGCACTTAAGAGCCGACAGTCCCTCTGCCCTTGCTGACCCGCGGCTGTGTGAAGTCCAAGGCCAGCAGCGCACCTCCCAGGGCCTCTCGGCCAGTCCCGCTGCAGCCTGGGGAAAGTGGAAGAGAAAGAGGAGGGGCAGGGTTTCCTCTGGCTCTTCCGGGGCCCCTTCTGCACACCGAGCCAAGGAGGAAAGTCAGCCAGCCAGCTGCCTTCTGCCGAGCTCACGGACTCGGCCTGAAGGACGGAGGCTGTTCACATGCTTGAAGCTGGACAGGTGAGGCAGTAGAACCCAGGGGAAATTGGAGAATCAGGCCCTGAAATTGAAATAAAAAGTTGACAACGTGGAAGCTGAACCAAAAAAGTGGGCTTGATTCAGCGGGAGGCCCATCAGTGCTCACTGTGAAGGGCCATCCTGCCCAAGTGCACTGGTCAGCAACACACATTTCACAGATGAGGCCTGGGGGTCTACTTAGCAGGGGATGAATGTCTGTGACTTATACCCGAGCCAGGCGCCACTCCTGGGCCTGGGGCCTGGGATCGTGAACAGGCAGATGTGTTGGTGCCCTGCTGTCCTGGAGCTTGTAGCTGGCTGGGAGAGTTAAATGATAAACCAAGATGAAACGAATGGCTGCATTTCCTATGGTAAGAAGTCTGCGAAGGACATAAAACAACACGTTGTGACAAGGGCCGCAGAAGATGGCATGCAATTTTGGGCAGGGTGGTCAGGAGAAGCCTTTTTGAAGCTGACCTGGGACCTGAACGGGTACCAGCCAGAGGGAGAAGCAGGTGCAAAGGCCCTGGGGAGGGGCCGAGCTTGCTGGAGGAGCACAGACAAGGCATGTTTGGTGAGGGGAAGAGCGACGTTAGAGAGGGTGACAGGGGCCGGGCCATGTGGGACCTTGTGGGCTGTGGTTAGGAGACAGGAAGCGGGTTGCCAGGGTCAGGACTTGGGACGTGTTAGCCTGGGACCAGTTCATTCTGAGGGCCTTGCTCTCTGCTCTGCACCCGCCTCGAGGTCGGCCTGCAGCTCGGGGCTGCCGGGGCCTCGTGCAGTTCCCTTCGACGACTCACAGAGGGAGGTGCCAGGAAATGTGTGTTGACTTGAGTTGACCTGGTGCTGGGTTGTTTTCTTCCTGCCTCCTTTGCGGTCTGCTCTGCCCTGCTCTGCCCCCACAATTGGGTGGCTTCCTCCCTGCAGGCCCTGCCTCTGCCCCAGAGGGGCCGGAGCCTGCAGGTGGAGGGGAGGCGGGCTGTGCGTCCCTCCGCTCCCACCCACCCCCTGCTCCTGTGCATCTCTCACTTCTCGTTTTTGGACTCTCTTTCTGGCCTGGCCTTGGGTTCCCCTGCCCAGCTCCTGTTCCTGTGTTCTGAGGAGTGGTGAGTGGTTCCCCCAAGGCCGCGGGGCCCCAGAGAGCCTGACGCAGTGTGTGTGAGCTGGCCTTCTGTCCCACGGAATGGGAAAGACTGACCCTTCCAGAAGCCACCGTCAGCCCGTTAGGTTTCCTCAAAATAAAAGTGGATTTCTGGTGCCAATATGCAGCTTACATTTTTGTTTGTTTGTTTTTTAAATTGTGGTAAGATACGCATCTTGCAAAATTTACCATCTTAATCATGTTTAGGTGCACAGTTCAGTGGCTTGAAGTACATTCACACTGTCGTGCAGCCGTCCCCACCATCCATGTGCAGAACTTTCGATAATCCTCAACTGAAACTCTGCCCCATCAGACAGAAACTCCCCCTCCTCCTCCCCCCACAGCCCCGGGAAACCACCATTCTGCTTTCCTTAACACCTTTGAATATTTGCGTGTCTCCTGAGAGCAGACATGCCCCCCCCCCCCCCCCCAGTCTGGTAACATTGTTTTGATATATTTGTTTTTACGGTTACCAGAGATGTAGGGCAAACGTATGGGCTTTTCCTTTTCACTAGTGATACAAGGTTTCCTTTAAGAAAATTATTTTTGGGGGTGCCTGGGTGACTTAGTTGGTTAAGTGTCCCAATTTGGCTCAAGTCATGATCTTGCAGTTTGTGGGTTCGAGCCCCGCATTGGGCTCTGTGCTGACAGCTCAGAGCCTGGAGCCTGCTTCGGATTCTTTGTCTCCCTCTCTCTCTGCCCCTCCTCTGCTTGCTCTCTGTCTCTCTCTCTCTAAATAAATAAAACATTAAAAAATTTTTTTTAATTATTATTTTTTAACGTGTTTTATTTACTTGGGAGAGAGAGAATCCCAAGCAGGCTCCGCGCTGTCAGCAGAGGGCCTGATGTGGGGCTTAAACCCACGAACGGTGAGATCACAACCTGAGCCCAAATCAAGAGTCGGACATTTAACCGACAGAGCCACCCCACAGGGTTTCCTTTTAAAGTGCTTTTTCTTTAAAGAAGAATCCATCTAGAAGAAAAAAATAAGAAAACGATGCAAGGGTTACCTGGACGTGACTGGACCCCTGGAGGGCAGCATACAGAGAGGGGGCCTGGAGGTGGGGAAGGGGCTGGCAGACCGCAGCTGTGCAGGCAGCTGCCCGGGAAGCCGGACATGCACATCCAGAGGCTTCAGATATCGAAGGGGGCGTGTGGCAGAGGGAGCCAAGATAGCAGAACCAGTTTTGTTTTTTTTTTTTCTGCGAATCCCTTTATATTATTCCCCACTTAATCCTAAAAAAAAAAAAAAAAAAAAGGCAACAAAAACAAAAAACCCTTTTTGGTAAGAAGGACTACTCCCTGTGCAAATTAGTAGCCGGAGATGAGCTGGTTACTGGAAGAACCAGGTCGCCGTCCCCAGAGCCAGCTCGCTCCCAGGACCACACGGGATGGTGCCAGCGCTTCTCAGCCAGGGGGTGGTTCACCCGGGTCCCTTCAATAGGCCTTAATAAGATCAAGGACACTTTTCAGAAGCAGGATAAAGGATACACATGGGGTTGTGATTCAGGAGGGGGCTGAGGCCTCTTCTGCTGGAGTCTGGGAGCCCAGGCCCTCCCCTCGGGCAGCCCCAGGGCGGGTGGGAGGCCTTCAGCCCTGTTTTGAATAACAGTGCCTCCAGCAGGAGGGAGTAGGGCCCTGTCTGGACTGGGACTGGGGCCGGGACCGGGACCGGGACCGGACCGGGTCCATAGCCAGGCTGGGCTGAGCCTTTTTTTTTTTTCTAGGAATGTGATCTTGGGCTGGTGACTTAACATCTCTGTGGAGATCTCAGGCGTCAAATGGGGGTTTTACCACGATGCTAGGAGCAAATGAAACAGTTGCGTTGTGTTTCACCCTGTGCCTGACAGAATAAACACATAATGAATACAAGGGCTTTTTTTTGGGTTTTGCTTAAAAAGAGAGAAAAATACCAGTGCTTTGAATGAAATAAAGCAGTAAGCCTTGAAGAATTCAGTCGGGTGTTTCTTTCGTCCAGATTCTTCTGCCTATAGGCAACAGGAAGCTCAAGCCAAAATAGTTTAAATAAAACCAAGGAATGTTGTTTTGGCTTCCGGAACTGAACTGAACGCCCTCGCTTCTGTGCTCCAGGGGTTCGTGTGACGTCAGCAGGACCTGGCTTCTCGGTCCTTGGGTCTTGGCTTTGGCCGGGTACCCTCCTGGGGTGTCAAGGTCACAGTTCCAGCCGTACAGCCCCCAGAGTCCAGTCTAGGGGGGCACAGGCCACAGCACCCATTCGGGCTGACTCACCTGGGCACGTGCCTGGGTCTGAACCCCTCTCCAGTCAGGTGAACACAGAGAGCCGATTGGCCAGGCCCCAGCTACCTGTCTCCTAGAGTCTGGAGCAGGGTGAGCTCTCTGCAGCCTTATGGTCTGAGAGTGTGAGGAGAGGCAGCACCCACAGAAAAGCTGGGTACTGTTACTGAGAGAGGTGGATGGGGGCTGGGCAGCCAAAATCCAACATGGGCCACCAATGGGAATGACATCCTCCTTGCCTTCCATTCGTTAGGACATTTGGTGAAATTAGGTTTCTAATTAAAAACCTTCTCACAAAGAAAAGTCCAAGCCCAGGGGTGCCTGGGTGACTCAGTCGGTTGAGTGTCCGACTTCGGCTTAGGTCACAATCTCGCAGGTTGTGTATTTGAGCCCCACGTCGGGCTCTGTGCTGGTAAGCATGGAGCCTGGAGCCTGCCTGGGATTCTGTGTCTCTCTCTCCCTCTGTCCCTCCCCACTCACGCTCTGTCTTTCTCTCTCAAAAATAAATAAACATAAAAAAAAAAAAAAGAAAGAAAGAAAATTCCAAGCCCAGATGGCCTGTCTGTAAATCCTACAAAACACTTAAGGGATGGACAGTACATGTTTTGTATAAAGTCAAGAAAGAAAAAGGAGTGATGTTACCCTAGGTCATTTTTATGAGGTCAACATTCCACTTGTTGCCAACCAGACAAAAACATTACAAGAATAAGAAATCCACAGGAGAAAAGCACAAATTCTTTAACGGAATAGTAGCAAGTCAGATCCAGAAAACTGTAAAAAGGATGATGAGTCATCATGACCCACTGGGATAAATCCCAGAAATGCAAGGTTGGTTTAACATTCACGATCACGGTAAGTCACCGTATCAATGGAATGAAGAAGAAAAGCCATATAATTGTCTCCATAGGTGCAGCGCATTCAACACCCATTCACGGTTAAAACATTTGTAGTAAACTAGGCGTAGGAGAGAATGTATAACCTGATACAGGGCACCTGCCAAACCTTGTACCAGAGTCTTGTGCTAAAGGTATTGGGGGCAAGAAGTCCCCAAGGAGTCCACAAGCCCCGGACTCGGTCTTCACATTGTCTCTGAGGGAAGTTGGACAGGAAAAGGTCATTGCCAAGCCGCTGCCTGGAGACATTTGTGCTTGCTGAGCCGTTTGCCTTGAATGCTCTTCCCTCAGATATTCAAAGGGCCAACGTCTGCCTCTCCTTCAGAGACATTTGAGTCTGTGCTCTCTGTTAAGGCTTCCTCTGACCATCCTCCTAAAAATCGCAACCTTTCCCGTCCCTGCTTTATGTTTGTCCACAGCCCTATTGTGTAAGATCCTGTGTTCACTTACTTGTTTTGTTTATTCTTCCCACTGAAATGTAAGCTCCATGAAGATGGGGATTAATGCATATCTTGTCCCTTGGTGTATCCCCAGCACTTAGAGCAGCAGATAACCTGGAGTACAGCATATAACCCAGCAAATGTGGATTCGGTGCATGAATGCATGAGGACCAGTGGGGCTGTGGGGGCTGAGAGGAGGGGGTGAGGAGGCTTGGGGATGGGGCCGTGCAAGAGCTGCCATTTACCGCGAGCCACGAAGCCATGAAGGCCGGCAGCCTGAGAGCTGGGAGAAGGAAGGGCATGTGAGGTGGCAGGAACAGCAGAAGCAAAGGAATGGAGGTATGAAAGCTGGGAGGGAGGGTGGGAGGGAATTCCGGGCAGAGGTTAGACTTGAAGTCTGATGGGTCGGGATCTTGCTGGCGGTGTGGTTTTGGGCCAGTTACCCTGTCTTGGCTCCACCGTTGACAGTGGGGGTCCCTGATGAAGCTGCTATGGGGGCCTGACAACAGGGACCAGGGTCCGACTTCGCTCAGGGAAAGGGATGGACACGGTGAGGCATAAATGTTCATGATCTAGAAGGACCTGCATTGTCTTCCTTCCCTTAAAAAGCTAAGTTCTCGTGGTCAGCACTGCACGAAAGGCCTCTCATTTGAGAACCTTGTGTTTCCTGAACTTGAGAGCTTGCTGTGTTCAAGGCCCATAATGAGAGCTTTATATCTTCTATCCCATCTAATCCACCCCGATCCTTTGCGGCAGGAACTATTTTTATTCCACTGTGCAAAAGAAGAGACAGAGGCCTGGAGAGATTAGATTGTTTGCTTAAGGCCACACAGCAGGTGAGTGGCAGCACCCTGCTGTCTTAGGACGTCACCTTGTAGCAGAGACCAACAGAGAACAGAGGGAGGCCTGTCACCATCACCAAGTGCCGCTTACCCCGCTGCGCCAGGGGCCCCGGGGAGCCCTGGGAGCCTGTCCTGTGGGCCCTGGGGCGTGCCGGTCAGTGGGAAGACGGGGCCCACCGACCACCGGCTGAGATGTATGGAGGGACCGTGCACGTGCGAGCTGGGGCATCACAAATCCTGTCGGTGGACTGACAGTTAATTTAAACTGGGGTGAGAGGAAGGCTCTTCAGCAGAAAAGCTGTAGGAGCCAGGACTTGTCTCTTCGGTGGAACACGGTGTTATGTGCAAATGAATTGGGCTGTGCAAATTCATTCATTCATTCATATGTGCAAATGAATTGGGCTGTGGCCACAGAGAGCTGGCTTCTGTGGGCAGCAGGTTACCTAGAGGGCGTCTCAGCTGTCTGGGCTGCACGCGGACCTGCCTCCTAGGCTGTTAGTGCTTGTCTGTCTCTGAGCCCCGTCCCCCGGGGTCTGTCCCGAGGATCCCGTGCGCTGTTGCCTGGGATGTGTGCGGCCGCCACGTTCGGTCTTGTGGCTCGGGACACATCCTCCGCTCCTCGCCATGGGACCTGCCCAACCAGAGAGGGGACTTGCTGGTCTCCAGAGCCCCTGATGTCGGTGCGTGAGGCTGCTCCATCCTTGTTTTTCTGGAAACATGGGGAAATGGCAGCTGATAGAGTAGTGCCAGAGAGAAGGTGTAGCTGGCGTGGTGGGACCGGGTCGCTCTCCCTCTGCCCCTTGTCTCCCACGCCGTGAAGCTGCAGACGCTTCAGGCCACTGTCAGAGTTTGGCTTTGTCTTACTCATGACCTGCATTGGAATTTACTTACTGTTTCCTACAAAATGACTCACTTTTTTGGGAAATTGATACTGTCTTTAGTATAAACATTTATGAACTCATGAGTTTGATACATTTGTTTTTCGTAACACACTTTACAATGAAAGAATAACAATTGAGGGACACCTAGGTGGCTCAGTCGGTTAAGCATCCAACCTCCACTCAGGTCATGATCTCGTGCTTCGTGAGTTCAAGCCCTGCATCAGGCTCCGTGCTGGCATTGTAGGGCCTGCCTGGGATTCTCTCTCTCTCTCTCTCTCTCTCTCTTTCTCTCTCTCTCTCTCTCTCTCAAAATAAATAAACCTTTTAAAATTTTTTAAAAAATAAAGTGAAAGTATAAGAATTGAAATACATAAAGAGTTCATTTAAAAAATAGTTCGTCTGTAAATGACTCCTCTTTGCTGTTGTGTGTATCATACCCCGGTGAAAATACTTATGAAGGGGGAGAAGGATCTGACCTGGAGTTGCACAGACCTTGCTGTGATCCCTGGCCCTGCCACTGACAGCTGTGGGGCTTGGGGAAAATTACTTGACCTCTCTGAGCCTCAGTTTTGTTTTCCCAGATAGTCCAGCCAGAGGCTAAGTAATCTGATGGATGTAAGTATTCAACCCTGATTTAACATGTGGTGGACAATCCCCTTTCTTATCTTCTAGCCCCTCCCTGCGTTAGTAAGGATTCTCTAGAGAAACGGGACCAATAGCATATAATTTTATTATATACAAAGGGATTTATTATAAGGAATTGGCCCGTGTGATTATGGAGGTTCACAAGTCCCAAGAGCTGCAGGGTGAGTTGGCGAGCTGGAGACCCAGGGAAGCCAATGATGTAATTCCCATCCAAAGGCTGGCAGACTGGAGACCCAAGAGAAGCTGATGTTTGAGTCTGAAGGCAAGAATAAGCCAATGTCCCAATTCAGAGGCAGTCAGGCAAGAGAAATTCTTTTTTTTCTTGGAAGAGGGTGAGCCCTTTTGGGCTCTCCAAGCCTTCAACTGATTGGGTAAGGCCCACCGACATTAGGGCAATCTGCTTTAGTCGGTCTACTGGTGTAAATGTTAATCTCATCCAAAAATACCCTTGCAGAAACACCCAGAATAATGTTTGCCCAGTTAACCTCGTGGCCCAGTCAAGCTGACCCCTAAGATTAATTAATTACCATATTCTCCCAGCACACACACACACACACACACACATTTTTAAAAAAATTTTTTTAAGTTTATTTTTTGACAGAGACAGAGTGTGAGCATGAGCTGGGGAGGGGCAGAGAGAGAGACAGAGGGAGACACAGAATCCGAAGCAGGCTCCAGGCTCCGAGCTGACAGCACAGAGCCCAACGTGGGGCTCGAACTCATGAACTGTGAAATCATGACCTGGACCGAAGTTGGACGCTTAACCGACTGAGCCACCCAGGCGCACCCCCCCCTTTTTTTTTAAGTTTTATGTAAGTAATCTCTATACCCAACATGGGGCTCGAACTCACGACCCTGAGATCAAGAGTCATACGCTCTTCCAACTAAGCCAACCAGGTGCCCACCGCTTTTATACTTTAATCGAAACATGGTCCCTGGATGTCTCAGCACTAGCCAGATGTGAGGTACGCCTGCCCATCATCACCTCTGTTATCTCCTCTGGCACTCCCTCTCTCTGTCTGCCTGCCTTGGCGTGATTAGCCACTGTGTCTCCAGAATTGCCCGTCCTCCCCCTTTGGAAAAGCGAGTCTTCTCTTGCCGGATCCTAGACGCAGAAACATTCCAGAATTGCTTATGTGTGGCCAACTCTTCCATTCCCAGCCCTGGGAGGAGCCAGCCTGAGTCTCCGGGGCATCTGTGGGATTTTATGAGCCCACCCTAGAGAGCTGTGAGATGCAGACACAGCCCTTCTGTGTAGTCGGGAGGGGACTCAAGTAGCAAAACACACCCAGACCCGGCCTTGATCACGTGTATCCTGGCCCTGGCATGGCCTTTAACTAGGTCCCCTTGTCTTTCTGAGCCTCAGTTTGCTTTCCTGTACAAAGAAGGCACAGCAGTAGTTTTGTAAGTTGTGTCCAATGTTAGGGGGAAGTATGTGCATTTCAAAGCTGAAATAGTTCTGGGGCACATTGGTGGCTCGGTTGGCTGAGTGTCCAACTCTTGATTTCGGCTCAGGTCGTGATCTCATGTTTGTGGGTTTGAGCCCCACATCAGGCTCTGTGCTGACGGTGCGGAGCTTGCTTGGGATTCTCTCTGTCTCCCTCTCTGCCCCTCCCTCATGCATGTGCGCTCACTCTCTTTCTCTCTCCCTCAAAATAAATGAAGAAAGAACAAAGTTGAAATAGTATAGAAAATACGGAAGAATAACATAATGCATACCCCCAATGTTACCATTGGAATTAGCCATGGGTTACAATTTATGTATTTGTTTCCAGTCTGTTTCTTTTGGGTGAGAAATCCAACACTGCCAGTAAAGCTCAAGTTCCCTTTGCCGCCACCCCATGTTTCACCCCTTACCCCTGGCAGTCTCTCTTCGGAGCTCGAGTCCTGAGGGTACCTTTCCCTTTGTAATTCCCAACACCTTGAATGTGCTGTTTCATCCAGAATCCACTTGAACTTCACCATGACAGGGGCACATAATTGCTGGATTCTGTGGTTCTTTTGTGCCTCCTAAAAGTATAGCTGAGGGGCACCTGGGTGGTGGCTCAGTGGGTTAAGCATCTGACTTCAGCTCAGGTCACGATCTCGCAGTTCGTGAGTTTGAGCCCTGCATCAGGCTCTACACTGACAGTGCAAAGCCTACTTGCGATTGTCTCTGCCCCTACCCCACTTGTGCTCTTTTTCCATCTCTCTCAAAATAAATAAACTTAAAAAAAAAAAAAAAAAGTATGGCTGAAGCAGGCAGGCCTCAGGACGCCCCCGAAAGACTCAGATAACTGAAAAGGACCCTTTTGCTGGTAACAGAAACACCACTGGAATGACTGTCTCAAGCCCTCCTGTAGGGGGGTGGCGTGAGCCTTCCCAGCTTCACATGCAGCCCCCTGGTGCTGAGAGAAGATTCGCGGGTGAAATGGGCGGGGGGGTGGGGGGGGAACGTGGTGCGGTCTGTCCCAATCCTGGCTGTCTGCCACATCTGTTGACGTCCTTTGTCACTTTATGAGGTGCCTTCTGGCCCTCCCAGCTGCTCCGTGAGGAGGGAGCCTGGCTCCCATTGTCCCAGCTTAGCCGAGGCGAGCAGGTGCAGGGCTCACACCCCACCACACGCCCGCGCTGGAGGCTGCCCTCCCCTGCCTGCGCGGATCGCGCTCTCTTCTGGCTGGGACCCTGGACAGCCCGCTCACTGCAGGCCCGAGGGTGGGTGGGGTGGGCACCTCCTTCCAGGCGGCTGGAGGCCAGGCACGCTGTTTTTCTTATCTGGAGGCTGCACTTCGTGACCTTGTATCAGCCCCAAGTGTGAAGACGGGGAACTTTCTCTCAAGAGGGGCAAGAGCTCTCAGCACCCACCAGCTCCAGAGCTGGTCCTCGGTGGGGGGATTAGAGGATATCCCCAGGACAAGTGGTGAGCTGGGAATAGTGTTTGCCTGCCTGGCTCTCAGTCCTCTGAGCTGGCCGTCGCGTGCCTTCACCACTCACCTCGTGTGACAGTGACAGCTTGGGATGCAGCTGGTCCGCATGTTGGAATGATGAGGCCTGGGGTATGTTGGGTTACATTACAGGTATAATTAAGGTTAATTCACCCGTTGCTTGAATAGGGCTTTTTAATAGGAACTTCAAAACATAGGCATGAATCGGCCGAGCACAGCATTTTTAGGGCAGTCGACTGCTCCGTGTGATGTTACAGATGGTGGATACGTGTCCTCATACACAGACTGTACAACCCCAGGAGCGAACCCCCCGCAAACGATGGGCCCTGGGTAATGATGCTGTGTCCGTGTAGGCGCCCCAGTTGTCACAAGTGTGCCTTCTGTCCAGGGGTGTTGACAGCGGGGGAGGCAGTGCGTGTGCGGGGGTAGAGTATGGAACTTTCCACACTTAGCACTCAGTTGTGTGCAAACTTAAAAGTGCTCTAAACAGTCTATTAGGGCGCCCAGGTGGCTCAGTCGGTTAAGCGTCTGACTCTTGGTTTCGGCTCAGGTCACGACCTCACAGTTCGTGGGTTCGAGCCCCGCATCAGGCTCTTTGCTGACAGCTCAGAGCCTGGAGCCTGCTTCGGATTCTGTGTCCTCGGGGGCTTGGATTCCCTCCCTTGACGGTAGGTGAGGTTTATGTTCTGAGTACTTCCGGTGGCGGTGTTGGTCCATCTCCAGGCATCCTGCCAGCAGCTCAGCGTGGGCTCGTGATGTCTGTGCCACACAAGCATCCCCAGGTGTGTGTGGAGGTGCCACTGTGCCTGCCTGGCCCCGGGAGAGGCACTCGGTGACAAGTGGAGATAGATGTCTTTTTGGCTGTGGTTTCACACCATTGCTTTTTAGCCCCAGGCATTTTTGTTTTCTTACAAGTTTCTTTCTGAATACCCCAGATCAATGGAGTTCCAGTGAGTTTAAGCCAAGGGCTGGGAGGGGAGCTAAGACTGGTAGAACCTGCTCTGTGCAGAGTGCAGCTCCTAGGACAGTGCTGGGTGGGCACCCCTCCCCTGGGTCCTGCACGCTCCCTGAGCGCAACACCTTGTTCTCTGCTCTGCAGAGTGAATCGGAGGAGATTGTGCACCTGCTGACGATCCCCTGCTGGCTTGTCATGGCTCCCAGAATAAATCTGAGCTCTTTACTTGTGGCCCCCCGAGCCTCCCTGACCTCAGTTCCTGCCATCTCTTTGACCTCAACCCCCACCATCTCCTTCAAAGACTTTTTTTTCCGGTTTTATTGAGCTATAATTGACACAAAACATTGTATTAGTTTAAGGTGGACAACAGAATGAGTTGATACAGGTGTATGTTGCCAAATGATCACCGCAGTACATCTAGCTAACATCCATCACCATACATGGTTACAATTTCCTTCTTGTGTTGACAACTTTTGAGATCTATTCCCTTAGCAACTTTCAAACGTGCAATACAGGATTGTTAACTGTAGTAACCATGCTGTACCTTACATCACCAGGATTTATTTTACAGCCAGAAGTTTGTACCTCTTGATTCCCTTCACCCATTTCCTCCATCCCCCTGCCTCTGGCAACCACCAGTGTATTCTCTGTTTCTGTGAGTTTGGTTGCTTTTAGAGTCCACGTGTAAGTGAAATCATACAGTATTTGTCTTTCTCTTTCTGACTTACTCCACTTAGCATAACACCCTGAAGGTCCATCCATGTTGCCACCCAACGGCAGGGTTTCCTTCTCTTTTATGGCTCAGTAATATTCATGTGTATGTGTGTGTGTGTGTGGGGGGGTGTGTGTGTGTGTTCTACGTGTTCTTTATCCACTTGACCACTGATGGTCACTGAGGTTGCTCCAGTGTGTTGGCTGTTGTGAATAGTGCTGCAGTACTCACGGGGGTGCAGATAGCTTCTCAAGTCAGTGATTTCATTTCCTCTGGTTATATTCCCAGAAGTGGAATTGATGAATCCTATACGGGACTTGTATTTTTAGTTTTTTCGAGGAACCTCCATACGGTTTTCCACGGTGGCCGCCCCAATTTGTATTCCCACCGATGGTGCACGAAGGCTCCCTTTTCCCCACATCCTCGCCTTGTCTTTTTTATAATAGCCATTCTAGCGGGTGTGAGGTGATAATCTCATTGTGGCTCTGATTTACGTTTTCCTGATGATGGGACTCCAGATTTTGAAAACTGCTCAAGAAAGGCCGTTAGCGGCTTGGGGTGGTGGTTAGGAGCACAGGCTTTGGCCAACGCCTCTGGTCTCCTGGAATGGCGTCCCAGGCCTCAGATCACACTAGTCTTTCTGTTCCTGGAGCCCTCCTGGCTGCTGCCCACCTCCGGGCCTTGCCCGAACCCCTCGATCTTTGTGTGGTCTTCACCGAGACGCCTTCCCCGGAAGCTTCCATGAGCACCCTGTCTGCAGAGAGCTGTAATGGCACATGCTCACCCAGCACTTTCTGTGGAGTCTCCTCTCTGCTCACCCCCACTACTTCTCATCCCACCTTGGCCCAGGAACTGTCGTCAGCCTGTCATAGGTGGGGAGCCGTGGCACCGGCCTTGGGTCACTCCCCCAATCACACCGTCCCTTCATCCTGTCGTGGAGCCCCGTCTCTCCATGGGAAGCCATCTCCTAGATTTTGCTGGTTTATTTGCGCTGACCTGCCTTTCTTCTCATCTTTCCCCTAATGGCACCTCTGTGTGCACTGGGACTTTACGATTGTGGTTGTCTTCACAGCTGGTGATCTCCAGGTTTCGTAGGACCTGTTGGGGGGTGGCTAATGCTTGGGTGGCTGCTCTGTGCCAGGCCCGGCCCAGAGGTCATCACAGATCCACGGTGTTTCCTCCTCACCTGACACCAAAGGCAGTTTTCCCACCGATAGAGAATTATTTCCTTTCTTCCCCCAATGCTTATTTATTTATTTTAATTTTTTAGTGTTTATTTATTTTTGAGAGAGAGAAAGACAGAGAGTGAGCGGGGGAGGGACACAGAGAGAGAGACACAGAATCCGAAGCAGGTTCCAGGCTCCGAGCTGTCAGCACAGAGCCTGATGCGGGGCTCGAACTCACGAACTGTGAAATCATGACCTGAGTCGAACTTGGACGCTTAACCGACTGAGCCACCTAGGTGGCCCTCTTAGTGTTTATTTTTGAGAGGGAGGGAGAGAGAGAGAAAGAGAGTGAGAGGGCAAAGAGAGAGGGGGACAGAGGATCTGAAGTGAGCTCTGAGCTGTCAGCACAGACCCCGACGTGGGGCTCAAACTCATGAACCGCAAGATCATGACTTGAGCTGAAGTCAGATGCTTAACCAACTGAGCCACCCAGGCGCCCTGAGAATTATTTCTTGTTCCATAGAGAAGTCTTATAAGTCTTGTAAGGTGTTCCCATGTGTTTGGTCCCCTGTTTGATTTGCTCAGTGTGTGTGTGTTGGGGAGGGGAGGTCCATGTCCTTCGGTGGTCATGCTTGCGTTAGAGGGGCCTCAGCCGGGCCCCATTTCTCCCCTGGGTGTGAAACCCCCTGGACACTGCCCACCTCCACTCTGTGTTGGCGTCTGGGACGGGGCCCCGGATGGGGACCTGCAGCTCTGGCTTCTCGTCCCAGCTGTGCCTCTCGGGGTAACCCCACCCCAGAGAGTGAAGTCTCATCTTCCTGCTGTAGGTCATCGACCCGGCCGGAGGTGGCCAGTATAGAGCCGCTGGGCGTGGACGAAGCGCAGTGCTCCCAGAAGGCAGTGGTGCAGGCCCGCCTGTCCCAGCCTGCCCGCCTGACCAGCATCATCTTCGCCGAGGACATCAGTAAGAGCTCAGTGCCCTGGGACCCGTGGCGGGACAAGAGGCAGGAAGCACCTCACTGAGACATTGGCCACACAGCCTGCCCGGGCCTGTGGCAGCGCTTCCTCTCTCTTTTGTTGGGTCAGAGGATGCTCAGGCAGGAGGAGAGGCCATGCAAGCAGCACCCCCCCTCTCCACCCCCCGTCCCTCCCCCTGGCGCTGTGTCCTGTTTTCTCCCTCATGGAGGCTGGCTTTCCTTTCTTTTTTTTTTTATTTAAAAAAAAATTTTTTTTTTTAACATTTATTTATTTTTGAGACAGAGACAGAGCATGAATGGGGGAGGGGCAGAGAGAGAAGGAGACACAGAATCGGAAGCAGGCTCCAGGCTCTGAGCCATCAGCCCAGAGCCTGACGCGGGGCTCGAACTCACGGACCGCGAGATCGTGACCTGGCTGAAGTCGGACGCTTAACCGACTGCGCCACCCAGGCGCCCCTTCCTTTCTTTTAAAAAAAAAAAATTTTTTTTTAATGTTTTTATTTATTTTTGAGACAGAGAGAGACAGAGCATGAACGGGGGAGGGTCAGAGAGAGGGAGACACAGAATCTGAAACAGGCTCCAGGCTCTGAGCTGTCAACACAGAGCCCGACGTGGGGCTCAAACTCATGGACTGTGAGATCATGACCTGAGTCGAAGTCAGATGCTTGACCAGCTGAGCCATCCAGGCGCCCCTGGCTTTCCTTTCTAAATTATTATTTGTTACCCAAATAACTCTTCAATAGGGGTTGGATCAAAATGAAGAAAATTGTTGGGATTCTTTTTGTGATTCTCTTACTGCCCCATACTTAATTGACCACATCATAGTTGTAAAATGCTTAGAAGACAATTAACACTATTTTCTGTCATGCTTTCTTCCATTTAACGTGATATGAAAAGTTTTCATTTTGATAGCCATTTTTAACAGCTGAATAACACTTCCCACAGGGGGTTGTCCTGTAAGGATCCCCTTATAGTGGACATTTAGATTGTTTTCAGCTGGGCCCCATGCCCAGCATGGAGCCCAATGCAGGGCTTGAACTTAAGACTCTGAGATCAAGACCTGAGTTGAGATCAAGAGTCAGATGCTTAACCAACTGAGCTGCCCAGGCGCCCCACTTTTGGGTTGTTTTAAGTTATTTACTACCAAGGATAGAGTCCCAGTCTTACATATGAATATCTGTAAGGATTTTGATGACTGCTTTCTAACAAGGTACCATTAACAGCGCACAAAGGGTTTTATGTGGTGCCCGGAGAATGGTCAGAATGATTTTGTGTCACATGCTGTTATTTTTACACTGGAGAATTCTCCAGGCAATGCCATTTGTGTATCTTCTTTATGGGGCACGTAAAAAAGTCTGTGTGCTTGCTCACATAACCCATTTATTCGATAGTGCAGTTGATAGTCTGTGTAAAAGCACCCGTGTAAACGAATAGACAGACTCAGGGTGCAGTTCCTGATTTCAGCGTGGGGACGAGCATTCAGAACAGCCTCAGCTTTCTGGATGCTAACTCCTCATAATGTACCCTGGTCATTTAACTTAGTGGTCACACCCTGAATAAAACTAGATTTTCTCGGAGGAGTTTTCTCACACACCGCTTTAAATGCTGGTGCTCACGTTGGAGGAGTACGAGATGGGCACCCGAAATGTCTCCGAGCCCTTTCTGTGCACAGGTCCGTGCTGCCTTTTAGAAGGCCCGTGTGCTGGTCAGCGGCTTGGCTTCTGAGGGTTAGTGTGGTTCTCCCGGCCCCATCTCGGGGTGCTGGTTTTGTTGACTGCTCTCATCTTTGCCAAAATGCAAGAGCACCTGACCGGCGAGACCCTGGCGGTCGGGGCGCCGCCTTCTGTGCTGACCGGTCTGTTCCCGTCCCTCCAGCCACGGGCCAGGTCCTGCGCTGCGATGCCATCGTCGACCTCATCCACGGCATTCAGATCGTCTCCACCACCCGCGAGCTGTACCTGGAGGACTCGCCCCTGGAACTGAAGATCCAGGCCCTGGACTCCGAAGGTGAGGAGGTGCCCCTGCTTCTCTGTCCCCTCTCGTCTGACCCTGCTGTCCCCCAGGGAGGGCTGCCCCGGCCAGGATGGCGAAGCTGGCGCTGGGAAGACACCGAAGAGGTCGGGATCGCTCTGAGTGGCCCCCAGGCGCTCGGGGGCAGCAGGGCCGTGGCCGTGCCTGGCACACCCCGGCCTCTGCAGCAGTGCCTGTGAGATGAGAGCTTTGGCGTTTCCTGGAGGGGGACTCTGCGCCTGTGCACAGGGTCATGCTGGGTAGGACGCGTCTTTGGGAAGCTGATGTCCGGCGTCGTGGAGCTGTGGGATGGTGGGAGAGGGTCACGGGGTCAGTACGCTCTAAACAGTGGCAGTGTTCTCCCTGCCTGGCTTTGAGGGCCGGAGTTGGCTTCCTGGTCCAGACTGTGGGGCGCACGTGTGTGTGCGTGCGTGTGTGCATGCCCGGAAACGTCCCTGTGCCGGCCTCTGCACCATCCTTCACTTTGTTTCACTGGAGTCCGATACTGAATTGTTCTGGGATTCTTAGAAAATCTGTTCTTGGTACCGAGTGGGCTGTGTTGGCTGCAGCCCCACCTCGTGGTCGAGGAGCAGAGAGAAACCTGCCAGTTGAGATTCCTGTTGGAGAAACTAAGTCAGGCAATAGATGTCTTCCAGGCTGAGGGATCTCCCAAAAAACTTCAGCCCAGACCTTGGCACACCTTGTCTTTGAAATCTTCCCTGACCATCCCAGCTGCCTCTGCTTTAAAATAAAAAAATTCTCTAGATTGGAATTTCCCAGCCCAGGTACTATCCACATTTGGGGCTAGATAAGGATTTGTGGTCGGGGCTCCAGTATGTCGTAGCAAGTTCAGGAGCATCCCTGGCCTCCACCCACCAGAGGGAAGGAGAACTCCCCCAAGCTTCATGACCAAAAGTATCTCCAGCCATTGCCAAATGCCCCCGGGGGGTGAGATCACTGCTCTAGAGCATCTGACAGTTCCCTTGTCCCTATTTATTTATCAGGTAAGCCGCCTCACTTCTCCGAGCTGTTGTCTGGTCTGTGAAACTGAGATAGTGGTGTTTATCAGGGGGTTGCAAGGATTTGGTGGGAAGTGTGTGTGGGGCTTAGTGCCGGGCGGCAGGTAGTGGTTCTCAGTGAGCCGGCGGCTGAGCGTTTCCATCTGCTGGGCGTCCTGCCAGGTGCTTCTGTCCCCGCAGCTCAGGCTGTGGGGGAGGGGGGAGGGGCACATGCATCTCAGCAGGTGCCACTTCTCATCACCTTGGATGCAGGTGTGGAAGTGCTGCACAGCTGGGGGAGCCGACCCCAGGGAAGGTTGGAGGCTGGTGCGTGGGGGACAGAAGTCAGGACAGTTTCTTAGGGATGTGATGTTTGACCGAGCCGTCGTTCTGAAGCAGTCATAGAGGATGCTTCGCGGACTGCGTTCTAATAAAGCTTTATTTACAAAAACTTACGGTGTGCCATAGTTTGCCAAGCCCTGCCCTAGCCCACTCCGTTTTATTTCCTGTCTTATGTTGCTTAAAACAAAAAAAAAAAGATTCATTTATTTTTGAGATTCCAATACCATGAAATTCATCCATTTAAATTTAAATTCATCCAGTTCATTTTATATGCTTTTAATATATTCACAGAGTTGTGCAACCATCCCCACTCGCTAATTTTAGAACATTTTCGTCACTCCAGAAATGAAACCCGGGACCCAAGAACGGCTGCTTCCCATTCTTTCCTCTCTCCAGCCCCTGGCAACCGCTACTTTCCGTGTATAGATTTCTCTGTTGTGAACATTTCGTATAAATAGAATCATACGATGTATGGCCTTTTGTGTCTGACTTCTTTCACTTAGCATAATGTTTATCTATGTAGTTGCATGGATTTCCTTCCTTTTTATGGGTGAATAATATCCTGCTGTATGAATGGACCACATTTGTTTATCCATTCATTTGTTGATGGACATTCAGGTTGTTTCCACTTTTTGGCTGTTGTGAATAATACTGCTGGGGCCATTCGTGTGCAAGTCTTTATGTGGACATAGTTTCTCGTTTCCCCTGAGTGTGTATACCCAGGGGTGGAATTGCTGGGTCACAGAGTACCTCTGTGTTGCCCTAAAAGTGATGGCAAAGGCAGCTCCGTTTTTTGGAGCTTTTGCTGAGCACTGTTTCATCTGGCTTCTAAAATCACATGGGTGGGGAGGGGCGGGACCCCTCTGACTCTAAATGCCTTACCCTTTGCTCTGTAGAAAGGGCTTTCCTAGACCTCCGGCGTTCTATTTGGGAGCTGGCAAGACAGGGAATGTAGATGAGGACTACAGAGTGGGGGTGGGACAACAGAGCATGGTGGGGAGTGTGGCAAACCGGAGACCGTGATCCCTTCTAGTGAGGCTGGGCCAGCCACTGGTTGGTCACCAGAGAGACGAGGGCCCAGGAGGCTGGATCTGCAGACTCTTCAAGAGAACACGGAAGTTGGATTTATAGGTTGCATTTCTTAACTTGAAACAGTGGGAAATACCTCAAAAATGCAAAAGAAGCATTGACTGGATAACAGCAAAGCCACAGCTCCTAGGAGGTCAGGCCTCGGAGTGACCAGTTTTCACCCTCTGCCCTGCTGCAGGGTTTCCAGGCGGGACCAGATCTGGTACTTAGACTAAGAAGGTCTTTATGGCGTGTTAGGACCCACACTGGGTCCTGTCTCCAAAAACCATCGCCTGGTCGCTCTGGCTGGGCTCCACTCGTCCTGACGTCCTATCAGAAGGCTCACGGGCAGCAAGCTGGCACTTCAGAGCTCGGGCCAGCTGGGTGGCTTGCCACCTCCTCCACGCTGGCACCCTGGGAGTCTCAGCGCCTAGGTGGAGAGACCAGACGCTGCCCCTCATCCCCAGCTTCTTTCCCCGCAGAGGGAGGGTGAGGAGGAACCAATGGCTCAGGTCTCAGAGGCTGCGTCTAAACTGTAAAGTGCTTCCAGACGTGAGGGGTGATGGTGTCACGCACTTCACCGCGCCTGTCGTGAGCAGTCAGAGGCTGGAGGTACAGTGGGAAGAACACAGATGCTCACCTGAGACAGATTTGGTTCACATCCCAGCTTAGTCCCTCACAGTCACACGACCCTGGCCCTTTATGCCTCAGTTTCCCTTTCCTGAAATAGAGGCGTGACACCTGCTTTGCAGAAGGGTGGTGCTGAGTGCCTTTGCCCTTCCCCTGGCAGCAGGGAGTTAAGTCTGATGCATTTTTTGCTCCCCCACCACCTGCTCTTACAGGGAACACGTTCAGCACCCTCGCTGGGCTCGTCTTTGACTGGACAATCGTGAAGGACACGGAGGCCAACGGGTTCTCAGACTCCCACAACGCCCTGCGGTAAGAGGCACCTCACCTTTGCAGGAAAGCAGGAGGGGGGCCGTCGGTTGGCTGCATGCAGCTGGGGGCTTTTATCGTCACCATCACCATCCCACCTTCAGCAAGGAGCCTAGGAAAGTTCCCGGGATGCTGGCCAGCATTCCCCATGACTGACTGAGGCGGGGCGTTTCGGCTCACACAGCTGTGCCAGGAGCTTACAGCCTCTGCAGCCTGCTGGGGCACTCTCCGTGGGAAGTGGTCGAGGGGGCTGGGGTGCCCGGCTGTGAGACAGAAAACTTGTCCCAGGTAATGGAAGGCTGTCACGGGGCGCAGGGAACGGTAGCACATGGCCTCAGAGGGCAGCCCTCCCGTGGGGATACATTAAAGGGGAGACAGTTTTCGGCCAGGAGGACATTCCGGCAGTGACAGCCAGCCCTTCACAGGCGCAAGAGGCTGCGTCCCTCAGCGCTGGGGGATGCAGACGGACTCCTTATGCGACGGGCTCGTTCAGGATCTCGCCTCACTCAGTCCCCCAACCAGCCACGTGGGCTCACATACCACTGTTTTTTTGCAATTTTTCAGACCTAGAAACAAAGGTGTAAGCCACTTGTCTGGTTGATGAGTGGCTGGACCTAGAATTTGCACTCGGATCTGCGCACATCTGCACTATCCAATATGGTAGCCACTAACCCAAGCCAACCCTGGCTCTTTAAATTTAGATTCATAAAATGAAAACTCTCGCTCCTCAGCTGTACTAGCTGTGTTTCAAGCGCTTGTTAGCTATGTGGCTAGTGGCTCCTACGCATTGGACAGAGCAGATGTGGACCAGGAAGTCCTGTTGGCCAGAGAGGTGGTGGTGCAGACCCAGGGTCTGGGTTCATATCCCCTACTATATACTGCTTTGCCTCATGCCTTATTAAGTAAAATTTCCAAGTCCCTCTTGGGGGGGGAAGACTTAATTTTTTGCTGTGACTAGCCACTTATAACCTTTGTTTTTTTTTTACTTTGTTTTATTTTGATTCCGGTACAGTTAACGTACAGTGTTGTATTAGTGTCGGGTGCACGTGTAGCGATTCAGCGCTTCCGTACGTCACCCGGTGCTCCTCGTGACAAGTGGCTTCCTGAATCCCCATCACCTGTTTCACCCATCCCCCCGCACCCACCTCCCCTCTGGTAACCATCAGTTTGTTCTGTGTAGTCAGGAGTCTGTTTCCTGCTTGGCCTCTGTCTCCCTCTTCTTTTTCCCTTCCTTGGTTGTTTCTTAAATTCCACATATGAGTGAAGTCATACGGTGTTTGTATTTCTCTGGCTGACGTGTGTCGCTTAGCATTATGCTCTCGAGCTCTGAGGAAGACTTAATTAAAAAAGAAAACAAAGACTTGCAGTTATTTTCAGCGTACGGAAAAGTTGCAAGTACGGTACACAGAGTGGTGTCCCTGAAGCATTTGAGAGCAAGTTGTTGACCTCGTGTCCCTAATATTGACCGTGCACTGACAACCGCTAAGGACATTTTCCTGCGCATCTACAAGATGGTCATCAAAATGGGGAGATTGACACCGTCTGCAGGCATCGGATGCCGGTCAAACCTTGGCGGTCTATCCCGATTCTATCCTTCGTGTGAAGCAAAGAACCCAGCCAGAGCCACCTGCTGTATCCTGTCCGTTCTCTTAGTTTCTATCAGCCTAGGACAACTTCTTGCTCTTTGTTTGGCTTTTGGGACCTTGGTGCTTGTGAAGATTACAGTCCAGTTATTTTGCAGAATGTCCCTCATTTCGGGATTATCTGATATTCCCTCCTGGTTAGACTCAGAGCTTTGCGTCTTGGGCGGGAATGTCACCGAGGCGAGATTCTGTATTCTCCCGCGTGCATCTTGTCATGACTTTGTGGGTCTATCACCAACGATGTTCCCTGTCGTCACTTGGGCGAGCTGGTGTCTGCCTGGGTGCCCCACTGTGAAGTCACTTTCTTACCACTTTGCAGTTAGTAAGTATTTTGTGAGGAGTTAAGGGTCTGGTCTTTGCTTTATACTTTTAAAAGTGCAGCTCTAGGCTTTAGGGAACATCTTGGCTTTGCTCACGCTTGTCCCCATGGCACACATCCTCCTGCCCTGACGCTGTGCAAGCTGGGCTTCCCTCTTGGGTCCGAGGTCTTTTGGGAAAGGGGGCCCTCAGGCTCTGTCTTCTGAATGAGCTCTGGAATTTCTGGTGTCTCATAAAGCCAGGCACATGGGCTGTGCATCAAAGAGACCTGGATTCCAGTCCTGGTCCGAATCCTGGCCCGGTCACTTCCTGCCTGTGGCCTTAGTCAAGGAACGCAACCCATCTGGGCCTCAGCAGCTCTGTGGGTTAGCATGGTGACTGGTATTCAGAGCCCCTCTCTGGGCCTGACGCCCCAGATGCTCAGAGAACACTGGTTCCCTGCCCTGTTCTGTGCCGCCAGGTGCATTTCCCGTCAAGCCCCCCGAACTTCCAGGCACTCTAGACTTGCAGAGTGTTGACCGAAATCTAAGGCGTGAAAGCATGTTGCGACCAGAGTGTCCTGGGTTTTCATTACATTCAGGATGTGGGGCGCCTGGGTGACTCAGTCGGTTGAGTGTCTGACTTCAGCTCAAGTCATGATCTCACAGTCCGTGAGTTCGAGCCCCATGTGGGGCTCTGTGCTGACCGTTCAGAGCCTGGAGCCCGCGTCGAGGTCTGTGTCTCCCTCTCTCTCTGCCCCTCCCTCGCTCATGCTCTGTCTCTCTCTCTCTCTCTCTCAAAAATAAATAAACATTAAAAAAAATTTTTTTTTAATTCAGGATGTGACACCTAGTAAAACCAGGCAAGGAAATACATCACAGTGTAGTGCAGCGCCCGGTGGGTCTTGGGAGAATGAAAGCGTGTCCAGGGGATGCTCTTGTTCAAGTGGAAAGGCAGGCTGACTTGTAGATCGCAGGCTGCAAGAGAGAGACTGTACGGAAAGGGTCCCTCAAGCCCTGCTTCCAGCCTACACTGCAGGGAGGGTCACCGCATCCTGACTTCTCTCCCGACCTGGGGCTTCTCCCCACAGCCCAACCCCCAGAACGATAAGATGGGTGTGATCCCCTCGTCCTGACACCTGAGGGGGGGGGGGGTCATTGAGAATCATTTCCCAGCGATAGGAGCTGGCCCAGAGGGGTGGATAGAATGGAGCAGGGAGCCCTGGGAGGCTGGTGGCTTGGCTGGCACCACCCTGGCTGGCTCTGTGGTCATGGGCCCGCTTGTCAGTTTCCACGGCCCTCACCTGCCACATCTGTGAGAGAAGCATTTCGACTAAGCAGGCGGTCCTCCTAATTTGGTGTTTCCCATAACCACATGCACATTTTGACACAAGGCAGATCGCCAGGCTTCGTGTAGACAAAGACCTGGGCCAGGGGCCAAGAGTCTGTATTTTTTCCAAGGAGGTTGGCAGTTCCGATGTAGGAGGTTCAGGGACACATTTCTAAGCAACGCCACTCACAGTTAGCTCCTGGCCCTCCTAGAGGCGCCGATAGATGGTGAATATGTTAAGGTCTTTGGTTCCACGTACCAGGTCTGATGACACATTCCCTTTCCAGAATCCTCACATTCCTGGAGTCCACATATATCCCTCCTTCCTACATCTCTGAGATGGAGAAAGTGGCCAAGCAGGGGGACACCATCCTGGTGTCTGGGATGAAGACTGGAAGCTCCAAGCTCAAGGCGTGCATCCAGGAGGCCGTCTACAAGGTGGGGCCCTGGGGCTGGGGAGGTGCCGGGCTTCCTGGGGGGACACCAGGCCGGCCATGCCGCTCACACCCATGCACACATTCAGGAGTGGGAACGAGTTGCTCTGCTGTGAAAGCTTCATCGTTGGTGCCGTGGGAACTTCAGGCTGTAGTTCTATATTTCTGTTTCTTTGGTCTGGTTTTTTGGGGGCCACAGCTTTTGAGAGAGGTAGTTGGGGGAACTGGAGTACACCATCCCCAGAGTCACAAAGTAGTTGGGCTGTTGTCATTTTTTTTTTAAGTTTATTTATTTATTTTGAGAGAGACAGAGACAGCACGAGTCGGGGAGGGGAACTGAAAGAAGACGCGGGACTCGAACCCATGAACTGTGAGATCGTGACCTGAGCCGAAACCAAGAGTCGGACGCTTAACCGACTGAGCCACCAGGCGCCCTGGTCCATTGTCAGTTTTGAGGGAGGCCAGGAGCGGCAGGATTTTCATTAACTAGCAGATTTTCGACAAATACCCACCTGTCCCAGTAGAGGGATGCGTCCAAGCATTTGGGGCTCTGAAAAGATTGGGGGCTTCCTGGTATCCCCCATGCTGTTTCTTCTTGGGTCCCACTTTGAGCCCCGGGACTGGTGGTCCCATCTGTGGAGGGCTCCCCACCCCACCCCACCCCATGTCTTTCTTTACTTTCTAAAGCGGCAGGTGAGAGAACTCCTCCTGATTCACTCTTTTTCGTGGTTTAGCCAGTAGGCTGGGGGTCCTGGGGGGGTTTAGAAGCACGGGACATGCCATATCCCAGGCGTTATCCTGTAGCACCCTGCAATTAGTATTTGGAGACAGTTTGCCTCCATTTATCGGAGCCCCGGCCCAGCCCGCCCCACTGCTGAGCTGGAAAGGCACCCTTGTCCTGCCTGCTGTCTGTAAGTGGCTTCTCTGCCTGTCGTGCTAGAAAGTACCACCACCAAGCCCAGCCCAAGGCCTGTTTTTTTTTCTTTTTTGATGAGTCAAAGATACTATTTAAGCTAGCATTAAGTGACGAAACCTTTAAGATGTTACAAATGGGTCAAAGGAGAATCCCAAGAATTTAGAAATGGAAGCAGAACTTGTCAATATCCACGGGACGATGGGGCGCCTGGGTGGCTCAGTCGGTTAAGTGTCCGACTTGGGCTCAGGTCATGATCTCGCGGTTTGTGGGTTCGAGCCTCGTGTCGGGCTCTGTGCTGACAGCTCGGAGCCTGGAGCCTGCTTGGGATTCTGTGTCTCCCTCTCTCTCTGCCCCTCCCTGGCTCACGCACTGTCTCTGTCTCTCTCTCAAAATCAATAAATAAACATAAAAAAAATATCCACGGGATGAAAATCAGCCACATCTCCACCTGAGACAATGTATTTGCATTTCTGTGGATGAGAATTGTTTCCTTTGCCAAGTTTTCTCCGACGGGAAGAGTTGCCAGCAGGTCAAAGGCAGTGGAAGGTGCGGGCTCCCGCAGACTGGTAACCAGAGGGGTGCGCTGGACTCGAGATGGGGTCTTTCTCCCGTTTCAAGTCTCTCATGCCTTTTCCTGGTGAGGAGGTCGCAGTGTGGGGTGAGAGGTGGGCAGGATGGGCTGAGCACTCATCAGGGGCATGCATCTCTGCCCTTTTCAGGTTTGCCAGTGGCCCCCCAACCTCCCTGGCCTTTGGGTTTTTGCGGGGGGAGACCCCGAGCTCCTGTTGGCCACAGTGTCCGTGGATCTCGCTCCTCACTTTTCTTTCCCTTTAATTAAGATTGTACCCAGAGCTACAGTGTGCGTAATGTGAGGCTACTTGCTCGGTCCGTGTGGCAGTAATACGTGGCCTGCTGTTCACACCGGGTTCCCCTGGGGTTTCGGGGGACTGAAGGTGTGGGGCTGGGAGCATTGCCTTGTTTCTGTCTCCCTAACTTCTCGGTCCGCACACGAGCATCCTGAAAAGTTCTAGATTCTCTTTCTCTTGCCCACACTGCTCTCCGTTCCCCAACCTCACCTCACCTTCCCTGCTCTCCTCCGTCTTCCAAGCACGTGCACCCTGCGGAGGTCAGGCTACTGATCTTGGAGAACATCCTTCTGAACCCAGCGTACGACGTCTACCTGATGGTGGGGACCTCCATTCGCTATAAGGTGCAGAAAATCAGACAAGGAAAGATTACAGGTGGGTCGCTGACTCTGCGGGGGAATCACGGCAGAGGCTCCCCTTTTTATTATTGTGGTAAAATACACATGGCATAAAATTTCCCATTTTGATGCTTTTTAAGCGTTCAGTGGCATGGAGTACACACATGTTGTCGTGCAACCATCACGACCATCCGGCTCTGGAACTTTTTTCATCTTCCCAAGTTGAGACTGTTTTCATTCAACACCAACTCCCCATCCCTCCCGCCTCCCTCAGTCCCTGGCACCCACCGTCCTCCTTTCTGTCTCTCTAGAGACCTCAAGGAAGTGGAATCCTACCATATTTGTCCCTTTGTGACCAGCTTATTTCACTTAGCCATGATGTCCTCAAGGCTCGTCCTTGTTGTAGCCAGTGTCCGAATTTCCTTCCATTTTTAAGGCTAAAGAGTAGTCCACTGCATGGGTATTCACGTCTGTTGAATGTTTATCTCCATTCACCTGCTGATGGGCACTTACTGCTTCCTTGCCTTGGCTACTGTTAGTAAAGCTACTCTGAGCACAGGAGTGAAAACATCTTTGCGAGATGCTGCTTTCAGTCCTCTTGGGTGTGTGTCCGTCCCTTTGTTTTCAGAACGTCAGAAGCTGTGAACCTCACATGGGAGTGAGTCTTGCCCTCGGCCTGCCACTGAGTGCCGGGCAGCCTTGGCAGGCCACTGTCCCCCCTTGGGGCTCAGTTTCTCCATCAGAGCCCTTGAGGCCTTTCTGTCTGTGCTGTGAGGGCAAAACTACTTAACGGATGTGCATTTGTTCTGGAAGTTCTAGACGGCCTTGGACCTGGGATGCATTTTATGTGATGAGCATTCTTCATGCAGCACCAGTCCTCCTAAGAATTATTACTGTTATTATCCTTTTTTAAAAACATTTACCCATGTTTCATGGTCAGAGCACAGGATGTTAAGATCTTGGGCACAGGAGTGTCACCTGTCCATCCGAGGGCTTTGATGAGTGTCTGGGCAGGTGCCTCCCTTAGGTTGGAGGGTCACTCTGTGATGCGGGGTGCATAGATGCTTCAGTATCCAAGAAATTTGGGTTTTTGTGGCATAGATGGGGTCCTCAAAGAGACTGCCTCACCTCAGAGCAGTGGATCCGGTCAGAAGCCACTGTGTGGCTCTCTGCCCTCAGACCACAGAAGCTGAGAAACCAACCCCTTCTGCATAGGACACAGGGTGGGGGCTGAGGGCTGAGCCCCAACCAGGGAGGGCAGTGAGCATGGTTAAGGGTGGATGATTTTTTAAAAAAAATTTTTTTATGTTTATTTAATTTTGAGAGAGAGAGGGACAGAGACAGAGCATGAGCAGGAGAGGGCAGAGAGAGAAGGAGGCACAGAATCCGAAGCAGGCTCCAGGCTCTGAGCTGTCAGCACAGGGCCCGACGTGGGGGCTCAAACCCACAGACCGTGAGATCATGACCTGAGCCGAAGTCGGACATTTAACCCACTGAGCCACCCAGGCACTCCAATATTTACTCATTTTTTGAGAGAGAGACAGAGTGTGAGCAGGGGAGGGAAGAGACAGAGGGAGACACAGAATCCGAAGCAGGCTCCAGGCTCCGAGCTGTCAGCACAGAGCCCGACGTGGGGCTCGAACCCACGGACCGCGAGATCATGACCTGAGCCGAAGTCGGACACTTAACTGACTGAGCCATCCAGGCGCCCCAAGGGTGGGTGATTTAATTAAGACGACTGAAGAGCTCACCCTGAATGAGTTCAGGGGCCATAGTTCAGGGGAACGGCACATCCCAAGTACCCAGGAAGCTTGTGGGTTTAGTGACTGCTATAGACATCAAAGAATTGGAACACACAAGAGATACCCCAGGGCCGGAAATAGTCATGTTGCCTCCCTTTCATCAGTGAGGTAATGAGATGGAAAATTCGTCCAAAGATAAACACACCTGTGTGATTGATGGTTGTGGTTGGCACAGCTCTGGAGAGGATTCCAGACAGATGCCTTGAGAACTGAGCCAGCCAAGGCCTGCCGTGAACAAGTCATATAAACGGAAACTCTGTCCATTCATTTTAGATGGATTTGTTGTTTTTTTTTTAATTGAGATATAATTCACATCACTGTCATGCGAAACAAGTTGACTAGACAGGAAAGCCAGGACTGATGGTGTTACAGGGGACATGAATTTCAGCCACTGTCTGTCTTGCATGACATCCTGCTTTGGCTCGGAGAATTATAGGTTAGAGGACAGTCACGTGGATTTATTAGCATGTAGATAATTGTAACCCCAAGTTTATTCTTTCTGGGCTTTTTTTTTTTTTGCGGTTTTCCTTCCTTAAAAATATAATTATTTTTACTTCCATGTTGCCCTATGTCCTGCCTCTCTTTATTTGGTGCTCGCTGTCTTGCAAGCCCATTTATTGAGCACCTACTGTGTGCCGCAGCCTGCTGGGTGCTGTGTATGCGGCCCAGGTCCCTGCCCTCCTGGAGCGCACAGCCCAGCAGTCAATCCAATGATTACCCTGCAAACATGTTACAAGTGGGGGCCGGTGAGGGAGGAGAGGGGCTCTTGGAGCTCATGACAGGAGCCTCGGTGTTGCCTGCAGACCAGTGGGGGCCGCAGGCCCCTCCCCTCGGTTCTCCACCCTGTTGGTGTTTGTGTTGCTTGCAGACCTGGCTGGCACAGTAACCACACCATCAGACAGAAGAAACCCTAGAAAGGACAATGCTGACTGAGGGCAGTGGAATAGTGGAAATGACTGAGCTAAAATGCACTGAAGCTGGGAAAACCAACCACATAGACGGGTGTCTGTGTCCCAGGTGGTGAAAGACTTGGAACCCAGCACACCCTTGAGCTGTGCTTCCCAGCACTGAGTCACACGGGCTACGTGAGCAGGTGCTGGAGTTGGAGGCAGGGGAGTGAGCCCCCCACGGTCCTGGGCTCAGGCCCACTTCCCCAGGAGCTCCGTGAGCCTACACGGGGTGGGTGGATTAGGAGCATGTCTGGAGCATTAGACGGGGTCCGGAGGGGTCCCAGAGCCTGTCTCCTAGAAGCATGTGGGCCTCTTGGCTTACAGAGGGGCAGCCTTTGGGGATGGCCCTTTCCCCTCTGCAGACGGTAGACGGGCTGGTCTCGTGTCCCAAGAGCAACCTTCCTATGTTTCCAGACAGATAGTGACCCTTAGTATTCAGTGCCTCTTAGAAGCAGCTAGTTCTGCGTTTGTAAGAGGTGTTTAAGGAGTCAGACAAGCCCCTTATTTTCGTTGTCTTAGGCTTTTGTAAATACGTCGTCGTGCAAGATCTTGTGAGAATCAGTATATTCCCTTCCCAAAATGGCCTATTCGTTTGGAGAACTTTAGATAAGGGAGGGAGCTAGTGCTTCATAAAACAACATGAAGTAATACTGCTCTATTGAGCAGCGGCATTATTTTATCATGGCATGGATCCTTGACGTGCTGCTGCTGTTTTCTGAACATACGGTCTGCAAGCATCACAGCCCAGCTTGGCTGGGCTTCCCCCAGTTAGACACAAGAAATGGGCTGTGTGTTCGCTAAGGGATTCTCAGTTCTAGTGTGCACTGGAATCCCCTGGAGAGCCTGTTCAAACTCTGAGCACTGGGCCCCCAGAGTTTGATCCAGAAGCTCTGGGGTGGGGCCAGTCATTTGTAGTTGGCAGGTGACGCAGATGGTCCAGGGACCACGCTTTGAGAGTCTCTGCTTGAGAGCAAGTTCTTGGGGGCTTACTGGAACACACAGAAGATACCCTAAGACAAGAAATAGACCAGTTGCCTCCCTTTTAGAGTTCCCATTGGAATCCTTGGGGATTCTGAAGGATGCTCGAGCTGCAATTCCTCCTGGTCCTTGTCCTGGACGCCTCCTGTGGCAAGGCCCTGAGCCGGGACCCAGAGATGAGCAACAAGCAGGGATGCTGTCAGCAGCTCTCTGCTTTCTCTTTTCTCTCTCTTGCCGGAGGGCGGGGACGTGGCAGCACCTACAGGCTCCACGAGTGGGTTGCTGGGTAGGAAATTTGACGGACCAGGGAGAAGTCATGTGAAAGTGCTTGTGGTCTCTTTGGTTTGAATCCCAGCTCTGCCGCTGTCTGCTGTGGGACCTCCAGCGGGCTTCTTGTCCTGACTTCTGCAGCACCACCATCTTGAGGGTGTGGGCATCAGTAGTGGCTGTTTCAAGGGTTGTTGTGGGATAAAATGGGGTAACGTGCACATCAAACACCAGGCGCAGTCCTGCCACATCTCAATTTCGTGGTCAGTGGCAGCCATTTGTATCAAAAGTGCTCGTGGCCACTACCGTAGTGTGGAAAATGGATGCAGGGGTGGTGGCTTTTGTGGAACCCCTTATGTCCTTGGGGAAATTGTTTTTCATCCTGGTCCAGAATGAGCGAGTTCTCTTCTACAACATGACACAGAGAGGGGAAGCATTGATGGATGGGCAGGATGGCAACAGAGAGAATTCTAGGCTGAGCTCCCAAAACCCGGTGGGAAACCACGGATTGGTGCCTTTTTGGAAACTCCCAGAGGATGCACAGATCCAGTGAGCCCCATGCTGGACCCTTAGTGCAGTAATAGAGTTCATTTAACTCCTGTATTCTGTAAGCAGTCTGCAATTGGAGTCGGAAGCCGTGCTTCATTAAAAAAAAAAAAAAAGGCAGTTTACAGCAGTCACTGAAAAACTGATTGTCTCTGAAAATTCATGGAGAGTGTCAGCTTTCTCCACAGGCATTGAGCATAATGTTAAAATTAAAAGGGTTGATAAGATATAACACTGTATGTTAACTATACTGGAATTAAAGTATTGAGAAAGCTAAGCAAAAGAAAGAAATAGGAAGGAAGGAAAGAAGGAGGGAGGGAGAGGGAAGGGAGGGAATGGAGGGAGGGAAGGAAGGGGGGGGCAGAGAGGGAAGGAGGGAGGGCAAGAAGGAAGGAAAGAAGAAAGGAAGGAAGAAACAAGGAAAGTCCATCCGTTAAGCAGCAGCCCTGGGAGACGCTTCCAGGGATTTGGGGTGGGACTGCCACATTGGCTACTAACGTTTCCTGTCTTTGCTCTTGTCTCCCCTTTTTGACTCCGGGTGGTCAGAGCTCTCAATGCCTTCCGAGCAGTATGAGCTGCAGCTTCAGAACAGCATCCCGAGCCCCGAGGGAGACCCGAGCCGGCCCGTGGCTGTCTTGGACCAGGACACGTCGATGGTCACTGCAGTGCAGCTGGGACAGAGCAACCTGGTTCTCAGCCACAGGAGTACCCTTTTCCCTGGCCAGTCTGCAAGTGCATATGTGTGCCCCACGCGGGATATCTGCTGTTGGGAAGCCCTTTTTCTCCCTGAAAGCTTGGCTAGGCTAAAAATAACCCTGTTTTCCCTCAAGGTCTGACAATCAGAAGGAACCGAAATAGCAACACGGCCGTGTAGAATTGCTCACCTCGGTGGGTGACTCACCGGAGAGGCTCCCCGGATGGGAGGTGGTGGCAGGAGCTGAGCCGTGCTCCTCGCCTCCGGAACCGTCTTGGGCGTGGGCAGCCTCATCTGAGGGGCCTGGCCGCGGCTGTTTCCACACTGGCACATGGGTTGTCCCCGTCCTAGACCTGCTCCCGTGGTCTCCAGTGTCTCTTGCAGAGATCCACCTTTGCTCATATAGGAAGTGTGCTGGGCCCTTGGGTTCTGGAAAACGGCCTTGTTCTATTTGGCCTCAGGCGAGCAAGCTTTCATCCCCTCTCCTTTGCCTGTGATGTCTAGATGGTAATCAAGTCATCCAAGCCAGCTGAATCCTGCCAGCCGGTCTGTTTTCCTTCCTATGTTTTGTTCCTTAATTAAGAATTCAGGTATCCGCATGCAGGGTGCTTCTAGATTACCCAACAGCACCATCTACGTGGTTGAACCTGGATACCTGGGTGAGTTGGGTCATCGTGGGTCCCCCTGGATGTTGTTTATTTATAGGAGTTAAAAAATACAAGTAAAGGGAATGGCTCCCTAGAAAGTGCTTCAGTCTGGCCAGCTCTGCCAGTCCTTGTCCGGCCGCTCCCTAGTCCTTCCCCCAGTGATGCACAGACAAGCAGAGGGTAGGCCAAGGTCAGGGTAGGTGACCGGCTCAACAGAGACAGAAATATTTCGGTCGAGTCAGTAGGGCTTTGTCCCTTCCTGGGTTTTATTCCAAGGCTCCGTCCAGACCTGACCGTGGCTGTGGCCATTTGGAGGTCAGGGGTCCCAGTGGGCAACACAGTTACAAAGGAGCCCCTAAAGCAGTGTGGCCCTTGGTAAAAGTCTCAGTGGGGAGGAAGGGGAGGTGTTTCGGGGAGGAAGGGAGGAATCTGCAGTTATGGAGGACCTATAGGGGCAGAGCCGGGGCCCAGGGGCTGCCGTAACTGACTGCAGCTTGGCAGATGTCCGCGACACGTGTCACCCCTGGTCACAGTGACGGTGCTTCCTTTGTGTTTCCTCGGAGTTGACTCCTTGTTGAGCGTACTGAACTGGTTCAGGCCAGGCAGCACTTGACTGTCACGCGGCAACCCCTTGGGTCCTCTTGTTAGCCACCACGTGAGCTTGCTGCTTGGTGCGGACCCCAGCTGACCGTGCAGTGACACCTGGCAGGGGAGCCCTGTGTGTCTCAGGGACTTCATTTATTCAGAAAGATTTTCTTGGTACCTTCCCTCTGTCTCGCCTCTGCTGGGCATCGGGGCTCTGGAGGGAGGAAGCTTAGGTCCTCGCGCAGGAGAGACCAGTGTGAACTGATGGTGACAGGACAGGGATCCAGAGCCAGTAGATGTGAGTGCAGAGGAAAGGCCTCTGGGAGATGATGTTCGAGGCAGGTGTTTCAGAGAGGCTCCTTCCGAGGCAGGTCAGCCTGGCCGAAGTAACAGCTCGGGCGCAGGTGTGGTGAGAAAGCGCGTGGCCTCTTGGGGGTCAGCCAGCAGCTGGTGTGGCCCCGTGTGGGAACACGGCCAGAGGCCTGGGAGGGAGGGCTGCTCACCCGGGTAGAATGCTCAGTGCCAGGCCTCAGAGGGAAACCCTGTGGATTCAGAGCATTACTTACTGGGGATTCAGTGGGTAGAAGTCCTGCGGATTAACAGCATAGACTCCCTGTGTGTTCAGAGGTAGACTCACTTTGGATTTGGATCATAGACTCACTGCGGGTTCAGAGTGTAGACCTCCTGTGGATTCAGTGTAGACTCATGGATTCACAGTGTAGACCTCCTGTGGATTCAGTGTAGACTCACTGCAGGTTCAGAGTGTAGACCTACTGTGGATTCAGTGTAGACTCGCGGATTCACAGTGTAGACCTCCTGTGGATTCAGTGTAGGCTCACTGTGGATTCACAGTGTAGACCTCCTGTGGATTCAGTGTAGACTCACTGCGGGTTCAGAGTGTAGACCTCCTGTGGATTCAGTGTAGACTCACTGTGGATTCACAGTGTAGACTCACTGTGGATTCACAGTGTAGACCTCCTGTGGGTTTGGTGTAGACACACTGCGGGTTCAGAGTGTAGACCTCCTGTGGATTCAGTGTAGACTTGTGGAGTCACAGTGTAGACCTCCTGTGGATTCAGTGTAGACTCACTGCGGATTCACAGTGTAGACCTCCTGTGGGTTCAGTGTAGACTCACTGCGGGTTCAGAGTGTAGACCTACTGTGGATTCAGTGTAGACTCGCTGCAGGTTCAGAGTGTAGACCTCCTGTGGATTCAGATGTAGACTCCCTGCGGATTCACAGTGTAGACCTACTGTGGATTCAGATGTAGACTCCCTGTGGATTCACAGTGTAGACCTACTGTGGATTCAGTGTAGACTCACTATGGGTTCAGAGTGTAGACCTACTGTGGATTCAGATGTAGACTCCCTGTGGGTTCAGATATAGACCTACTGTGGATTCAGTGTAGACTCACTGCAGGTTCAGAGTGTAGACCTACTGTGGATTCAGTGTAGACTCGCTGTGGGTTCAGAGTGTAGACCTACTGTGGATTCAGATGTAGACTCCCTGTGGGTTCAGAGTGTAGACCTACTATGGATTCAGTGTAGACTTGCTGCGGGTTCAGAGTGTAGACATACTGTGGATTCAGATGTGGATTCAGATTCAGATTCAGACCTACTCAGATTCACAGTGTAGACCTACTGTGGATTCAGTGTAGACTCCCTGTGGATTCAGTGTAGACTCATGGAGTCACAGTGTAGACCTCCTGTGGATTCAGATGTAGACTCCCTGCAGGTTCAGAGTATAGACCTACTGTGGATTCAGTGTAGACTCGCTGAGGGTTCAGAGTGTAGACCTGTGGATTCAGATGTAGACTCCCTGCGGATTCACAGTGTAGACCTACTGTGGATTCAGATGTAGACTCCCTGCGGATTCACAGTGTAGACCTACTGTGGATTCAGTGTAGACTCACTGTGGGTTCAGAGTGTAGACCTACTGTGGATTCAGATGTAAACTCCCTGTGGATTCACAGTGTAGACCTCCTGTGGATTCAGTGTAGACTCACTGCAGGTTCAGAGTGTAGACCTACTGTGGATTCAGATGTGGATTCAGATTCAGACCTACTCAGATTCACAGTGTAGACCTGCTGTGGATTCAGTGTAGACCATCCGTGGACCATCCGGTCAAGTGTGAGTGAGCCCTTGAGCAGCCAGTGAGGGATGTGCTTAGGTTGGTCCTGGGCATCTGAGAGATCACCTCAGGTTCTGAGGGCTCAGGTTGGTGGTGGGCGTCAGATCTCACCATGATCAGCAGCTGTTCTTTCTCCTCGGAGGAGAGCAGGTTGTGAGCGGCTGCGGGGCCCCGGGGCTGATGGTGCCTGGTACCATCCTCTTCCTCAGCTGCACGCCCCTGTGGTCCGGGTGGTCAGGCTTTGTTGCTTGCCCGTTTTGTAGGGTTCGCCGTCCAGCCTGGTGACAGGTGGGTGCTGGAGACTGGCCGCCTGTATGAAATTACCATTGAAGTGCTCGACAAGTCCGGCAACAAGGTCTACCTGTCCGACGTGAGTGCCTGCCTCGGGGCCTGGCGGGGTGTGGGACGCGTCTCCCAGAGCAGCGCCCAAAGCAGCAGGGCCCCCACGCGGGCAAGCTGAGTCTGGTGATTCCTGGTGGTGCTGCCGGGTCCATGGGAGACAGCACCGTGGGATCCCGGGGGCCTCTCAGGACGTTGTGAGCCTGGGAGTCTGCACCCCTGGCCCTCTCCCTGTAGGGCTGGAGCGGGGAGAGGAAGCCACAGGCAGCACAGTCCAAGGAGGCGGTGACGGGAAGCAAGCGTTGTCTGCCTTTCTGCTCCCTTGTCATTAGTCTGAGACTTTACCTCACTCTGCTGAGGATGCATCTTTTCCTGCAGGGCCAGCAATACCTATAACTCTGTCTGGAAGTCCCAGGTGACCAAGGCCAACATCCCTTAGCTTTCTGGCTCTAGAAAGGAACGGCAGACATAGGTGGGGGGAGAGGAGTCTTGGCACGTTTTGTTCCTTCAGGAGAGGTTTCCAGGATCCTCATTTGGACCATCTGGGACCTTCCTGGCGGCTTCTGAGGTTTGAGAAGGAGGCAAGGTTCCCCCTTAGGCAGCTTTGCAGGTTATTGCTTTCTTTGTGTTATTGAACAAGGACCCTGACGATCCCCCTTTTTTGGGGGTGAGGGGGTCAGGCTCTCGTGGATAGTCACGACCTTTTTTGTGGTTTGGTGTTTAGTGGTTTCTTTGCTGGGACCTCAGGGTCTGAGAAAGCTGACATGGGCTTGAGCACCACCGGGTGATCGCAGCAGGAGCGCTGGGTCCCCGGGCCCTGCGGGGAGGGTGGCCTGGGAGGGCTCAAAGGTCAGAGTGGTCAGAGCTCAGTTCTGGGGCCTCGCCCAACTCGTCTGCTGGTTTTGAGGCCCCTGGGCCTCAGGCGGCCCCGTGGCCTGACCTCGCTCCTTTCCTGCGTTCTGACTTCCGGACTCGTCCCAGAAGCGCCTCTCTCACCCATCCTGCCCCCCTTCCAGAATCTCCGCATCGACACCGTGTTACCTCCTGAGTTCTTTGAGGTGCTCGCTTCTTCCCAGAATGGCTCGTACCATCACGTCAGGGCGACAAAGAAGGGCCAGACGGCTATTGAGGCAGCCCTCACCTCCGTGGTGGACCAGGCAAGTTGGCACCTCCCTCCGTGTTCACCCCCCGTGCCCTCCCAGGCCGGACATGAGCCCTGGAAGGCCGGGGACCCCCGGCTCAGCCTGGTGTGCTGCTCTCATGGGTACCGTGAGGGTCGCCTCCGTCTGGGCTCTCGAGGGCTGTCTGGTGGTGGGGCTTGGGGCTTTCCCTGTCCCCCGTCCCCATACTGGGTGCCCCTCTTCCCCTGCCCTTTGCCAGCCCCTGTGAAGGTGAGTCTGCCCTTCTGGGATTGGGGCAGAAACCCTGTTGGGGAAACCACGCTGGGCCCGTGTGTCTAGCTGTGCTGCAGCCAGGAGCCAGGAGCATCCCTTTGGCCGCTTGGCTGCTTGGGTCCTTCCAAGTCCTTTCATTTAAAAGGCCGGTCAGTTTTAGGTGTGAGCAGGTTTTTACTGATTGGGAAATTGGCATGGGTGACGGGTGATCTCTTCCTACCCTGCACAAACCTGCCCCGGACCTGGAGGAGGCAGCTAGAGGCAGCAGAGAAAACAGCCTGGGGGTTAGACAACGATTCCTACCAGTCTTGCTTCAGCTCTGGGGGTTTTGGGCAAGTTGCTTTCGTGCCCCATGCCTCAGTTTTCCTGCCTGTAAAGTGGGATAACCACATCGTCCCACCTGGGGTGCCGTGAAGATGAAGTCAGGCAGCATGTACTTGAGTGGCTGTTACAGAGCCGTGGAAAGCTGTCTCCATGGAGACGGAGGAGGCTGGAGGGTATCCGGCATCATCCTTCCTGCTCCCCGACAATCACAAAATCTCCTTGTGACCTGATCTCTGGGGAGGGGTGGGGGTCTGCTTGGGTGCAAAAACTTCTGATGACCTGATTGTCATGGTGACGTGCAGCTCCCTCACCCCCTTGTAGGATGGAGGGGTCCACACGTTGCGGGTACCTGTGTGGAACCAGCAGGAGGTAGAAATTCATGTCCCCATCACCCTCTATCCGAGCATCTTGACGTTTCCATGGCAACCAAAGACGGGCGCCTATCAGTACACAATAAAGGTAACTGTGACACCCCACATCTGGGTTCACTCCTTTGGGGGTTTCCACGGGATTAGGGCTTTTTGTCTATTCTGTGTCTTTTACTGTTACCTTCTAGTGGTCGGAGAGAATTTAAAATCGGGGACTTTTTATGCTTTTTCTACTTTCTGGGGTGTCCGTCACAGCGTCATATTTTGGCAATCAGAAAAAACAAAAACCCAGATCAACAGACAAGGAAGCACAATAAAGAAAGCCTCGAGGGCACATTCAACTTCAGCATTTGTTTTTGTTAAAAAATAAAATAATACTGATAAAAAAAAGGTGGTTTTCCAAAAGCAGTGTAAATATCCTTGGAGAAGAATTTGAAATTCAAGGCGAGAACATCTCTAACTGTCACCTATCAAGTGTTCTCGGTCTTTGATATGCACGCGCCCACCTGGCCTCAGTCAGCGGGTACTGACCGACTCCCATGGGGGCTCGAGCCCCGGTGGCCAGCACTGTCCCTGCTGTCTCCCTGGCCGTGACGACTGTCACCGGCACCTGCTGCCTGTTCACTCAGGTGTGTCCCCGTCCAGGGCTTGGGGTGCTGGCCCCCGATGTGGGGAGCCACTGGACTGCCTGTACTTCAGGGGAGATGGCTAGCAGCGGGGGGGCTGTGTGCCGGGAGGGAGCCTGTGCCTGGTCGGGGAAGCAGCTTCCTGGACCTTGCCGTGTGGCCCAGGGTCCTCCCACTCGGGTCTGGGGGTGCCGCCAGGTCTGGGGCCAGTGTCACGGGCGTGTGCGTGTGTGTGTGTCGGCCACAAGGCCCCCACAGTATGAGGACCGGAAATGAGACCCGGTAGAGAGAGCGAGGTGGGGAGGCGGCCTCCAGCCGGGGGTCGGCTGGTGCTGCAGGTGGTGAGAGGCCGCTGACCGTGAGAGTCAGAGAGCGAGCGTGAGTGTGCGGCAGGAAGAGACGGACGGAGGGAGAGAGAGAGAGCGCGGGCAGGCAGGCGGGCTGATGCACTGGTTTTCCTCCCCAGGCCCACGGCGGGAGTGGGAACTTCAGCTGGTCTTCGTCAAGCCACATGGTGGCCATGGTCACCGTCAAGGGCGTCATGACCACAGGCAGTAACACTGGACTCAGTGTGATCCAGGCGCATGACGTGCAGAACCCGCTCCACTTTGGGGAGATGAAGGTGAGACCTCAGGGGCCCCCGGACAGCTTGGGGGCGGGGTTGGGGGTGGGGAGAGGCACAGGACGGAGGTCTCCAGCCCGCCTCCTCACATCCAGCCTTCAGGCTTATTCAGAAGCACTTCGGCCCTCAGTCTTGGACTGGGTTTTGGTGGCCGGCAGGGGGATGGGGGTCAGGCCCCAGCCCCGCCCTTGAGGAGCTCAGGTCACAGCAGGGGGATGGGTGTGACGTCCCCCGCCAGGCAGGGGATGAGACCAGAAGGGGCAGGGTCAGCATAGTGAGAGTTTCTGGAAGGGGGACCAGGGAACACAGAAGACATGAGGTAACCAAGGGGTCATTCTAAAAAAGTCCTCAGACCTGAAAGGAATGAAATCTCCAAGTCAGGTGCTGCTGAGCGTTGGCAAATTCATGGTCAAAGGGAGGCCCCAGACTCCGTGAGACCTGGCTCTGACTCATTTCCTTCTCTGTACTGGAGCCCTGCACCTGGCTGTTGACCCCAGGTGGTGCAGGACCAGCTCACGTGGCGAAGGCCGTGGGTGGTGGGTATGAGTCACTGCCATCCACCTTGGCCTTCTGACTTCCTGACCCTGACCCCGACCTCCACCTACCTCTATGACTTCACTTAGGCAGAAGTCAAAGCTCCTTTCACAGCGTGTCCAGTCTCAACCTGCTCGTATATTATTTGGGACGTGGATGGACAGGTTGTCCTGGTCTTTATATCTGGATCCACATAGAGACACACACACACACACACACACACACACTCCTAAGGATCGATCTCATTCTCACGTATAAAGGGTCATAACCGAGACCCTTTAGCTACAGTATGATTGTCAAATTATGGATGAACTATGACCACTGTCCTCCTCCCCCTGAGTTTCTTTAATCTCAGTACACGTGCCACCTTTCATCCAATTGCTCAGCAGCCTGGGGACGGTTCCTCGAGAGACTGTGTAATGGCCCCAGAGGCCAGGCTGCCCGGCTCAGACCCACCGTCCAGGTTTTCTCAAGTAGAGGTGGCTAATAAAATCTTAACAAAGAGCCCGAGAGCACTGAATGAATTAGCAGTGTTTTTAGAACAGAACCTGGAGTGTGACAAGTTTTGTTCTATAGAACTGTCATCTGTGGGTGATGATGCCTCTCTCACCCTGTCTTGTGGCCTTCTTTATATTCCTCCAGCAAGCTGAGCTGGTACGTGGCTCAGGACCTTTGCACCGACTGTCTCTGCTTCCCGGAATGTTTTCCCCCTACACTTCTGTCTGGCTACGTCTGACATGGCTCTCAGGTCTGAGCTCCTGGGTCACCTTATCAGAGCGGCCTTCCCTGACAGCTCTGTCCCCCAATTCACTGCACACACCTGTCCTCCCAGCTCAGTCTTCCCACTGACGTGTCCTCAGTGCCCAGTGCACGGCAGCTCTTAGGAAACACTAGCACAGGCCCTTCCTCTCCCACGGAGCCCGATGACCTCAGTCCATGCCACTGTCCCGCAGGTGTACGTGATCGAGCCCAGCAGCATGGAGTTCGCGCTGTGCCAGGTGGAGGCACGCGTGGGCCAGACCTTGGAGCTGCCGCTGAGGATCAACGGCCTCATTCCTGGTGGGGCCGACGAGGTGGTCACCCTGAGCGACTGCTCCCATTTCGACTTGGCGATCGAGGTGGAGAACCAGGGCGTGTTCCAGCCACTCCCAGGTGAGCCAGCACTGATGAGTGGGCACCAGACAGAATGCCTAAGTTCTCAACAGGGGCTGCCCCCGATTGCCCACTGGAGGGCTTGAGACAGCGGGGGGGGGGGGGGGGGGGGCGGGTCATAGCACGAGGAATGACATGTGTCCCCTTGTCCACCATCAGCAGTGGTCTGGTCCGGCTCCTGCCCATCGTGTGACCCACCCTGTCATTGGGCTTTGGGAGCCCTCAGTTGCCACATCTCTAAAATGGGTGTCATCTTAAATAGAATCGCATGTCCTCGTGCCCATTGCAGTGCCTGGATTTGCAGTAGGTGCTCGGGATACTTGTCGGTAGGGACTTTGGCTGGTGACAGAATCCTGACACCTTGGTGGCATGAAGTGTGTCCACCCCTCAATGCACATTGACCTTTCCTCTTTGGCTTGCCCTGTGGGGCTTCGGTGGTGATGTTGGTGGTAATGGTGGCAGTGGCAGTCAGTTTAAAGAACGTCAACCCCACCAGGTGCAGAGTAAGCACTCGGCGTGTGTGTGTGACTCATCAGACTTCATGGGAGGGCGGGCTGTGGTTGGCCCACGTGTCAGATGAAGAGACAGGGAGCTGCTCTTCACTAGCTAGCTGCTCAAGGTCACACAAGGGCACAGGTGAGGGTGGGATATAGACCTGGGTGTGTCTGACACTGACCGTGGAGCCATCATCCCCTGAGAGGTGGAGACGAGGCAGTGAGGGGATTCCTGTGGATGAAGAAAGCCAAGGACTGACAATCCAGTGAGGGAGGAAGGTTCGGGGAGGGGTTGGAAGTAACAGGTGGGCAGGGCCTCGGTGGTCAGCCGCCCGGGATAAAGACCTCCGCGTGAGGGAGAGAGAGGCCCGCTGAGGCAGGAGAGGAGCTGCCCCCCCGTGCTGCCCCCGACGTATGTCCGGGAGGGGAGCCTGCAGGCCGCGCCCCAGGCACCGGCTTGGCACCCAGGAGGTCCTGGGAATGGGGGACAAGTTTGGGATTCACAGCTATGGGTCTGAACGTCACTTCTTCCTCACATTGGCTGTGTGATGGTGGACAAGTTGCCCAGCCTCTCTGAACCTAAAGTCCTTATGGGCAAAATAGGGATACCCGCTCCTCACTAGCTGTGAGGGTTACGAACGAATGTCCCTCAGCCCAGCGCAAGAAGCGTGTTTCAAGGAGATTGTTTCTGAAGGTGGCAGCCGAGACCAAAACCCGTGGCGTCAAAATTTCCCTCAGAAAGCTCCTGGAATGTCCCTTGGTGTAGAGTACGTGTGGCTTGGTGAAGCCTCGCGTATAGGGTCCAGGCTATATGAGAAATACATACCTTCCAACCTGGAGCCTAGCCTAGCCACAGAGATGCAGGCGTCCAGAGGACCTGTGGGGCCAGTGACCAGGTGGGGCCAGCGGGTTGAGTGACATCTGTCTGGGGCCCAGGAGGCTCATGGAACAGGTGCTTGGGGGCAGATGTATCCCCACGCTAGGCTTCCTTCTCTGTCTGTCTGTCTGTCTCAGCTGAGATTGCCTGGTTGAGAGGACACATGATGGGTCCCTCAGTGGCTGCAGCCCCAGGCCCCAAGACCCCTCTCGGTGAGTTTGGGGCTCCACTTTCTTCCTGCTGGAGTTGGCAGCTGGGGTCCCATTTCCTCCTTGTCCTCATCGCTGAAGCCCCCTTGGAAGCTGTTTGGCCGTGGGCACCATTGCAAGCCTTTGATGGAGCCCCAGGGCTCCGGGCTTGGCGGGGTGCTGCGACACCTGGGCTCCTGCTCCGCCCTGGCCCTTGCTCTGCTCCCAGCCTTGGCTGGTTTTCAGCAGCCTGTTCACTGAGAACCTAGTAAGTGCTGTGCTCTGGGGGTTCCTGGTGAACACAAGACGCGTGGTGTCTCCTTCATGGCCCAACAACAACCAAGACAGGTGGTTCCACAGGCATTTACGGTGCCTGGGACGGAGTGGGCTGGCGGGCGAGCACAGGGACCGTGAGTTCTGTTCCACCCCTGGGCGTGCACTCGGTAGGAAAACCTGAACATAATCCTTGGCAGAAACGTGCAGAAGTTGGGTGCCTAAGCCAGTTTGGGGATGTCTGGGAAGGCTGCTTAAATGAAGTGAGAGCTGAACCTGAAGGATGAGAGGGGGAAAATCGGGAGAAGAGTGTTCTGAGAAGCAGGAAGAGTAGGTCAGGAGCCAGAGACCGCAGAGGGAGTGACACGTTCCAAGTTCGGCCCCGGGTCAGGGCGGAGGTCGTAGGATGGGAGAGCCTGGCACTCGGGGAGTGCTGAGTCTCTACGCCAGGCAGGCTGGGGCAGGGGGCAGAGGGCATCACGCTCAGGCCGCCCCGCCACCACTCCCCGGCACCCACTTCCCAGCTCTGCAGAGGACCTGGCGTCCTGTCTCATATTCAGGGCTCAGTCCAGGAGAGCATTCGCCCAGCCTCTCTGAACCCGACCGGAAGCCAGCAGGGTCCACACTCAGACCTAGCATTGCCCTATTCGCTGTGTGTGATTGTGGCCACAGGCCCACTGGGCAGAGCTGCAGTTTTCCGGGGCTCGTGGGCTCTGCCCGTGGACTCTATAACCCACCCTTCCTGGCGGTGCGGGGACTTCTGCCCTGGCCACAGTGGTGGCCATTGACACAACAGCGTGCTCTGTTCCATGATCACCCCAACCTAGAAACATCGCCAGTGCTCCTCAGCTGGTGAATGGATGAGCAGACTGACTGTGGGACACCCTCGCAGCACAGTATTCCGCAATAAAAAGGAACCGGCTTACTGATCATGGGACAGCATAGATGAATTTCAAAAACATGCTGCGTGACAGCCGCCAGACCCAAAGAATGCGCTTCATTGACGTGCAGTGGGGGGCACACCGATCCCCATGGAGAGAGAGACGGAAAGTACAGCAGTGGCTGCCGGGGACTGGAGAGGGGAGGGCGCCACTGGCCATGGATGCAGGTTTCGTTCTGGGAGATGAGATGTTTTAGAATTAGTGGCGGTAGTTGCCCAACTCTGTGAACGTGTTAAAAAACCACTGAATTGTGTGTGCACTTGAAATGGGTGATTCTGGGGGGCCTGGGTGGCTCAGTCGGTTAAGCGTCAGACTTCGGCCTGGGTCATGATCTCGTGGTTCATCAGTTTGAGCCCCGCACTGGGCTCTGTGCTGACAGCTCAGAGCCTGGAGCCTGCTGCGGATTCTGTGTCTCCCTCTCTCTCTCTGCCCCACTCCTGCTCACGCTCTCTCTCTCTCTCAAAAATAAACAAACATTAAAAAAAGCTAAAAAAAAAAATAAACAGGTGATTCTGTGACATGTGAGTTATAGTTCAATAAAATTATTATTTAATAAAACCCTGAAACCCTTAAACCATGATATAAAACGAATGCCATAGTGCTTGCTTCCAGGGAAAGGGGTGAGCGGGGATTGCCTGAGAAGGAGCAGGAGGGAACCGTGGGGATAGGTCGTGTCCCACATCTTGGTAGAGGTTAGGGCTTCACAGGTAGACGCATCTGTCAACTCATGGCATGGTCCGCTTAAGATCTGTACTATTTCACTATGTGTAAATTTGACCTTCAGGAAAGAGAACCATGAAGAAATATCGGACTGTGGATAATTATATGTATGCTAAAGCGTTTGGAATGAAGTGTACTGATGCCTGCAACTTACTTTTAAATGCATAGAAAAAAAAAAGATCAGGGGCGCCTGGGTGGCGCAGTCGGTTAAGCGTCCGACTTCAGCCAGGTCACGATCTCGCGGTCCGTGGGTTCGAGCCCCGTGTCAGGCTCTGGGCTGATGGCTCAGAGCCTGGAGCCTGCTTCCGATTCTGTGTCTCCCTCTCTCTCTGCCCCTCCCCCGTTCATGCTCTGTCTCTCTCTGTCCCAAAAATAAATAAACGTTGGAAAAAAAAAATTAAAAAAAAAAAAAAAAGATCAGTGGGTAGATGGGTAGGGGGATGGATGGATATGTGGTAGGAGAAATATAGCGAAATATTCATTATAGAATCTAGGGGATGGGTATGTGGGGTTTCACAGAATTTTTTTCTAAATGTTTGGAAACAAAACAATAAAATACCGTTACACTCCCACTAGAATGCCTTTTTTAAAAATTGTGGAAAATACCAAGTATTGGCAGGGATGCTGTGCAGCAACTAGGAACAGTATAGTTTGATGTAACCATTTTAGGGAACATATTTGGCAACGATGATGGTATACAAACATACCCATGCTCCTGGGGAATAAGGACTAGGGGTGAAGATACCGGACTCTTAAGGATACGCCCAGCAGAAATGCCGAAATGCGTCCACCCCAGAAAACACGCATACGTGTTCACAGCAGCACCCTGCTTCAAAGCCCCTCTCTGCAAACAACCCAGATGTTTGCAGTAGCATGGGGAAATCGGTTGCTATGTATTCATACAGTGAAGTCATATTTACAAATGCGGATAAAAGATGTACATTATGCAAAGTGTAAGGAGAGCTCTCACCACCAGTGTTGAGCTTAAGAGGAGAGACGCACAGGAGTTTATGCTCGGTGACTCCCTTCATGTAAAATATAGAAGCCAGCAAAATTAAGCTGTTAGAAGTCAGGTGACAGTGGTTTTCCTCTGGGGAGGGCTAGTGACCAAAAAGATCTATGGGAGATTCAGGGATACAGGTCATAGTGTTTCTCTAGATACAAGGTGTGTTCAGTTGGTGGGGGAAAAATATCATTATGAATGGTATGCTTATGATAAGTGTATTTTGGTATGGGAATTATACTTCAGATTTTTAAAAAAATTTTTTTAATGTTTATTTATTATTTTTGAGACAGAGAGACAGAGTGCGAGTGGGGGAGGGACAGAGAGAGAGGGAGACACAGGATCCAAAGCAGGCTCCAGGCTCTGAGCTGTCAGCACGGAGCCCGATGCGGAGCTCGAACCCACGAACCGTGAGATCATGACCTGAGCCGAAGTCGGACGCTTAACCGACTGAGCCACCCAGGCGCCCCGGTTCAGATCTTTCAGTTAAAAAAGTTAGATTGTGTATCAAGCCCAGGATGAAGGAGGGGCTGTCAGCCTGTCATGTTTTTCTTGGCAAAGGCAAGTTCACAGGGATCGTTTGGTTCTCTTCTCACAGGGAGGCTGCAGCCAGGGTCTGAGCACTGCAGCGGGGTCAAGGTGAGAGCGGAGGCCCAGGGCTACACCACACTCCTCGTGAGCTACAAACATGGCCACATCCACCTGAGTGCCCGGATCACCATCGCTGCCTACCTGCCCCTCAAGGTGAGCCCACCTCTTCCCCTTGATGCGAATAATTCAGTTGCTCAGGCAAATTTGTATTAAAACCTGATTGGTGGGGCACCTGGGTGGCTCAGTCGGTTGAGTGTCTGACTCCGGCTCAGGTCATGATCTCACTGTTCGTGAGTTTGAGTCCCGCGTCGGGCTCTGTGCTGACAGCTCGGAGCCTGGAGCCTGCTTCCGATTCTGTCTCTCTCTGCCCCTCCCCTGCTCACACTCTGTCTCTCTCTCTCTGAAATATACAATGGAACATAAAAAAAAATTTTTTTTGAACCCTGATTGGTCAGAATAGCTTTTGGAATAGCTCCCGCTCCCTATCGTCATCAAGCTGAAATCAGGAAGTGTGTAGAAAGAGCAGGGCCTCCCTGATGGCGGAAGGTGATCGTTGACATCTGTGGGGATGAAATGCGGTCTGCAGAGGATTCTGGTGCCTGCCTGACATCAGGTACCCAGCTGGTGTGTGAGTCCCCCTTCATCTCTCTGTGGTGAGAGGACTTCAGAGCTCAGAACTCCCTGCCTCGGCTTTGACACTGACTGCCGAGTTTGAATCCAGGTCTGACACCAACTCGGTGGCATTGACTAGTTTAATTTTCTGGGCCTCTGTTTCCCTGCCTGTAAAATGGGGCTAATACAGCACCTAAATCATAGGGTATGGTGTGGATTAGCGGGGCTAGTGAATGAGAGGGGCTTAGAACAGTGCCTGGGAGGTAGTGAGTGCTCAGTAAGGGTTAGTTTAAAATACAGATGAAAGAGAACCGGACCTTCCTCCAAGGGTGGATGGGAAGGCTTCACGCAGGCCCCGCCGCAGGAAGTGGACCGAATGCAAAGCCTGCCTCTCACACAGGAGGCCCAGAGAGGGTGAGTCAGCTCCCCCTTCAGGGGGCAAAAGGGTTGTCGCGGGGGGCCTCCCAGGGGCCTCCCGGGCTGGGACAGTCAGGGCTTACATTTCCCTGACCCCCAGCTCCAGCCTGCAGGACAGTTCTGGTCCCCTTGGTTTTCGGCAACATGTTTTCTTCCCCCATGTTTCTCCCACCCATTAGAAGCAGGGTCCGTGAGATTAGAGCCTTTCACCTCTGAAACCCTCGCCTGGAGCATGGTGTTTGATACAGAGCAGATAACCACCAACAGGTTTTTTTTTTTTTTTTCAATTGAGGTATAATTGACATATAACATTATATTAGTTTCAGGTGTATGACATAATGATTCAGTATTTGTGTATATTGTGAAAGGATCGCCGCAGTAAGTCTGGTTAATATCCAGCACCGAAGGTACACATCTTTTTCTTGTGGTGACAACTTTTGAGATCTACTCTTAGCAACTTTCAAATATACAATACGGTATTATTAACTGCAGGCTTCATGCCATGCATTACACCCCCGTGAGTTATTTATTTTATAACTAGAAGTTTCTACCTTTTGACTCCCTTCACCCATTTCCTGCCCCACACCCCTCCGCAGCAACCACCAATCTATTCTCTGTATCTATGACTTTTCTTTTTTTTTTTTTTTAGATTACACGTATCAGTGAGATCATACAGTGCTTGTCTTACTCTGTCTGACTTAATTCACTTAGCATAATGCCCTCAGGTCCATCCATGGTGTTGCAAATAGGAGATTTCCTTCTTTTTTATGGTTAAATAATATTCCTCTGTGTGTGTGTGTGTGTGTGTGTGTGTGTGTGTATCATCTTTATTCATGCATCAATGGACACTTAAGTTATTTCCGTATCTTGGCTATTGTAAATAATGCTATAATGAACACGGGAGTGCAAATATCTTTTTGAGTTAGTGTTTTCCTTTCCTGTGGTTAAATACCCAGAAGTGGGTATTATTTGAGAAGGGTTGTTTTGTTTAGAATGAATGAGTGGGCAAATGTGTCCAGGCTTAAATGTGTCCAGGCTTACCAGCCAGGACTGGAGCCAGGTCTCCTGACCCCCCCCCCCCACCAAAATTTATATGAATATCTACTACACCAGTCCCGGCTCTACACCTTAGGGATACAACAGAGTAAAAAACACACAGAAATCCCTGCCCTCACGAACTGACATTCTAGCAGAGACAGAGGTCGAGACAGTAATAAGCCAATGCATACCATGGAAAAAGGAAGGAAGGAGAGGGTGATAGGGAGGGTAGTAGAAGGGAGGGTGGCAATGTAAAATTAGGAAGTCGGGATCCCCTCACTGATCAGGAAGCACTGAGGGCTCAGAGAACAGGTTTCAAGACGATTGACCTCCCTAAGGTGGCATCAGTCACTCTTGAGGAACCCCTGCCGGAGCCTTCCATGAGGTGCGGTTTCCCTAGGACCCTGAGGAGAGATTCTTCAGGGCTCTTCCTGGGTGCTTGCTTCATGACCAGACATCCCAATTATCTGGGGTGTGTGGCTGAAGCATCAGAGGGCACCGACTGAGCTCACTGTCCTGAGGTGGGATTAAGGGTGAAGATAATGTAGACGTGTCCCCAGTCAAGGCTTCCTGACTAGACAAGCTGTAGGAGAAAGATATGACTTTCTTTTTTTGTCTTTCTTCTGTCTTGATAACAGTTAAGATCAGGTTTATTCACATGTAACAAAATCTAAAACAGTGTCTTAGCCAAAAGAGAGTTTATTTCTCTTTCATGTGAGAGGTCTTGCCTGGGGCTAGTGTGGCAGTTCCCTAGTATCAGGGACCTAGGTTTCTGTCTTTCCTCATTCTAGTATGTGGCTTTCATCCTCAAGTTTGCCTCGCAGTCTAAAATAGCTGCTGGAGCTCCAGCTATCACATCTGTATCCCACATAGCTAAACGAGGAAAGAGCTTTCCTTTCAGCTAAGTTAGCTTCTTGTAGTAGCCTTGTCAGGAGTTTAAAAGAACAGTTTCTACCTGCATCTCACTGGCCAGAACTAAATCCATTGGCCATACCTAGCTTCAACAGAGACCGGGAAATATTTTAGCTAGATACTTTTCTACCCTGACAAAATGAGGGTTCTTTTCTTTAAGGAAGAGGGGAGCATAGAAACTAGGAAAGCAACTATCAGTGACTGTTTGCTTGTCCATCCGTCAGTTTACCCTGCAGATTGCCCCTGGGCACTTTGTTGGTACAGTCCAGGCTGGGGAGACAGAGATGCCGGGTGAAGTCCCATACTGTGCCCTGGGTGGCCACTGGTCTGTGGGGGAGGCAGCTGCTTATGACAGAGATAAGGAAGAGTCCCGAGGGGGACAGGTCACCAGCGAACACAGAAGGAGAAGGAGGGCCTGGAGGCAGGAAGCTTGGCTGCTGAGGGCACTGGAAATAGTATATCTCGGGTGAGATAAGAGGCTGGGAAGTCTCCCTGGGTCAGATCAAGGAGGGTTTTGAATGCTGGGCTAGGGGCTAGATATTTATTCTGTTCTCACCCAGCAGTGGGCAGCTGGTGAAGGTCAGGGGAGGACAAAATCAGGTCCACACATAAGATGGGCACCGCTCAGCTCTGGCCCCCACCCCCGACTTACATGTACCTTCCTCCGTCTGTTTGGACTATGGAGGCCTTGTGCTTGCTGGCTACCTAATTCCCTCCGCGGTCCACACCCCAGGTACTCTTCAGCTTTTGTCTGCTGCAGGGATCTGGAGACCCTTGACCCCCGTGCAGGTTACTCTCTGGGAGCCCCCAGTGCCCGGGTGTGAGGACCCCCCCTGGCTCCCCGTTCCCACGATGGAGCCGTTCAGTACGGCTGAACACGATGACCCCGGAGCCGCTGGGATAGCCGGGGGAAGTGGGGCCTTCACTTCCAACCACCCCGCCCCTCTCCTGCTGTCTTTTGGTCCTAGACCAAGCATGAGTATCCTGTGAAGGGGCGCATGCGTTCCATCTGCTAGAAATGTAAACCGTCCGCGCTAAGGGCCTCTGGATGTTTAGGCTCACCCTCTTGTTCTGCAAATCAGGAGACCCAGGCCCGGAGTAGACGTCTGGTCTGACGTGCACAGGCCCTCTCCTCTCTGGCTTTGCCCCTTCAAGTATCTGTGCTCTGACATCCACTGAGGAGCCCTTATGATTCATGAGCGTCCTTCGTTAGCAGTGGTGATTATTGACCTTTCTCCCTGGCACAGAATTCTCTGGCCCGTTTATGCCTGAATGGGAGGAGAATTACCCGCGAAGGTGGTAATTCATAGTTTGGCAGCTGTTAATTATGGGACGTGTGGTGCCTTTACACAGTCTTTCCCTTTGGGCTGGTGGTGGAAAAAAAAATCCCTTGGCAGGGTTTACAGTGACCTGCTTTGCCCACAGTGAAGCTTTGCTGGTTGTAGCATCGACACACGGGGAAGAGCAGGGGATCTGCAGTCGGAACAGACTGGATACACTTGGACACGTTGCTTCACTTTGCTGGGAAATGGGGATGATAAGGATAGTTGATAATAGCACGGGCCATTTTTTGTCTTTGATGTTCACTTATGTTTGAACATTATGCGAGTGGGAGAGGGGCAGAGACCGCACAGAGGATCCGAAGCAGGCTCTGAGCTGTCAGTGCAGAGCCTGATGCAGGGCTCAAACTCATGAACCGAGAGAGCACAACCTGAGCTGAAGTCTGACACTCAAAGGACTGAGCCACCCAGGTGCCCTAGCTCAGGTCATTGACTGAGCCCGTGTTGCTGGACATGTATTTGGGGCTTTCATTCACATTCCCTTGAATCTCTTTTTTAAAAAATTTATTTACTTATTTTGAGACAGAGAGGGAAAGAGAGAATCCCAAGCAGGCTCTGCACTGTCAGCACAGAGCACGATGTGGGTCTCCAACTCACACACCATGAGATCGTGACCTGAGCCAAAGTCAAGATCAGAGGCTTAACCGACTGAGCCACCCAGGCACCCCCTGCTCCCAACTCCTTGAATCTCTGTGGTAATCCCACGAGGTGCAACTTCTTGTTATACCCATTTTAGAGGATGCAGAGACTGAGCCTCCTAGAGGTTAATCTGCTTGCGGTCACACAGCTAGCCAGTAACAACTTCATTCTAGTTGTGGCGACAGAAACAAATGACTACATACAAAGTGATGGCAGGTAGTAATAAGGGCAGTTGAGCGGGAAAGGAGGTAGCAGGTGACAAGAGGTTCTGCCTTACGGGATCAGAGAAGGCCTCTTGGAGGAGGTGATGTTTGAGCAAAGAGGCCTGAGTGGAGTAGGAGGGCCAGGGAGGAAAAGTCAAAGGCCCTGGTCATGCTTGGCCATTCACATGCAGAAAAAGGGCTATCTTGATGGTTTCAAAATCTGGGCATGCAACAAGGCAGAGTCTGCGGGTGGGGGCGCCCCGGGGTTTTTGAAATTGCCTGCGTCTACACACGTGCATATGTGTGCAGGGAGGGATTCCTGGAGGGTTGATAACCAATAGCAAATTCAGAAAAATATTGGGGAAAAAAAAGTTAAAAGGACAGAATTCTCATTGACAAGTGATTCCCTTTCTTTGCTAAGGGTTTAATGTAAGTCCATAGCCAAGAGAGGCTGTGCCCCGTAGGCCTCAGCAGATCGTCACCCTGTGCCCCTTGAGGGCGTGTGCATCTTAAAGCTGTCACTCCGGTGACTCCCCTCCATAGCGAGGTGGCAACTGGCTGGGGCACTGCTCTGGGTCCAGGACTATGGGTGACAGCCAGGTGGTTGTCTGAATCTGTGAGGACATCAGGTTCTTGGCAGTTGAGGAATTACACGGCCGCCGTGGGGGTGAGGGCATGGAGGGAGCTAGGTGAAGGGTCAGGGGGCCCTGAGGGGTGGGTCTGTCACCCCGGTCCTGGCAGGTGACTACAGAAATAGACTAACACCCTACAGTGAGTGGAGTTCACACATGCGGGGCCAAAATGGAAGGGGCTGGCTCTGTCTGAGCGCTGGGATGCTTTGGTTCAGCCCAGGCTTTATGACATCCCAGCAATACATTCTGGTCTCTACCCGCAGAGGGGTGGGAGACTGGATGTTCTGCCTCAAGCAGCACCAACACTCAGGGCTCCAAGGATTCTTGGAGAGGAGAGCTTGGGAGAGCCGGACCTGGACATAGCTGTCAAGTACTCTACGTTCTAGGCATTAAACTAAGGACTCCCTCGATCTGTGTTAGCGGTAGCCTCCACACTCCCAGCATGCTGGCCATTCTGAACCAGAAGCGGCCCCTGCCCAGGTGGACTCCGGGCTAATGCAGGCACGGCACCTGTGTGCATCTGTGCCGTGCCCACAGCAGACATAGCTGATGGATCCTGGCACCCTTTACTGCCTGGTGCTGATTCCACCTTAGGAAGCGGCTCTGTGGACCCCCACCCTCGCCAGCTGTTGAAAGGCAGTCAGAGGAACAGGTGTTTGTAACTCTTGTTCTTAAAGACGTTGGGAATCATGAGAGGTTAAGGTATCGTTTAGGCCAAGAGTAGGGGACAGGCACACACTTAGTCACTGCAGCTTTGTAATGACCCATCTGTCAGACACATTGGTCTGTTTCCAGGTGTCAGTTTTAGGGTTTGGTTTTTGTTTTTATTATTATGTACATGTAAGTTATATAGTTCCAGAGTTAAAGCTATATCAGAAAGATACGTAGGGGTGCCTGGTGGCCCAGTGAAGCATCCAATTCTTGGTTTCAGCTTGGGTCGTGGTCTCGTGGTTCCTGAATTTGAGCCCCGCGTCGAGCTCTGAGCTGACAGTGCAGAGGCTGCTTCAGATTCTCTCTCCCCCTCTCTCTCTGCCCTTCTCTCTCAAAATAAGTAAATAAAACTTAAAAAAAAAAAAAAGAGAGATACTTAGAAATCTCACCTCCATTCCTTTTTGGGGGAGTCAAGAGTCACATGTAGACTTTTGACGTGCTGGGTGGGTCAGCACCCCTAACCCCTGCATAGTTCAAAGGTCAAGTCTCTATACAAATATCAAATTGTTATGCTGTACATCTGAAACCAATGCTATATGTCAATTATATCTCAATAAAAAGTTAAGTAAAAAAGTAACTAAATAAATTCTTTAAAAAGAGTGCACATTTCCCTGCATACTCACCAGCACAGTGTGTGCTCAAACTTTTAGATGCTTGCTAATCATATGGCTACAAAATAGTATCATGGGGTCACCTAGGTGGCTCAGTTGGTTGAGCATCTGACTTTGGCTCAGGTCATGATCTCATGGTTCATGAGTTCAGGCCCCACATTGGGCCCTGTGCTGACAGCTCAGAGCCTGGAGCCTGCTTCGGATTCTGTATCTCCCTCTCTCTCTGACCCATCCTCCGCTCATGTTCTGTCTCTCTCTCTCTCTCTCTCAAAAAATAAATACACATAAAAAAAATTAAAGAAAAAAGAATCTAGGGGCAGGGCGCCTGGGTGACTCGGTTGAGCATCAGACTTTGGCTCAGGTCATGATCTCATGGTTCATGGGTTCAAGCCCCACATCAGGCTCTGTGCCGACAGCTCAGAGCCTGGAGCCTGCTTCGGATTCTGTATCTCCCTCTCTCTCTGACCCATCCTCTACTCATGTTCTGTCTCTCCTCTCTCTCTCTCTCAAAAAATATATACGCATTAAAAAAAAATTAAAAAAAAAAAAAGAATCTAGGGGCAGGGTGCCTGGGTGGCTCCGTAGGTTAAGCATCAGACTTCAGCTCAGGTCATGATCTCACAGTTTGTGAGTTTGAGTCCCACATCGGGCTCTGTGCTAACAGCTCAGAGCCTGGAGCCTGCTTCGGATTCTGTGTCTCCCTCTCTCTCTGCCCCTCCCTGCTCACGTTCTGTCTGTCTCTCTCAAAAATAAATAAACATTAAAAAAAAAAAAGAAAAGAAATAGTACCACAGAGTCGTTGTAATTTCCCCTGTCTTTTTAAAAAAAATATTCTTGTTTTCTCTACGTTTTTCATTTCTCATACAGTTTGATTGCTGTGGTTATAGAAGAAAGCAGGCCCTACCTTTAATGAGCCCTTAGGCTGATCAGGGAGGTAGGTCCCCAGACCAATCATTTCCTTGCAGGATGCTGACACGAGGCAAAGCAGGGACCAGAGAATGAGCTGTCTGCCCTGGCAGGCTGGACGTCATCGGGTGAGGGAGGAAGTGGGGGCTTCTTGGAGAAAGGAGTAGGTAAGGGGACAGGGTCAGTGGGGTGGCTTCTGTGAGGGCTAGTCTAAAGGCGGGACTAGGAGAGATGAGGCGAGGGCTACCCTGGAGGAGCCCGAATCCTGGGCTAACTAAGCCTTTCTTCCGAGGACAGCAGGTGCTACAGAATGGTTTAGTGCAGGAGTGACGGGGTCAGATCTGTGCTTTCAGAAGGGACATCTGGAAGTTCTTGGAGGGTAGAGTGGGGTCCAACAGGGAAGCCCGCTGGTAAGTAAGTAGTTGGGGCAACCTCAGCGAGACCCTCTGGAGCAGAGCAGGTAAGCCCCAGCAGGGAGCCAGGGAGCAAGGCTGCAGGACCCCTCAAAGAGACCCCAGCTGTGTCTGTGGAGGGAGGTGTCCTTGGGCAGAGCAAACCACGTCTTCCTGGCGAAGCTGGCCCTCTCCCTGATGTTGGATGGGAATGGCACCCTCTCTTATAGACTCTAAGCTCTGCCCTTGTCTGTGCAGGGAGGCCCTGGGACCCTCAGCACAAAGATTGTGAAAGCAGATGAGGGCTTTTATAAAAAAAAAATTTATTTTGTTTTATTTTAAAGCTTATTTATTTTTGAGAGAGAGAGAAAGCACGTGCTCAAGTGGGGAAGGGGCAGATAGAGAGGGAGACACAGAATCCCAAGCGGGCCCCAGGATCTGAGCTGTCAGCACACAGCCTGATGTGGGGCTCAAACCCACGAACCACGAGTTCATGACCTGAGCTGAATTCGGACGCTTAACCAACTAAGCCACCCAGGCGCTCCTAAAAAATTATTTTACTTTGTCCTTATTTGTTGAGTACTTTTAGGACTTAACGTTCACTCTTTCCTTCAGCAAATAATGATTGAGCACCGACTATGGGCCAGGCACTGTTGTTCTAAGTGCTGGGGACAAAACAGGCAAAAAAGTCTTGCCCCCTCCCCTTCCCCCCAGAGCTTATCCGTACGTTATAGAAAGTGTGGGAGAGTCTGCGGAGGAAAAAGGAAACAAACCGCCAGCAAGGACAGGCTGCCTGCGTTTCCCTCCGTCTTCTGGTGTGTTTCTTTGTAGGATGGCTTTATGCTTTTTAAAGCCACGTGGCTGTGATCAAACTGGAGTCAGTTTTGTATCCGGCTCTTTGTAAATGCTGCCTCGGGGACCCGTGGAGCCTCGCATTGTGTGGATGTACCATGTTTATTTACCCAGCCCCGCACTGTGGATTTCAGATTGTTGCCTATGATTTGCTATTGTAGGTAATAGTGTGACGAACATCTCTTTGTGCGTGAATCTGTTTCTGTCCTTCCTGTTCTGTTTAGGTTAGATTCCAGGTGAGGAGTTCCTGGGCTCCAGGGCAAGTGCTGGGGGTATTTTCAAGGCTTTTACTGATTATTTTACAGAAGAGGCAAGTCTGTTTAGCCCTCCCCTCAGCGGCATATCAGAGAGTGAGGACACAGTTCTTCCCAGAGCCTTCCTATGCCTTTGGATCTTGACAACAGTCCTGGTAGTGTTGCTGATGAGCAGACTGAGTTCCAGAGAGGACTTGGGGCTTGCCTGACCTCTCTGCAGGGGCGAGTCGGCAGCAGGGCGAGGCCTCGCCTGCACAGGCCTCCCAGAGGAATGCTGCCTCTCCTTTCCCCCTCACCACCCCCCCCCCCCCACAGGCTGTTGACCCCTCCTCCGTCGCCTTGGTGACCCTTGGCTCCTCAAAGGAGATGCTGTTCGAAGGAGGTCCCAGACCCTGGGTCCTCGAGCCTTCCAAATTCTTCCGGAACATCACCTCTGAGGACACAGACAGCATCAGTCTGGCTCTCTTTGGGCCCTCTACCTCCCGGAATTACCAGCAACACTGGATCCTCGTGACCTGCCAGGCCTTGGGCGAGCAGGTAAGAACATGGCTGTCCCTAGACCCCACCTTGCCCGGAGGGAGGGGTGCAGAGTCGTGTTGCCTGAGTACCCTGCTGTGCTCACAGCACCATTTCACAGACAGGCAAACTGAGGATCAGTGAGGTGGAGTGACTGAGTAGACACAGGCAGGTTGGTCTGGGGGCAGCAGCTGGGACCCTCCTGACCCATGGCGGCTTTGCTAGAGCCAGTCAGTCTCAGCTCCCTCTCCACTAGTGGGGGGACCTCTTGTCTCTCTGGACTGCATCGTTTCCTGCCACCAAATCAGACGATGGGACGAGATCGGGGGTCACAGTCAGAGGCCTCCGGGGTTCAGGCGGATATCATAAACGAGTGAGGCCTCAGCCCAGATTTGGCAGATTGTTTTTGGTGTTTCAGGATATCCCAGTAGTTTTTCTTCTTTTTTTTTTCTGTGAAATCTCTTGATTTTTGTTTTTCACAACGCTGAATGAAAACCGAAAAAATTAGGAGACTGGGTGGACCAAACACAACACCTCTGTGGCCGAACTCTCCTGGGGCTAGAGCCACACCAGAGCCCCTGTGTGAAGGACTGGGCTGGACGGGGTGGCAGCTTACCCATCCGGTCCCTGTGCCTGGCCCTCCGGAGGCTCAGGGCCGCCCGCTAATTTGCTTCTAGCAGGGATGTAGCCCTCCATTCACAGGGTGCCCCGGAGCCGGGAAACAGAAAGAGGGTGGGAGGCCAGCGTGACCCAAGAAAGAAGGAGAGGGGCGCCCGGTTGAGCATCCAACTCTTGATTTCGGCTCAGGTCACGACCCCAGGTTCATGGGTCGAGCCCCATGTCAGGCTCTGCACGGATCATGGAGCCTGCTTAGATTCTCTTTCTCCCTCTGCCCCTCTCCCCCACTCTTGTGTCCTCTCTCTCTAAAATAAAATTTAAAAACATTAAAAAAAAGAAAGAAAGAGAACACATGTCTTCAGGGAAGTGGAGAATCCCCTTGCATGTGTAATAGTGTCAGCTGGTGTTAAAACACACATGCACCCCCCCCAAGGTACCCTTTCATAAGGGTACCCCAGGCTTGCCACACGGAGACTCCCTTGGTGTGAGCAGAAAAGATGCACAGTGAAAGACCCTGATTCCCGCTGGCTTTGCCTTTTTTAACTAATAAGTAAAAGAAATGCAAATAATACCATGAGGATAAACCCAGTCCAGAACTAAGCTAGAGAGCTTTCTTCTCCCTGACTCGGCTTGCTCATCTGCGTCCCCCCCTGGGCTATAGGGGTTGGGCCTCTGCACAGGGGCGCCTCCGGGACCCTTCCACTCCCGTGCCGTGTGCCTCAGTTCCTTGGGACGTCGGGGTGGAGGACGAGAGCCTGCAGGGCAGCATGGAAACCGCCCTCCGTCCTGTCTTGGGATCAGGAAGGCTGAGGGGCTCTGGGCCGGACCACGTGTCCTAAAGAAAGTGCGTGTCATTGCAGGGGCCTGGGGCACTCTCTGGGGATGGACCGTTAGCTGCGGTCATAAAACTCGGGCCTGGGCTTGATTTCTGATGCCCCAGCTCTCAAAGCAGACTCAAGCTTCCCTCTTTTCTGGCACCTTCTGCAGCGGCCAGCCGAGCTTCTCTCAAGAAGGAAGTGTGCAGGCCGAGGCCCCCCACAGCCCTTCTCCCGTCTGGCTGCCATGCGGGCCTCTGTCCGTTGGCACATGCCCTCCCACACCTGCGCCTTGCTGTGATGAATCCTCCAAAGTCAGTGTGGGCTCCTCCTTTAGAAAACCCACAGGCTTGTGAATTCGCTCAGTCAACTATGAGGTGTTCGCAGGGTCCTGCGCAGCTGCAAGGCGTCACCGATCCGCCTCCTCCCTGGCTCACGGAGCAGGCGGCGTTCGGCCGGCCTTCGTAGAGGGCATCAGAGCCCCTGCAGGAAGGCCTTTCGCATGTTGAAAGAGCACACTGCCACACATATGTCACTGGACCTTTGTAACACCCTGGTGGGGTAGCTCTCACCTTCCCATTCTATGGAGCAGCAAACCAAGTCCAAGGTTGCTGGGTGGGGAGGCCAGGCTCACGGTGGAGCAGGCACTCGGACCCTGAGTGCTCCTGTGCCCTGCCAGGTCATCGCCCTCTCGGTGGGGAACAAGCCCAGTGTCACCAACCCCTTCCCCGCGCTGGAGCCCGCCGTGGTGAAGTTCGTCTGCGTCCCGCCCTCCAGGCTTACCCTGACGCCCGTCTACGCCAGCCCCCAGCTGGACCTGTCGTGCCCGCTGCTGCAGCAGAACAAGCAGGTGGTGAGTGGGCAGTTCTCGCGGGGGGCGGCGGGGGTGTGGTGACGAGGACGGGTCAGCACTGTGCCACCTCCCCTCCATGCACGGGGCCTGCTTTTGTCCGGCTTTTACGTATGGGGGGCTGTGTTTCAAACGTAAATGTGGGAGGGGGAAGAAAGTCACTCGGGGGTTCTTCTGACGAGCGGGGCTGGAAGGTGAACCCACGGGCCTGGAGCACCTGGGCTTCTGGCCAGTCTAGCCCTCCACGCCAGGACACCCAGAGATCGGGCAACAGATGTGGAGGACTTAGAAGCCCTGCTGTTCAGGGTCAGGGGTACGGACATATTATAATATGGGCCCCAGCCCCCAGCCCCTTCACAGAGGCGGAGACTAGGCAGGTTTCTTTCCCTTCATTCCTTCACCGTGTATTTGTTGAGCACCTTCTCAGTGTGAGGCACAGAACTCAGGGTTCTAGAATACAAGAGTGCTCCGGTTGGGGAGACACCTGCCCCACGGAGGTGACAGCAAGAGCAGGAGGCCCGCAAACAGTAGGCAAGACGGACAGCAGGTGGGAAGTGCCGTGGAGCAAGTGAGGCAGGGTGCGGGACGGCTGCCACGGGAGGCCGCTTCAGATGGAGCCAGGAAAGGCCTCCGTGAGGAGGGCACATACCATGTCAGGAGATGCCAGCCGAGAAGAGCTGAAGGAAGGGTGTTCCGGACAGGTACAACAGCAAGTGCAAAGGCCCTGAGGTTAGCCTGGGGTCTCTGCATCCCTGCTGCCCACGCAGCAATCAGAACCATCGTGTGTTCTCTGACACAGCTCTCACCTGTGTGCCTTATTCCCCATCGCCGGACCATCTGTGAGGCCAGGCTCATCGCATCCCCTTCATGAGTTTGTCCACAAGGCCCGGAGGTGGGCAGGGTCCCAGAGGCCCTACATCCGCCCGGCTCCCAAGTTCAGGGCCCTCTCTTTGGTCCTTGCAGCTGCTTCTCTTCTCCCGGCCCCAGCCCTGTGATCAGCCCCCCCCCCCCCACTCCAAGGCATGTCCAGCTGCCCCCTGCCTTGGTGGCTCCTGAGGGCCCCGTTCTGGGGATGGGAGCCCCTCACCTCTTTGCTGCTTGCCCTGAGAGCGCTCAGCGCATCTCCTCTGTGCACCTGACGGAAGCTTTCTGAGGCTGTTTCTGTGGGCAGCCTCTCCCACCACCCGCAGAGAGATTTGGGATTTGGCTCCCCGTGGGTGAAGCAGGAGGATGGCTTTGTGTTTTGTTGAAGTGCATTTCTTTGACGCTCTGCGGGAGGTCCCAGACTCCAGTGTCTAAGACTTGGGACCACTCCTGCCTGTCTGGCGTGTGACTCTTGGCCTCCATGTCCCCTGCGAGTTTAGTTGGCTTTTCTTCCTGCTGTTCTGGTGGGCTTCTGTCTTCTCTCAGGCTTTCCTGATTGCTCAGCTCGGAGACACATGGGCGTGTGAGCCCCTCTGCTGCCCCCAATGCCGGTCCCTTACAGGTCAGTGCCTCCACAGCATCAGTTACAAATGAGGACGCTTTGCGCCCAGCGTCCGGGCATTCTCCCACCTACCCCGTGGGGGCCGGGCACCCATGTTCCCTCTTGACAGGTGAGGAGAACTGGCCCCGAGCCTAGAGCCCCTCTGGAGGCTTGTCACCATGACACCTCATTTAGCCCTAGCTCAGGCCTGGGTGTTACTGGAAGGGGGCAGGTGGCTGTCATTCCCAAGCTGAAAATCTGTGTGTTCAGGACTTTTCTGCCTCCTGACTTTGGGGGCTGTTGAGGCGAATGTCCTGAAAGGGTCACATTTTAAAACACTTTTATGTATTTAAAAAAAATTTTTTTTAAATGTTTATTTATTTTTGAGAGAGAGAGAGAGAGAGACAGAGCATGAGCAGGGGAGGGGCAGAGAGAGAGGGAGACACAGAATCCAAAGCAGGCTCCAGGTTCTGAGCCATCAGCACAGAGCCAGATGCCGGGCTCGATCCCACAAGCTGCGAGATCATGACCTGAGCTGAAGTCGGACACTTAACTGACTGAGCCACCCAGGCACCCCAACACGTTTATGTATTAACAAATTACCTCTTTATAAAGAGTATAGTCCTGCTAAGTCTGGACTCTTCTGGAAAAGCCGCTCTGCTGGTCCACCGAGTGTGAGGTCACAAGCCAGACAGCAGCTGACATCAGTAGGCACTGACAGCTGGGCCTGAATTCCTCCTTGAATGACAATGGGTGACAGCGGTCCCCTAGGGTTGTAGGGGAGAAGCGTGAGTGGTAAATGTTACACTTTAACCTTCTCCTCTGCTTAGACCCAGCCAACAGCTTCCTGCTCCCCCAGAGCAAAAGCCAAGCCCCTTCTATAACCCGTAGTCTCTGAGCTCCGGTCCCCATTAATCCACCACCCTGCTCTTCCTGTCCTTGGACACCCTGTCATACCCTGAGCATACCAGAACGTGCCCTGCATGCATCCCGAACTTACTGTCCCTCTGGCTTCTCTCTACTCCTGTGTCCCCAAGCCTCCCTCCCTGCCTCCCTCAGTTTTTTATTCAAATGTTACCCCTTGCAGTTAGGGAGTACTCAGCCTTTAGACCTTACCTAAAGTTTCTCCCTTCCCTCAACATTTCATATTCCAGTTCCCTGTTCCCCTGCCCCCAAGCTCTGCACATCATCTAATGCTGTAGAATTTACATATTTATTTTATTCTCTGCGAGTCTCTAGAAAAGACCTCAGCTCATGGTAGGAGCTCAGTAAATGTGATGGGTGAATGAACACAGAAACATGCACACCATGCCAGTGTCCCTGTGCCTTCTGGCCCTGACTCTTGCAGGCTCAAATGTCTGGAGAAGCCAAGCGGGGCACTGCTGAAGAAAGGGGGCTGGGGGTAGGGGGGGGGTGGTGCAGACCTGGAGAGCAGATGCCCCTCCATAGTGACAGTCTGCCCGGCTCGACTCTCGCCCATTCAACCCCAGGCTGGTCAAACCTTCTTATTTTCAAAGAAAAAACCAGGCAGATCTATATGTATCTTCCCTGTCTTTGCACGTCGGGCGTTTGCCAAGTGAGCCGTGTCTGGCCGTCTGTTGACTGTGACCTCTGGGTCAGCACAGGGTTGTCTCTCTTGACGGAAAGACGACAGTCAAGGCAGCAGAGCACGGATCTGAATTGGCTTGCGTGTGTCGTAGATCCCGCTTGCCAGGAAATAATGGACTTCAAACACAGAATTGCCGTGTGATCCATCAGCCCTGGAGTTCCAGAGCTGTGAGCCGATCGGGCACGGCCCCTGCGATTTATGATCTCACTAGGGGACCTTCAGAAAGCTGTATCCCTGCCATGCATCCTGGGTACAGTATCAATTTAATTTTATACCTCTCCAAAGCCAGAGGCCACCCGAGACGTGTTTGCTGAGTAAATTACTGGCGAGGCCACACACCAGAATGGAGCTGACCAGTCAGAGTGACAAAGTGGAACCAGACTCCGGCCTGACCCCAGCCCTCTGCACGGGTCGTCCTGTGTTCAGCTCACTATGGCTGAGCACCCGTCGTGTGCCAGGAGACTGATGAGCGGGGGCTCGCATGGAGCCTGACTGGTGTACCGGGGAGAGGCCTCACGGTCAGGGGAGGCTGCACAGTCACGGGGGAGGCCTGTGCGCTTTAAAACCAGACCAACAGTGTTCCACCCCTAAACCTGTGTGACCTCGGGCAACTTGCTTAATGTCTCTGAGCCTCCGCCTTCCCATTTGTAGAATGGGGATGATGCTGTTCCCTCAGATGCCCACTGGAAGGATCCAAGCATGCTTGGAGCAGACTGTTAACATCCCTCCCTGGGAGCACAGGGGGAGGGAAGGGCATCGGCTTCCCACCCAGGACGCATCTTGGGGAAAGAGTGGGGCCACTCCCGTCCCTGCCCGTGGTTGTAGCTCCTGACCGAAGCCAGCATCCCCAATTGATTGGGCTGTGACCTGCGGTGAAAATTTGCAGCGTGCTTGGGCTCGGTGTTCTCTGGGGGCAAGAGAGCTAGAAGGACTTGTGGCCGAGCCCTCACGGTGCCGGTCGGTAGTTCGGTGACAGCATCGGTCTGGACAGGCGAGGCGAGGCTGCGGGAACAGACAAGCACAGATCGCGGTGGATTCACACAGCACGGTTCACTTCTTGCTCGTCCTGCGTGTGCACCGTGGTGGCGGGGGGACCCTGCTTCATGTTGCTGTTCCCATCCTTCCAGGGCGTGGTGAACGTGGTTGGGTGCCACTGCAGAGAGAAGGAGGCGGCACTCCCTGGCGGGTTGTGTTCTGGCCGTTAAGGCTTCCCCCGGAATTGTTGTCAAGTCCCGTTTCACCTTTCACGGGTCAAAGCAAGTGACACGGTCACTCCTAACTTGCAAAGGCCAAAACAGTGCAGTCCTCGCTCCTGGCCCCGTGCGTGCATCGGTGGGTACCCACATCGGTGGGTACGCCGGGGGACACTGCGCACGACTGCCCGTGTCCCTGCCTGCACGTTTGTTACAGTGAGCCGACCTCTTGCAAATGGTCTCATACGACCCTTGGTTAAAACAGAGTCCTGGGAGGTGGGTCCTGTTATGACTTCCACTGGCTTGCCTGGGGTGGTGACAGGCCGAGCTTCCAGGCCAGGCAGGATGCCTATGTACCTACGGTCCCTGCTTCACTACCTGCCCCACCTGCCCCCTTGCCAGGAAGCGGGGAGGGTGGGGGATGAACCATCTGGGAGGAAGGAGGGCGACTTGGCTTGGGTTGCCCAGGGAGGGTTTGCCTGGGGAGCAAGAGGTAATGGTAGAGTGGTTAGTAATTCAGGGTTTGGAGCTCAACCCCGAAGGGTGTGCCACTCATTCTCAGAGTTGCCTTTTATTTGTTCCTTTTCTTCCCTGGGACTCTGCTTCCTCACCCTTTATATAGGGACGACAGCTCCCATCTCATTGGGATATTTAAGGATCGGGTGAGAACTTGGCTCTGCAAGGAGCCTTGCAAGCCGAATGGCTCTGGAACATTTTGGAGGTTGTAACTGGCGTTCCTATGAAACCCAGGTGGGGGCAGCCTTCCTCTTGGAGGGGCTCGGTGGGGCAGGGAGGAGGTAGCAAGGATTTGGAAAGATGAGGCCAAGAGAGGAAGGAGAGAGCAGCCTGGCTGGGGGAGGGCTCTAGGGCAGGGTGTCTTGACCTTGGCACTCCTGACCTTGGGGGCCAGATCCTTACTTCTTGAGGGCTGTCCTGTGCATTAGAGGGTGTTAGGCAGCATCCCTGACCTCTACCCACTAGATGCCTGTTGCACCCCCACCCAGCTATAAATAAATCAAAAATGCTTTCAGATATCGCCAAGGCCTCCTTGAAAGGACAAACCGGTCCCCCCTAGAGGACCACGGGGTGGACTAAGACACCAGGTTGGACCAGCCTGTGAAGCATCTTGACTGCTGCACAGCAGTAGTTAGTGACTTGCCCCCCTCCATCGCCAGGATGCCGGGAGCCCTTCCGAAGGCAGTCAGCCAGGTTCAGGGTGCACCGCATGGTCAAGAGTGGCTGTGCCCAGGCCTGGGCTTGGCCACGACGTCTGACTTTTGCTTCTCGCAGGTTCCAGTCTCCAGCCACCGCAACCCCCTGCTGGACCTGGCCGCCTACGACCAGCAGGGCCGCAGATTCGACAACTTTAGCTCTCTGAACATCCAATGGGAGTCGACCAGGCCGTCGCTGGCCAGCATCAACCTTGACCTGCCCATGCAGCTGGTGGCCCGGGACGATGGGAGCGGCCAGAAGAAGTTGCACGGTGAGCTGGGTGGTGAGCCCGACGACCCAGGTCAGGAGGACAGGGTGTCGTGAAACCCCAGACAGACGAGAGGGGTGCTGAGGAGGGTTGGCGGCTGCTGGGGGCTTTTGTCGGGGACTCCCCTTTATCCAGAACGGAAAGGAAGCAAGTTCACTCCTCTGCTTTGATCCTGCACAGACGTTCTGTGAGGCAGGAACTGGAATCTCTATTTCAGGGATGGGGACACGGGCTCAGGGTGCACGGCAGGTGAGTCTCCCATCCCCGGTTGTACGGATCAGCCAGCCTCTGGGATCCGTGCTGCTCTGAGTCATGCTGCCTTCACAGACCCCTCAGCAGCCACACATGGAGTCCCGTGCAGCTCCCCGAAGCTGCTCAGGGCCCGCTAACTCTTATGGTGCATGCAGTTTAAACAGACTCAGTGATGTATGTTTAGGACTATGGAGATTTAAGACTGCAAATCACAGGGAGGCAGGGGGCAAAACCCGACAGCCATTTTCCTCTCCCTGGACTCAGGTTTGCAGGCTGTCTCGGTGCACGAGGCGTCGGGAACCACAGCCATCTCCACCACCGCGACTGGCTACCAGCAGTCCCATCTCAGCACGGCCAGAGTGGTGCAGCCGGTACGTCCCCAGGCCCGCCGGTGGCGGGGAGGCCCCCGCGTCTGCCCGCATCCTGTCCGGCCTCCCAGTGTCCTGAGTCCCTTTGCTGGGTCGCACCCTCTGTTCACTAACCCATCCCTGAATCGAGCGCCTTCCCTCTGGCTTCTGGCCGCCAGTACCCCTGCCCCACACGCCTGGCATTCAGGCAGTCTGGCCCTGTCACCTCAAGGCCCTGGCGCACAGCTTTGGGAGCCCTCAGCCTCGTCTGTCCAGCCTGTTTCCCGCCCTGCCCCCACCCGTGGCCCTGACCTCAGACCCCGCCCGAGGTTGTGCCCAGGTGGCTCGGGCTTCTGTGCCTTTGCAGCTCCAGTCGCCGCTGCCTGGAATGCTGTCCCCTCACTCCCTTACTTCCTGTTTGTTAGGCTCAGCCACAGTGTCAGCCTCTGGGAAGCAGTCCCTGAACCCTGGGCACACAGTAGCTGCCCAAGGCCTCAGATCCCCCTGTGCGCCCCCTGGTATGGTACAGACACCCCTGCACATACAGACTGTTGCCATCGTCTGCATATGCTTGGGTCAAGGCCCGCTGACCCTAGCCTCCCCACCCCGGCATCTCATGGGACCCCCGCAGAGGCACTGCTCCTGGGTGGCAAATGGGTGCATGGAAGGGCTCCCCAAGAGCGGTCCTGCCGAATGATACCCACACCAACGTGGGTTTTGAATAGGGTGAAGGCAGCAGATGATGGCTGGAAGGAGAGGGTGGGATGGGGTTCCAAGGGACCCTAAGTTCCAGCAGACGGGGCTTGAAATGGGGAGCAAGGGGGTGGAGACCCCAGTGGGAGCGGCACTGAGGCTGGCCCTGAAGGAGCACACCTACGCCCCTGGTGGCTTCAGCCCTGGGTTGTCTGTCCCCACCTGCACAGGGAGTCCTTTGGCTGTGGGTGGCCTCCAGGGCATCTGCACTTAGGCTCGTTGGCCTGTGGGCTTTTCTCTAGCAGTACTGCTCACGCCTTCACTTCTGGGTGTCTGCTCATTTGAGAGTCCCCCCCCCCCCCCACCTCCCTCGCCCCTACCTGGCCCTTCACCGCCTTCACAACCTGTCCTACGCACTGACACAGGCCATTCGTTTACTGTCCCTTGTAATGTAATCCTGACATTGGATTAAATATGCATCATTGCCTGAGGACCGCTGTGGAACCCCCAGGGCTAGCACAGGGCTGGGCGGGGGCGGGTGCTGAAGCAGGTGAGTACAGGGCCGGGTTGGGTCCAGCAGTCTCCCTGGAAGGACAGGCAGCAGCTTCGCATACGGATACGGGCAACACCCAGGGGAGTGAGGGCTGTGCTGCCTCCCCCATGAGCCCCCCCATGAGGACACCTCCACGCCTCCTCCTCTCAGCACCTATATGCTGTTTGCCCATGTCCCCGTCCCTCACACAGGACACTGCAGCAGGTCATCTGCTGTGCACCCCCACTTTCCTGGAGTGCGTGGGTATCACCACTCTCATGGGGCCAGGCCACCTGGGGTGGGGCACCGGCCTTGGCAGAATTCTGGTTGCCTCAAAGGAGTGTGTCCTCTAAGCTGGGCTTGAAACATGATGGTTTTACCAGGGCTTATGTCCCCAACATAATGAGTGCCCTGGGGGTGGTGCCAGGACCTGGGGTTTCTATGCTCCTTCAGGGCAGGAGTCGGTGGGGGTGGGGGGGCGACCCGCAGGCTGGCCAGGGTTGTGCCGTTGCCTTTGGATCTAATAGCACTGCCTCACCCCTTCAGCACGACCCTCTCGCGCCTGTGTCGGCCTCCATAGAACTCATCCTGGTGGAGGACGTGAGGGTGAGCCCGGAAGAGGTGACCATCTACAACCACCCCGATGTGCAGGTACGGTCCCTTCTACCTGCCACCTGGGCGTGACCCACGGGGGAGCCTCGCCTTCGACACCCAGGCCCACCCTTCCTTGCAGGCTGAGCTGCACATCAGAGAAGGCTCTGGCTACTTCTTCCTCAACACCAGCACCACAGACATCATCAAGGTGACCTACCAGGAGACCAGGAGCGTGGCCACGGTGAGTACGGGCCCATCCCCACCATCCTTGTCATCCCTCGTCCGGTGGCCTTGTGGTTATCAGATTGGTTGTGTCAGAAGCAGACGCTCAATCGCAGCAGATGCGACTTGTAACGTCTTTAGAGTCTCTGATTCATTGTTCGCGAAACTTCCATCATTTGTGACTTTTGTTCCTTCTCTGCAAACTACCCACACTCTTAGTTAGCTAATGGTTTCCTGTCAATCAGTCTTTGAATTAAAACATTATCATATAAACACAAGTCTGACAACCGTAAGGAAGATTGCTTTTTTTAAAACAAAGTTTACTGATTTACTTTGAGAGAGGGAGAGAGAAGAGAGAGTGGGAAACAGGCTCTGTACTGTTAGCACAGAGGCCAACACGGGGCTCGGTCCCACGAACTGTGAGATCGGGACCTGAGCCGAAATTAAGAGTTGGACGCTGAACCGACTGATCCGCCCCAGGCGCCCCAGGAAGATTGCTTTTGAAAGATGTGTCTGCTTTTTGTGTTTTTCCATATTCCTTTCTTGACCTTCTTCCTATTCTTGCAAATATTGACTTAGCTGTGCCTGTGATATGGAAGAATTTAGTATTCTGCTTTGGTCACTGGTTACACCCTTAGTTTTTTTTTCCCCCCGTGTTGCTCTGTAGGCTGGCTGATTATTTCTATGCTATCATTTGTACTTAGCCATTCTCTTTTTGTAGAGCATTTCGGTTGTTTAAATCTGTCTCTCTCTCTCTTTTTTTAAATAGCCCTATAGTTGTAGCAAAGGGTAAAAACAAACACCAGTATCCTAAATGTCTGCATATCTGCACAATGAGTTATCTTTGCAGTTGTGAAAACCGAACTTCCTTTAAAATAAACTCACTACGGAATGTGTCAGAGAATGTATCAGACCACTACCAGAAGTCATAAATGTAGGCGGCCAAGAACAAAGACATGGCACCTAAGTCGTGTCATTAAATTGCCACTGTGATGTTGCCTTTGGGTGGCTCCAGAGGTCCTTTTCTCGGTTTGCATTCACTGACCATCTTGACATGGGTGTCACAAAATTATTCGCCTCTGGAGTGGGATAGGTGGAAAGTAAATGAGGGACATGAGCAGGGTTTCCCATGAGGAACGTACCTGGAAGTGTGGGAGAGGCTTAGTTTCAGTGTCAGGGAGTAGTAGGGGGTGGTGGGGACTGTGGCAGAGTGGAAAGCAGAGACTGTGTCTAAGGGACAGCTGCGGTGTGCCTCTAGTGGCCTTTTGTTATTTTTAAAAAGATTTTTATTTTTGTTTTTGAGAGAGAGAGAAAGCACACAAGGGGGGGTGAGGGACAGAGGGGGAGAGAGAGAGAGAGAGAATGAATGAATGAATGAATGAATGAATCCCAAGCAGGCTCCATGATCAGTGCAGAGCCCAGGGCAGGGCTCCATCCCACAACCCCGGGATTATGAGCTGAGCTGAAATCAAGAGTCCAACGCTCAACCGCCTGAGCCACCCAGGCACCCCTTTCTGTTGTTTTTTAACAACAGCTTAATATTGTGGTATAATTCCTATGCCATACCACCCACCTATTTAGAGTGTGCGATTCAGTGGTGTCTAATACATTCCTAGGCAGGTGCAGCCATGACCACAGTCAGTTCTGGGGCGTTTTCATCACCTCAAACAGAAACCCCAGACGGTTGAGCCATCTCCTCCCTGCTTTTACACACACACACACACACACACACACACACACACACACACACACACGAGTGTTGGACTTTGGCAAATGCTCTGTGTCTCTTGAAATATTGATGTGGTTTTTTTGTTTTGTATTCTGTTGATATGATGAATGGTGTTAGTTGCCTTTCTAACCTTGTTAAACCAACCTTGCATTCTTGGGACAAGCGCTACTTGTCATGACATATAGTTCTTTTTATATGGAACTGGGTTCCGTGTGCTAATATTTTGGCGGGTTTGTGTCGTTAAGAGTCGGAAGAGATGCTGGTCCGTGCTTTCCTCTTCTGTGATTTCTTTGTCCGGTTTGGGTATCAGGGTAACACTGGCCTCACAGAATGGCTTAGAAGTGTTTCTTCTTATTTTTGGAACAGTTTATGTAGACTTGGTAATAATTACTCTTTTTAAAAAAAAATAAATGTTTATTCATTTTAGAAAGAGAGAGCAGGGGAGGCGCAGAGCAAGAGAGGGACAGGGGATCTGAAGCGGGCTCTGAGCTGACAGCAAGTGAGCCCGATGTGGGACTCAAACTCATGAACTGTGAAGTCATGATCTGAGCCAAAGTTGGACGCTCAGCTGACTGAACCACCCAGGCGCCCCGCTAATAATTACTCTTAAATGTCTGGTAGGATTAACCGGTGAAGCCACTGGGCCATCATCTTTCCTTCGTGGGTAGTTTTTTGATTATAAATTCAGTCTCTTCGTTTGTTATCGGCCTATTCACATTGTTTCTTTCTGAGTCAGTTTTGGTGGCTTGGGTCTTTTGAGGACAATTGAGGGTTTTTTTTTGGTTTTTGTTATTTGTTTTTACATTTTTTTACATTCTTCCAGCGGTCGGCCTTGGTCTTTACCTGTTTGTGGAGAGGACGCTTTTCCCTGGTATGGCCCTTCAGTGAAGGGTGAGGAAACACGTCATAATGTTCCTGTTCCTCTCAGAGGCACAGTCTCACATGGCAGGACCTCTGAGGTGTGTGGCCGTAAATCAGAGCAAGAAAACACGATCTCTCAGCACCTGGGAATAAATGTGTGCTGCTAGAAGCCCGAGATCATAGGAAGCTGTCCCCTGAGCATTTTTGTTCCCTTTATAAAAGAAAGAATAATTCCCTGGCCATCCCTCCTGCCATGTAAATGAGTGTTTGCTGTCACATCCTTCATATTAAAAGGAAAAGCTCAAATCGTAAATAATTCTGACTGCTTGAGATATGCCTTGCTTTGCTTTACTTCTGGAAATTTAAAATAACTCCCCTGTTATCAGGAAGAGGGAAGTTTCAGGGCCCCTGGGTGGCTCAGTCAGTTGAGTGTCCAACTTTGGCTCAAGTCTCGTAGTTCACTAGTTCGAGCCCCACGTCGGGCTCTGTGCTGGCAGTTCAGAGCCTGGAGCCTGCTTCATATTCTGTGTCTCCCTCTCTATCTCTGCCCCTCCCCCACTCGTGCTCGCTCTCTCTCACTCTCAAAAATAAACATTAAAAAAAATAAAGAAGAGGGAAGTTGCAGTTCAGAAAAATGTGCACAGTGCCAACAATACTTGGGGACCCCTTTACTCATATTTACCTCGCACCATACGTTTTGAGTAAGCCCTGAGGATAAACCTGCAGCCAGAGAGAGAACTTTCCTCCAAGAACAAATGCTTTGAAGAGCCCGTGTTGGACTGGGCTGCCTCTGTAGGTAGTGAGTGCCCCGCCTCTGGAGGCAACCAAATGGGAGCTGGGACCCTTGTCTGGAAGACTAGAGATGGGATTTCACCATCAGAGGCAAGTTTCCCCAGGCGACCTGTGAGCCCCTGTTCAGTCCTACAATTCTGCAGTTCCCTGTGCAGTTCCCCTCAGCAACAGATGCTAGGATTCTCCAATCAAGACAAATATTGATGTCCCCATTTTATAGATGGTTCTAGTAGAGCTATAGCCCTTCTCTCTTACCTGGGGACTGGCCCTTTGCTCGCATGTCTCATTGCTTCGTGGCCCTTATGGAATGGGACACGGTGCCCAGTGCAGACGTCCCACAGGACAAGTCTAGCACACTATGGGACGTACCAGCAGCAGCCTGTGTGACGGGCCCTACAAGAGTCGCTTTTGCCCCAGAAGGTGTCCTGAAGGCACCTTGAGCCCTGGCGTCTCTGCTTCCCATCACCTGTGCAGAGACCTCTGCACCTCGAGGTGGAGATTGGGATCCGGTTCCCCTTGCCTCTTCTGCAACCTGCCGGGGAAGTTTTTCACGGAGCGTTGACAATCTGTGACAGATCCTAGCAGCCTCTCTCAGACGGTTGTTTCTGAAGGACGTTTACACATTTCTTTGGCATTTTCCAGCTGCTAATTAGCAGCATTCTCATTTCCCTTAATCACAGAGACAAGAAAGCCCACAGGAGTTTTTCAATTAGCTCATAGAAAATGTTTCTTTCTTTCCTATTGATACACATTCGGGATGCAAGAATGGCTTCTGGGTGTGTTTCGGCTTCTGAGCGTCTGTCTCTGGAAGGCAGCCGCGGAGCTCACGCACCGGGCCCATTGTGGAGGCTATTATGTCCACACAATGCATGGAGGGCTGTGCGAAATTCTGCTCACACCCCCTAAAACTCTGCAAGGGGCCTTCGTTTCAGTTTTAGCTGGGTTGCCCCTAGGAGTGTTTACCCGAGTTAAACCTAGGGTTTCTTTCTTCTCACCGATTCTTTATATTTCAAACCAAGTCGTTCCAACAGAAGGATCTTATAATCATGCGATTATAAGAGCAGCGGGGAAGGCCCTACTGTGCACCAAGCACTCTGTACCTTTAACTAACGCATTCATCTCACAAAGATCGGTGCCTGTCGTGGGTCTGGTCCCGGTCCAGACACTGGGAGTCCGTGGGGAACACCTCATGAGCCACAGTGTTTCTGCCCATTTCCTTGGTCCCGTGATGCATAGCCGATCATGGTGACATTGTACGTCTGTGGAAGCACGTCAGGAAGGAAGATGAGGCGGGTAGCAGGTGCGAGCCTCAGGGTTTGAACTTGGGTGTGTCCTGCTTTCCCCTTGATTGTGACCCATGGACACAGGTGCCCGTCCCAGTCCTGGCCCTGCAGGAAGGCATAGGGCTGGCTGGGGTCCCTGGCTGGATTTCCACCCAGCCTCCAGGCCAGGGTTCTTCTCGGTGTCTGTGATCTTCATGGGCTCGTGGTCACCCCCTCGGGGTCTCGATGGCATCCAGTCGGGGGCACAGACTCCAGTGCTTGCGTGGCACGGCCTGACCCACCGCACAACATTGACAAGCACGCTATATAATAGGAAGCGGGGGCTGATGGCTCCTGTGACGTGTGGAAATATTTATAGGGTCCTTACTCTTCTATGAACGCTACCCATCAAGGGACAAGTCTGAAGTGTGTGGGGGCCCAGGGAAGCGAGGAACCGGGATGATGCGGGCAGACCCTCGGGGCCTGACGGGCGCAAGTAGACGTCACGGCTCCAGCCCACTCATAAGCTGCCTCCGGTGCCACTGACAGTGTCTTAATGAGCAGTAATGCATTCATCGCCTCTGAAGAGATGACAGGACTTTCCTCTGGGCTCAGTGTTCGCTGAAGTTCTCAGGTGGCACCTTCAACACTTGGAAATTAGAATTCGCTCTGGGCTTGGATTTTTCTCCTCCTCCTCTCCTTCATACTCGTGCCTCAATGTCGGTCAAGAAGCGAGTGGACCCAGAATGCCTGCAGAAACAGACGTGCACAATCTAGAGTTTGCAGTGAGGCAGGCCCCCACTCTGCCTCCAGCTGCCTGGCAGGTCCCCCCGCTTCCCCCAGAGCAGCTTCTTCGTCTCCCAAGGGGCCTGGTGAACTCTCCCCCTTAAAGCTTTGTTCAGGGGGGGCGAGGCGAGCTGATGGGTGCCAGCAGGCAGGCCGGCCGGGCCACGCAGCGTCTCTGCATCTGTCACCCGGAAGGTGGCCGGACCTCCAGCCTCTGGGAAATCAAGTGGAAGACGAATTGATTTCCCCTCGCCACTTTACGTCTTTGTTTAAAACGTGCAAAATGGTCCTTTTGAAGGAGAGAAAAAAAGCAAACGAGAAAGCTTTCCGTGCATTCCCCTGTGCGGGTCTTTCAGCAGCCAGTGCAACGTGTAATTTCTTCGCGCTGTGAAGGACACGCCAGGTCCTGACAGCAATAACTTCTGCAGGAGGATTAGATCGGAGCCTCGCGTTAGGCTTTCAAAGAAAGCTCTCATTTCTCTCTCAAGTTTTTAAATGAGTTTCCGTTGAGGGAAAGAGAATAAGCCAGGATGAATCGTCCTCGGCAAAACTGGAGGCCCCTGGTTTCCAGACCCCACTCCTCGGCCTGTATTTAATTCCGGACTCGTGTGGCAATGGCTCAAATTGCACAGGCATCGCTTTGGAAGGCGAGTGTGATTTCCGCCATGGGATCTTTGTTAATCGACTCTAAGTCATCGTGTGGAATAACTCAGGCACGCCTCATCCGGGTTGATGTGCCCTTGAGCTCAATGACACCGGCAGGGTTTCCAGCTTGGCCGAGCTTGCTAATGGGGCTGGGGCCTGCCTCAGCTCTGGCCTTTCCGGCCGGCCCTGCCCTCCTCCCCTGCCCACAGTTCCATTGTGGTTGCTCTGGCAGAGTGTGGCAGAAGGAGCCCTGAACTGGGAGCTTGGGCACCTGGGTTCTCTCCCCAGTGCTGCCCTTCCAAGGCTGGGTTCCCGTCCTGAGTGGGCCTCAGTTTCCCCATATGTGCTTTGAAGGAGTTGGATCACAGCACTTCCCAAAGAGATGAGGGTACATGGGGTTTGCAGACTTTTTTTTTCCCCCTAGAATTTCTAGGTTTTAGCAAAGCTAAAAGTGAAGCTAAGGAAGCAAGCTGGAAAGTCAGGTTTCTTTGCCGTAACTGCAGTGACCTAGAGCTGTGATCCTGGATCTTGACCTGATCGGTACATGTTTATTGGTACTGTGCCGGGTGCCAGGCTCAGCCCTGAGGCTACAGCTGGCGAGAAGACAGACTGAGGGAGGATGGACACTAGGCCACGGTCTCCGTCATGGCCAAATTATATGCAGTAAAGCTGCACTAGGAGAAGTGAACAGAGGTAGCTCTTAGCTGTCTGGTCAGGGAAGACTTTTCTGAGGAAGGATGCTTGAACAGGGGCCTGAAGGATGAGCAGGAGCCAGCAGGTGAAGACAGGGTGCAGGGGAAGAACCCCAGATCATTAAGATGGACTGTGTGGTCTGCAGGCAGGCAGGCAGGTGCTAGCTGGCTTTGAAGAACAGAGCAGAACTGTGGCTGGAGCCTGACAGTGATGAGGGATCATGGTTTACAGTGACATTAGAGCCATGGGCAAGGGCCAGCTCATGTCAGTTTCTTCCAGGATGGGCTAAGGATTTGGACTCACTCTCTGGGCAGTCTTTGAAGGATTTAGAAAAAAAAATTTAAATGCTTATTTATTTTTGAGAGAGACAGAGAGAGACAGAGTGTGAGCAGGGGAGGGGCAGAGAGAGAGGAAGACACAGAATCCGAAACAGGCTCCAGGCTCCGATCTGTCAGCACAGAGCCTGACGTGGGGCTCAAACCCACAAACCATGAGATCATGACCTGAGCTGAAGTCAGACACGTAACCAGCTGAGCCGCCCAGGTGCCCCATTTTTTGAAGGATTTTAACCTGGATATGATGTGATCATATTTGGCTATCTCATTAGGGTCAGAAATCTGCTTTTTGTTTCCCCCACTGGTTCTTGATATTGAAATTCTAGCTTTGCAAGCACTGAACCATTCACTGTAAACATCCCCTGCCCCCCATGACTGTAACACCACAAGCTGCAGGCAGCAAAGCCAGGGTTAGAGACAGGAAGCACCGCTCTGGATTCACCCACCAGCTCTGTGGCGTACCCCACTTGCCCAGCCCCCAGACCACATAGTTGAGATACGTGCCTAAACAATACGACACATCACTGCAAGTGCATCCACAGCGTGGGAGAGTGATTTATTTGGGACAGATGCTTCTGGACGTGTGGTCCCAGGAAGCAGATAGGGAAAGAAGGAGGTTTCAAATTGGGGGTGGGGGGAGTCTTTGCAGTGAAGACCGGAACACGGTAACCCGGGTGTGTCCATCTCCTCGGAATGTTCACAAGGTCTCTACTTCAAGCACGGCTGAGGCAGAGATGAATGAGACTCACAGAGCTAAACCTTGAGACTGTGGTGGCCTCTATGGTCTCTTTGAGGGTTCTGAGATTCTGCAAGGTCAGGTTAGGACTTCTGAGTGAGAGGTTTGTTTGGAAAGGAGCTATGTCATGCATGACACTCTTCTGTCACCAGAGCTGCAGAGGCAGGTGGCCTGCACAGAAGCTGGGAAATCCCGGGTTGGAATCCTCATTCTACCTCCGAATTGCTCTGTGCCCCGTGGCCATCGACTGCCCTGCTTTAAGCAGCTTCCGTTTTCTCCTTCTCATAAATTGGAGTAAATGCTCTCGGAGATCCATCCCAGTTCTACCATTTTACATTTCAAGCACTTCCCCTGGCTGGCAGTGGGGGCTCATGGCGAGGGGTGGGCAGGGCAATGCTTGGGTTAGGATCTTCCTCTGAGCCCTGGCCCAGCCGTCTCCTGGAGATGGTGTCCCATGGGCAATGGGCTGATGCCATGAGCAGCTACAGGACTGAGCCCCACTCCAACCTTCCAGGTGTTCCCTTTGCTCCCGGGCGTGTCGACCATCATGATCCATGACCTGTGCCTGGCCTTCCCAGCCCCGGCGAAGGCCGATGTCTACGTCTCCGACATTCAGGAGCTGTACGTCCGTGTGGTTGACAAGGTCAGTAGCCACTCCCTAAAAGGCCCCTCGCTGCTGATTCACAGAGGCTGGGAGAGCGGTGTTTCTGTGGGAGTTATCTTCCTCATGCCCTGTTTCTGAGTCCCTGTACCCAGCTCCCCCTGCCCCCCCACCCCCACCCTGCCAAGTTGCTTTGAGCTTATGATGTTGTCTCACCTCTGTCGCTCCGCGTGTGTGATGTCAAGCAACCTCTGAGGTTATACTTCTTCCTGCCAGTTGACATCGGTAAAGCTCAATTGCGAATCCCGCCCGACGTCGTCTCCTCGTGAGCCCCGACTTGGGGATTCTCAGTCTCTAGCTGGTGTAGTTACTAACCGGCCAGGCATACCCCTTGCTGATGGTGAATTTTCTCCCTAGCGTGAGGGTTTTGGAATCTCATCAGCAAATGAGTAAAATGAACTATGCCAAGTGCTTTTGCAAAAGGAATGCGTAATAGATCTAGGCTTTTCTTTAATGTAAACAGGGAATTTTTATTACTGCGAATACCTGAAGGAGGTGCAGCCAGGCTTATAGAGGGTTGCTGTCAGGTTCCTATCTTCCTGACTGGAGAGAATGGTTAGTAATTAAAAGGGGAATGTTCGAGCAGCTTAGAGTGCTTGAAAAGCCAATATTCTCTCACACCGCCTCAAATGTTCCTTCTGTGGTTTTACTTCCACTGGTAATTTGCTGACCACAGTTCTACTTCTTCACTAAGCATTTCTGACTCTTGGTATCTTAAAGTTCTTACTGTATGTATTATATGGTGCCAGATGTGAGCTGTTCAGTCAGTGAGCACTTATGGAACTCCTACTGTATGCCATTCTGGCTGTGTCTTTTCACTCTAACTAGATTCTTAATTCTTTAAGAGCGGAGAGCGTAATTTTTGCATTTAAGGATCCCCAAAGCTCTTTGTGTGCAGTAGGCACTTAATTAATTTTCATCTGTTGATTGGCTGATTGTCCGGAGTTCAAGCTAGGTCTGTGGGTTTAAGGTTGATGACGCTTTCACAGAAAGCCTTAGGGTACAGTAGGTGATGAAACTGGTCATTCAAAGGCTACCCTGAGTTTTTGTCCCCTATGATGCAGGTGGAGATTGGAAAGACGGTCAAGGCATATGTCCGGGTGCTGGACTTTCACAAGAAGCCTTTCCTGGCCAAATACTTCGCCTTCATGGACCTGAAGCTCCGAGCAGCCTCCCAGATCATTACATTGGTGTGAGTCCTCCTAGGGGTCAGAGGAAGGCATCTCAGGGACAGGACTGGCAGGTCCAGGGGAGAAGTCCCAGCCCTTCCCTCTGTTCCAGGGCCCTCGACGAAGCCCTTGATAATTATACCGCCACGTTCCGTGTCCACGGTGTGGCCATTGGCCAGACCAGCCTCACCGCAACCGTGAGTGATAAAGCTGGACAGCGAATCAACTCAGCCCCGCAGCAGATTGAGGTAAAGCTGTTTCCCTTCCCACCTTCCTGTGTGGGATCAGTCCAGCCCTTACTGCATGCGTGCACGGGGTGGGAAGTGTGTCATTTCTGTGGCGGGCCAGGAGTTATGGGGGTAGCCCAGGAAGCTGCCGTGGAGAAACCGTGTTAAAATCTATGCCCTGCGATGTCCCCTGATTAAAAGGGAGCCATCACCAGTCCCAGGGATCTGGGGAGGCAGCTCCAGAGGGAGGGACCTGAGTGATTTTTACCTCCCTCTGGGACAGAGTGGGCAGGATGTGGCTCAGAGAAAGGGAGCCGCTCGTCACACAGCCGGGGAGTGGAAGAACACTCTCGAAACCCTTTGGTGCCAGAAGGGAGCGGCTGGGTAGAAGCCGTGGGCAGATTTAGGCTCCTGTGTGGAAGCCCATCTTGACAGTCGGTCTGAACCCGCCCTTAGAAGCAGTGGGCTTTTGTCGTGAGCTCCTGGAGCAAGCAGGTCCTGAGTGAGGGAGCTCTGGGGCGCCCCGCGGTCATCTCAGTGTGTGACGTGGGACTCGTCTTGTGGCATTAGGTGTTCACACAAGCCTCCCAGACCCCATTGGCCAAAATTTCCCATCCAAGTTTTTCCATCAGCTGCTTGCCTCCTGCCAGCGTCCTCCACGGGTCTCATCCACCCAGGGGCAGATAGACTTTATATTAAACTGTGCCGGAGCTGGTGGCTCTGGTTCGTGCCTCTAGAAGGAAGGGCTCCTTTCTTCTGGTGAAGAAGAATTCATTTCTGCTATAAATAGCTTAGCCCTGCAGAGACTAATCCTGATGCACAAAGCAGCCCCTCGGCCCGACCGCCACACTCGTTCACTGCACAGGCTCTTCCTGTGCTCCTGCTGGGCGGGCACTGTGGGGGGTGCAGGACGATGGTGTTGCGCTTCTTTGTGCTGCAGAGACCGGGACATCCTTGTCCTTGACCCCCCACACCCCTCTTTCTTCATCTGAGAAATTCTGAGGGCATCGAAGTAGAGCACTATTCTTAGGCAATTTATCAGTAGAAATTGGAGAAGTTCAGTGAAACGGAACATCTTGAAGGCACTGGAATGTAAACCTTGACGTGCATTGGAATCCCCTGGAGGACTTGTTAACACATAGATTTCAGGCCCCCCCCCCCCCCCCCCCCCGCTGCCCTGCTTCATTCTGGTTCCATAGACCGGGGTGGGCTGGAGAATGTGTATTTCTAATGATTGCCAGGTGACCCTGGTGCTGCTGGTCAGGGGACCGTGCCGTGAGAACCACTGCTCTACGCAGGGGTCTCACATGAATAAAATTGTCTTTCTTTTCATGGGGTTTCACATCTGGTGAAATGAAGCATCGTTGTAAACAACAGAACATGCCCCTGAGAACCACAGATCCTCAGGCCCACTGGCGGGCTGAAATCCTGGGGTGGGGGGCGCTCAGGGCCCCCCCCCCAAGAGCTGGTCAGGACCCCAGGCCCTCGCCAGTCCCTTCTAACAGAGGAGGGATGTCCAGGCACCGTGCCTCCCTGAAAATGTTCAGGGGTGAGTTCTGCCCAGCTGCGTGAGCTTGGAACACGACGGCCCCCTTCTCTCTTGTGTCTCCACACGCAGGTCTTTCCCCCGTTTAGGTTGATACCCAGGAAGGTGACGCTGATCATCGGGGCTATGATGCAGGTAGGAACCAAAGGCCGCGTGCTCGCCCACCCCCACCCGTGGCCCCTGCCTGGCTCCAGGCTGGCCTGCCCTCCTGGGCGCCAGAGGGCTAAGATGGGGTGCTCCGGGCCCTGAGCTCTGAGGATGAGGCAGGGGCTGATGGGCACTGCTATTTCTCCCTACTCCAGATCACCTCGGAGGGTGGCCCCCAGCCCCAGTCCAACATCCTCTTCTCCATCAGCAATGAGACCGTTGCCGTGGTAAACAGTGCCGGGCTGGTGCGGGGGCTGGCCGTTGGCAATGGCACCGTGTCTGGGGTCGTGCAGGCTGTGGACGCTGAGACCGGCAAGCTTGTCATCGTGTCTCAGGTAACGAGCGTGGGCTCCACTGGACGTGGGTGCTTCCGAAGCCTCCCTGGGCATGAGCCCTCTAAGTGCTGGGGTGCACTGCGCCCCTCAAGAGCTGGGGTGCTGGTCAGCTGGGATGGGGAGGAAGTCTGTTAACTGGGTTCTGGCTCTGCTCATGAGGACCACCCCTCTCTGAGGGTCCTGCTTCTGCCCTCTGAGTCCACAGCCCCTGTCTGCCACCTGACTCCCCACCAGGGCCAGCCTAGCCAACTTGGGGCCCCCCAAGATCGCTCAGAATTCTCCAGACTGAGTCTCCCCAAGCGCTCTTTTTTTTTTAAATGTTTGTCTTTGAGAGAGAGAGCACATAAGTGGTGGAGGGGGAGAGAGAGAGAGAGAGAGAGAGAGAGGGAGAGAGAGAGAGAGGATCCAAAGCAGGCTCTGTGCTGACAGCATAGAGCCCAACGTGGGATTTGAACTCACAAACCGTGAGACCATAACCTGAAGTCGGATGCTTAACTGACTGAGCCACCCAGGCGCCCCTCCCCAGCTGCTCCTTAAGGGACAGAGCCTGGTCTCCAACCCATCCCTGCCCTGGGGACATTCCAGTGCATGATGGTCACGCAGCCTGCAGCCCTCTAGTTCTCTCAACACCCCTGCCCCAGGGGGTCTACGGCTACCCTGTTTCCAGACGACGGTCCTGAGGCACAGCTAGTGGGCCAGGGCTTGGGGACATTCTGATGGAAAAGGGGCTACTGTTAGTTCCGACACACTTCGTGGATCGCAGTGTGTGTTTTCAGGGGCGTGCGTAGCCAGGCTGCTCCAAGCATGTGGACGATCGGACATCAGTAGTGTTTCAGACCCAGAGTTCTATTTCCAGGAGAAAAGGAGACCCTGAATCACACACCAATGAACTTAAGTTATCCCCCAAGCCTCTCGGCTGGACTCGGGGACTTTTGCTAAGCGCTTTTCTGGATCAGCAGAGACAATGGAAGGCCGAGCTAGGGGAGTCCTCCCCCCAGGAGGGTCTTCCTGCCCCTCATTAGTGGCACTGACACTAGGCGGGTGAAAGTCGGCTTCTAAGTCCGATAGTTTCCCTTGTTTCCCAGGGGGTAGAGACCTCACCGGGGTCCGAAAGGGAGACGGGAGATGGTTTCCACCTCCTGAGCAGGGCTCAGAGTGCTTGGATTCTCCCTGACGGTGCCCTGTGGAAGCGTCTCAGGGGAGACTGCAGCGTGGACGTGACCGTGCCAGAAATCTGGGCTCTAAGAAGAGCATTGTTTTGTGTAACGTGACTGTGGACAGCCTTTTCAGAACCCTGTCACCCTGCTCCTTGTCCAGCATTCAGGGCCCCCTGGAAGGAGTCCATGAGCTCCCATGAGCTCATAGCATCTGAACACAGGGCACCCAGGGGAGCTGGCTCTGTGCACTACCCTGGAGATGTGCCCTTCTTCCCTGCGGCTGACTTTGATCTGACATTGAGTTCATTGATTTACTCCTGTTTGCCGGAGTTTCAGTGTCTCTGCAAGTAACCGGTTAAGCCACAAAGTCCTTTTGCATCGTGGAGGTAGATGCCCTGATTGTACCTATTGATTTTTATAAAGACAAAGTGTCGGGAATGTGAAATCTGCCCTGTGGCATACAGTGGGATTCAGATAGACGTCTTGGAGGAGAAGATGAAGGACCAACGAGGCCTTGCCTTTTTTTTTTTTTTTTTTCTTTTCTTCTGAAGAAAGGATTAGGGCTTCGGGAACCAGCCTATTTTTCTCCCCCTGGGGGCCCAGGTGGCTGAGATGGCAGCTGGCTGGAACTATGGCCAGAGGAGCTGACGGCCATGCATTTCCCTCCCAGCCACTTCTCTCTCTCTTTTCTTTAAATATTTTTTTTTTTGAGAGATAAAGTGTGCAATGAGGGGAGGAGCAGAGAGAGAGAGAGAGAGAGAGAGAGAGAGAGAGAGAGAGTCCCAAGCAGGCTCCCCACTGTCTGTATGGAGCCCAATGTGGGGTTTGAACCCAATAACCGTGAGATCATGACCCGAGCCGAAACCAAGAGTCGGACGCTCAATTGACTGAGCCACCCAGGCGCCCCACTTCTCTTTGTGGTCTGACCTTGCTGGGCCACCTCTCTCCGTGTGTCTCTCATCGGGTGGGGTGGGAGAGGAACCGGGGGAGGGTCCGGCACCCCTGGGCAGGTGGAGCAACTTTGCCAGCAGTTCCATCTGAAATCCATCTCCTAGAGCCCAGGCAGGCAGTGGTTCAGCCTGAGGCCCACGTGTCCACAAAGTGTAGGGGGTTCTGCTCAGAAGCTCCCAGTTCATCTGTCTAAACCAGATCATAGAATCAGCACCCATGGCCAAAGCATGGGCCAGGACTGGCAGAAGGAGACTGGGCAGTGAAAGGGACAAAGGCAAGGAAGAGAATGGATGTTTATTGAGTACCTACTATATGCCAGGCATTAGCCCGTATCACAAGACACAGGGTGGGCTCAGAATATAGAAAAGGCTGCTTAAGGGTTTTGGTAGCCTGGGTTCAACAGAGTCAATAGCACTATAAAGAAGCCTGATAAGGTTAACCTTTGACCAGATTAACAAGAGTATAGACTTCAGAATGAAGGAGAGTGTACAGTCTGCTCTAACCAGACTCTATCTGTATCCTGCATTTGTCCCAATACCCTGATCATTGACAGAGAGTAACACATTAGATTTAGGGTCAGAAGCATCTGGAATCCTGTCCTGTGAGGGCCACCCAACCTAGAGAAGAACAGTGTCCGGTCACCGCCCCCTTGTCTCTCTGGTGCTGACCCGGAACAACTCCATCCAATAGCTCTGCAGGCTCAGAGGACAAGGCTGGGAGCCCCAAGGGAACGGGAGGAACGGTGGCCAGATCTGGGTGGGGTGAGCCACCCACAAAACCAGGCTTCCTTGAGAAGAGGAGGGTGGTGCTGGACATCCGTGAGCACCTTCCAGCCATGCAGCTCCCAAGCTGGCCTTGGCAAGAGCCTCCCTGTTTGGAGGGGTCCCTTGGTGAAACACCTGTTGTTGGCTGATAGTACCCCCCTGCCCCAGCCAGCCTGAGCCCAAAGCCCTTTCCCTAGGACCTCGTGGAGGTGGAGGTGCTGCTTCTCCAGGCGGTGAGGATCCGTGCCCCCATCACTCGGATGAGGACGGGAACCCAGGTGAGACGGGGACCCCTCCACACCTGCTGCCGGTGTCACTGTCTGAGCAGCCCCCTGGCGGGTCTCAGGCTCCGAGTTCTGGTTCAGGCTGAGCTTGCGGGGAGTGGAAGTCGCTGCTAGGTCGCTGTTTCCTCTCCTGCTCAACCCCTGCTTATCTCTGGGGTCAGACTGAGCTTTAGGAAGGAGCCCTACCGTTTCCTGCTCTAGGCCTCGCAGGCATTCTGTGTGTTCTCGCTCCCGGCGCAAAGCCCTCGTGGGCATAGCATTTACCCTTCTCCAGTTCTGTGTCAGCACAGTTATTGAGTGATGCCTGTGTCTCCCTCCCCCGAGCCTGTCACCCTTCCACACCTGGAATAGCACCTGGCAGGGAACAGGAGCCAACGCTTGGATAGCAGGACCTCAGGGCTTTCTGTGCGGTGACTCATTAGACGCTCATCAACAAGCCGTGAGGTGGCTCCCGGTGTCAGTCTCTATGTTACGGGTGGGGAAATGAAAGCCTAGAAAGCTTACGGCCTCTGCCCAAGGTCACATGGCTAGTAAGTGCCAGAACTGGAAGTTGACCCAGGCGGCCTGGCATGGAGTCCATTCTTCCCGTTAGCGGTATTGCCTCCCCTGGTGGGCACTCAGGAAGCACGGGTTGAGGGAGCCTGTGAACCCCACCTGTGCCCATTCCACGTGAGCAGGGAGCCCCTGCTAGATTGAGAGAGGAGCAGAGGCACGGATGGCAGGGTGGCGTGCGCTGGGCTGCCCAGGGGGCTGCAGGCCCCCTGGGGCTGTAGGGGGCCACGTCACCAAGGGGGTCTGTCAGCCAAGGTGAGACGCCATGCACAGCTCAAGAAGGACCGCGCGCGGAGGGGCTGGCTCTGTCTCTTGTTTGTTCATTTGCTATTTCACCAGAGCTTCTCGCCCCTGTGCCAGGCCCTTCTCTGGTTAGGGAGGAAGGGCCCCCGTTGCACAAAGGAGACAGGAAAGCGCCCGGGCTGCTGGAGGTGCCCCAGGGTTTGGGGGGGCACTCTTGGTGGTGGGACTCTGCTGGTCACGGGCCTGGCTTCTCTCCTGCAGATGCCTGTTTACATCACTGGGATCACCAACAGCCAGAACCCTTTCTCCTTTGGCAATGCCGTGCCGGGCCTGACCTTCCACTGGTCTGTCACCAAGCGGGACATCCTGGACATCCGGGGGCGGCACCAGGAGGTAACCTCCCCCCCCCCAGAGTCCCCTGCCCCCTGCGTGCACCGGCGTCCGGAGCCGGGAGGGTTCTCCCCACGTTTCTGCACATGAGCTCTGCCCCCTCCCTCCCAGGCTGGTCCTGGCCCTGCCCTGCTCTCTCTCAGGGCTCGTTGGGACACCTTCTCCCAGACACTATCCACCCCCCACCCCCAGTGACCTGCCTCCGTTCCCAGTCCTCTCATGACCAGGAATATGGGCTCCTAGCTCTCCCTCCTTCCCGGTCCCGGACTGCCTGCAACCCTTTCCACTTTAAGCACGTTCTTGCTAAGCGCCAGAGAGGGGCGTCGCAGGTAACCCCCTTCAGAAGGCAGCCTTGTGGAGAAATCACAAAAGTTCCAGGCCGTCACAGGGTCTTAGTCAGGGCCCCTAGTCTGTACTTCTGACCTTCTTTCTGAGGCCATGCCTCACAGCCCTGGGGCTTTTTCCAGATTTACCCCAGAGGGCAAACCCGCCTCCCCTTAGCCCTTCTTAGAGCGACCCTGGCCTCTCCTCAGACCTCAGAGCTGGACGAGTAGTTATAACCCCCTCGTTGTGTTGACGAGCCCATACGGAAGGGACATGCCTGTCTGGCCCAGGGAGCCAGTGGGGAAATGGGACAATGGGACCAGGTTCCAGCCCTGGTGACTCTAGTGTGCCCTCCCTGGGTTATGCAGGACTCGAGGGTGGGGTGGTTTTGAGAGGTTTCTTCTTGCCTTGTCTGTGCATCGTGGGGAGGGTCCTGTCTCCAGTGCCAGGGGCTTCCTCAGACTGTTCCCATAACACGGACATCCCAGAATAGAGGGTCCCTTCGCGGAAAACTGCCAGGTCTAGCAAATACCTCTCGGTTCATCACCCACCCCACACGCTAAGGGCTCTGAGAAGCTCTGCCCGCCTGGGTTGGCCCAACATCCCCCACATGCACCCATGAACCTCGTGAAACTCCGCCTTCCGCACCTGTGATGGGTTAGCGGGCCCTGGCTGGAGCGGTGAGGCGACGGCCTTTGAGAACAGGCAGGTGGATGTCGGGGGGACTGGAGCCCCTGGCCCTCCCTGAGAACCTGTTTGGTGTCCATCCCAGGCTTCGCTCCGGCTCCCGTCACAGTACAACTTTGCCATGAACGTGCACGGCCGGGTGAAAGGCCGGACCGGGCTGAGGGTGGTGGTCAAAGCTCTGGACCCCGCTGCTGGACAGCTGCACGGCCTCGCCAAAGAGCTCACTGACGAGATCCAAATCCAGGTAAAGGACAGGTGGGCAGAAGCCACCGTCAGAGGGAGAGGAGGTGCCAACCCAGCGGCCTCTCCCCCTGGGGACCATTCGGGGGCACATCAGCCCTTCTGCCACCCCACACCTGAGGAGTTCTCGGGCTGCGGGGGAGCCCGGAGATGGGGCTGCCTGAGGGCATAGGGTGGGGGCGGATGGCTGGCAGGCCAGGAGGTCCGAAATAGCTTGATGTATTCCCCAAAGAGCGGGTAATCCTGAGCTGGGAGTCTGAGGCACTTTCATGGTAGAAAGAAGCCGGAGAACTGTCTGAGTGGGGCATTAATTGAATTGTCTGTGTTTATTTCGCAAACACTCACAGACCACTTACCAGAGGCGGACTTGCCATTCCCCAGTCCCCAGTGTTGCCTCACCCGTGAAGTGCCTCCCAAAGCCTGTGGGGCAGGCGCTGTGGGCGTTGCTGCTTGATGATGAGCCCGAGGCCTTAGGGGGGAGGGGTCAGAGTGTGCCCCCAGGTTGCAGTGAGTGGGTGGTGGGTCCTGAAAGGCCTGGAGGGCTGTGCTGTGTGTACGGCTTGGGAGACGGTGTGACCCATCGATTCACAGATGGAAACCGAGCCTCAGAGAGGGAGGGGCCTGCTCCAAGCCCCCAGAGGAGCCCCACTGAGTCAGGACCAGGAGCTCAGCAGTTTTTCTCCCGCCCAGGCCTCAGTGCCTGCGTCTCTCTCTCCAGTCTGCCCTCCTCCCTCCCCTGACTGTCAGGGCCCCTCAGTGAAACTAAGGATCTGGGACCTAATAACCTCTGGGATGCCTTAAATGGCAAAGAAAAATTGGGGGTACTTGGGTGGCTCAGACAGTTAAGCGTCCGACTTCAGCTCAGGTCATGATCTCACGGTTTGTGGGTTCAAGCCCCGCGTCAGGCTCTGAGCTAACAGCCCAGAGCCTGGAGCCTGCTTCGGATTCTGTGTCTCTCTCTCTGTCTGCCCCTCTCCCACTCAGGCTCTGTCCCTCTCTCTCTCTCTCTCTCTCTCTCTCTCTCAAAAATAAACGTTAAAAAAAAATTGCAAGAAAAAATTGAAAGCAGCTCCTGAATGTGAGAAAAGAAACAGATCAGGTCCCCTCTTCAAGAAGAAATAAAGCATTTTCTAACCTAGGCGCCTACCTAGTCAGGGGTAAAGATTTTCAAAGAAAGAAACTGTCATTTACCAACCCCCCTCACCTCAGGCTGCACATGTGTGCATGCACACACACACACACAGACGCAAACACACACAGACACGTAACATACATACGCATGCAGAGACACAGACACATGTGTATACACAGATAAATACAAACACAGACACGTGCAAATATATGTTCTTCCCAGTTGAAAATGAAAGCATGTCTGGCACCTTCTCATTGGATAAAGACGGGGCTTTGCAGCCTTCGAATTCTGTGACCTTGCATGAGTCACTGAGCATCTTTGTGCCTCAGTTTCCCTAGCTGATAGCAGTTGGAGGTTTGGGTATGTCAGAGACTTAGCGATGCTGGATCCAGCCCACAGATGTATTTGATTTGGCTCATTCTGTGCTCCGAAACCATTTTTATTTGTTGCGAACATTTAAAAATAGGAAGATGTATAAAAATCCAATAGGCAGCTTGTCCTGAAGATACATGGCATTTTTCCACATGTGCCAAAATCAGCAGGAGATGGGAAGCAGCCCCTCCTGGCCCCATTGCCCCCCGCTTCTCCCCGATGGTGAGACCACCTGTCAGTTGCCATTGACCCTGGTGCTTGCATTATTCCTTTTCTTAAACTTGAGTTAACAGGAAAGTAAGATCTCTCTTGCACCTTAATTTACCTCTAAAGAGGGACAATAGGGGCGCCTGGGTGGCTCAGTCACTTAAGCATCTGACTTCGGCTCAGGTCGTGATCTTGCAGTTCGTGAGTTCAAGCCCTGCATCGGGCTCTGTGCCAACAACTCGGAGCCTGGAGCCTGCTTCGGATTCTGTCTCCCTCTCTCTCTGCCCCTCCCCTGCTCATGCTTTGTCTCTCTCTGTCTTTCCCTGAAAAATAAACATTAAAAAAAATAAAGAGGGACAATAAAGAATATGCATTTAAGACAAATAGGAAGTAGGAGGAGACATTTTTTGCATGTACTTCCTGTGCAGTGGCATGCATCCGAGTCAAAACCAGTCTGCTCCACTCTGGGTGCCATCTGCCTAGTGGAAGGACTCCCCTGATGCCAGAACCCCATCTAGCTCCCAAGGTCATTTATCATTCACCATTTTGGAAGTGCTGCCACGCACATTGCTACTAGAATCCTGCGGCTCTTTGAGACAGACATGGCAAGGATTATTAGTTTTAGACCCATTTTACAGATGAAGAAATCTAGACTTACATATATGATCAGAACATAGCAGTGCTGGGAGGGAGGGAGTTGTCTTGGAAAACCGAGCCCTTGGGATCCAGCCAGTCTGATCAGATCAGAAGCCAGTGGGGAGCTCAGAGCTGTGCTCAGCATCCAGGCCCGGATGCCAAGGAAGGTCCTTCCAAGGGTTCCTGGAGAAAGGGACTTGGAAGGGTGGTGGGCAGTTAGGGTGCATGTAGGGAGGGGTGTGGAGTTACCATAAGTGCAGCAACCATGGGCTGGGGAGCCGTCGAGGGCCCCGGGGCTCCTGGGGAGTGATGACCAGATTCACTCGGACATTACCAGGTTTATCATCTGCCCTGGTTCGCCAACATGCCCCGTACCCACACTGTGCGGATCCCGTGGGAGCATGGCAGGAGGGAGTGAGATGGGGGTTATTCTGAGATGGTCACACTGAGGAGCAGCTAAGCAAGACCCCGGGTCCTGTAACTCTGTACGCTGCCTTCCGTGCCCAGAGAGATGTCCCCATCACCGGGAATCTGGAGAGGGGCCCGTGCTTCCTGGCTCTGTGAAGCAGATGCCGTCGGGGCCTCTCTTAAAAGTCAGCGCTCCCCGTCCCATCCCCAGCCACCTGACAGGTGCTGGCAACAGTGATCCTCCTGTCTCCCTCCCCGTTGGTCTCCCTCCCTGGAGGGGAGCTGGTGCCTGGCCGTGACTCCAGTAGCATGACAGGAAACAAAACTCCCTCCATTCTAGGTATTCGAAAAGCTGCTGCTGCTGAGCCCTGAAATAGAAGCAGAGCAAATATTAATGTCGCCCAACTCGTTTATAAAGCTTCAGACAAACAGGTACGTGACTCAGCGCTTGTTTGCAGCTGGGCTGAGATGCTGCGCTCGGCATCCGACGGCTCATTTGTCAAAGTTGTCAGGAGCCGCGGGTGCTTTAAGCGAACGGCATCTTCCTGGGCTTGAAGTGGGTGCGGCTTCTGCATTCCCCCCTCTCTCTGCCATGGATGTCGTCTTCTGCTGCTCCGCATCACGTGTTCCCAAGGGTCCTTCTTATCTTCCCCGTAGCCTCGAAAGGTTTTAATGCCCACTGCTCAAACCCGCTACCTTAAAGGGAAAGAAATGCTACCTTGGAAGAGTTAAATTTTCAAATGCCCCTTTGTCTTCAAAGCTTGCTGTTCAGTGTGAATAATTCCTGACCCAGCAGCATGGGCATCACCTGGGAGCCTGTTAAAATGCAGACCCCAGACCTGCACGTAACAAGACCCCCCACTCGATGGGGATGCACATCATTGTCTGCAAATGTCATTCCCACCTTGCATTCAAATGGGGCGCTTTTGGTGGCAATGACTTGCACGTGACCTACAGTTGCACGGTGGGGGAGGGGCTGTAAGGACCACAGGAGTGCTCGCGTGTTCCGTGGAACGCACACATGTGGTGGTCATTCGTGCACAAGTGTCTAGATGCCAGGCTGTGTGCTAGGCTCTTGGAACAGGTGCATGACATGCTGGTGGGGAAGCGAGAAGTACGGCACGAGAAGGGGACAACGAAACAAGGTATAACGGTTAAGCCAAGGCCCAAAGAAGGGCCTTCTGTGCGAAGATTTAGGGGAGGCCTGTCTGAGATAGCGAGGCTTGAGCTATTAAAGGATGAAGAGGAATTCTGCAGGTTCCAGCAAGGGGTTACTGATGGGGGAGAAAGTTGAAGCAGAAGCAATAACATTTACTTTAAGGTCATCTGAGGAGGGTCTGTAGGGCTGCACGCAAAGAGCACGGGGAGGGGGACAGGCCCTGGGGGCTGGACACCTTTGCTCCCTGCTGTTTCTTTGTTCTGTAATAAGCCTGAAAGAGAGTATGAAACACTGTGAGATGTGTCTCCCACCCAGCCCAAACCACTTTCTGAGCCAGCAGCCCATTTTCATCCCGTTCCCTGCCCTTGGAAACAGGACAGGGCAACACCATTGCTTCCCTTTCACAGCTGGGGAGACCGAGGCCAAGAGAGGAGGCACACAGCTGTTTGCGGAGCATTGGGACTGCACTCAGCTTCTGCCTGACGATGGTCTTTCACTGTGCCAGGCTGCCTTATGGCAGCAAATGGGGAAGTTTGCCCCAGAAACGATCTTTGACAGCATGTGTCCCATGCAGCTGATGAGAGGAGCTCAGGCCTCAGCCTCTTCTCCCAGAAGCAGCGCCCTCTTTGGAACCATCAGTTTTGCAAATTAAGTTTCCCGTGGGTGACTGATGAGGCTGAAGTTGAGCTGAGCACCCAGGTCCTAATGCACAGTGGGGCTAAGATCAGGCTTTTTCCTTCTCCCAGGAGCCATCGGGAAGCCCAGATGACTGGATCTCAGGGCAGGGATTTCGGGCCCCTTGCTGCGACCCGCTCCCACACTCTGAAAAACCGAGTCTGTTTTTTTTCCAAAGGGACGGAGCAGCATCTCTGAGCTACCGCGTCCTGGACGGGCCGGAGAAGGTTCCTGTCGTGCATGTTGACGAGAAAGGCTGCCTGACGTCAGGGTCCGTGATTGGGATGTCCACAATCCAAGTGACTGCCCAAGAGCCTTTTGGGGCCAACCAGACCATCCTCTTTGCTGTAAAGGTAGGATCATGCTTTCCTGCTTTTTGGAGTAATGAAAGCAATCGTGTCAAGGTAAAAAAAAAAAAAAAATCTCCCCTCGCAGGTATAAAATAGATCTATCACCTTCCAGCTGAGAAATTGTAGGTAAGAATTTATTGAAGAATAACTTGGGGGCAGAGGTCCTAGCTGAAAAGTTCTAGCATCTTCTAGATGTCAGAGCGGAAGACCCTTGGAGATTGAATGCAGTGGCCTCATTTCATAGATGGGGAAACTGAGGCCCAGCGAGGCCCGTGATTTGCTGGGACCAGCACCCATGTCCTGACTGGGCAGCCGACACCTGGAACGTGATAGGTGCCTATGCACATTGACTGCATGTGCTGGGCACCTGACACAGAAATGGTTGCATTATACATGTGGCAGCATGTACAGTTCAGTGACCCATTTCACAGGCAAGGACACCGGGACTCACCATGGAAATGACTCGCTCAGTGAGTCACTTCAGTGGTGGAGAGTCAGGGTCTGGTCAGCCGGGCTCAGGTCGTGTCATCTGGCCACATCACGGCGCTTCCCATGTCCCTCTGCCCTCCGTGCTCCGTGGTGACGGGAACTTTCTCCTCCTCGAGCATCCTCGGGTCGGGTCCCCGGAATTTCCTTCCACTATCTCGTCATAGCCACTTTCTGAATCCTGGGTGACCGACAAGATACATGACTTCACGTTCGAGATTTTGCCGTGGTCACAGATCTGTTTCCTTAATAATGTCTTTTTGTTTCCGTAATTAATGCCTGGCAGGGAACCTTCAGCCTGGTTTTTGAGTCGGTGAAAGCAGCTTCCTGCTCATCCTACCTCAGCAACTACGTAGTGAGCACCAGCTGAGTGGAGGTCGCTGCACCCGCCGATCTTTATCCAAGAAATTGGGTCTTCTGAGCGGAGCTAACTTTCTGGCCAGGATAGATTTTACCCGGAGTTGGAGGGCCAGGGCCGCTCTCCCTGGAGCTCGGGTTTCTGGGCTCCGGGATTCTTTCCCTGGAGCACCTGCCAGCACGTCGTGGCTCCTGGTTAATACTTCCTCTGCCGTCCAAGTGGGCATTACTTCCACTTTAAACACCCAGAGAGCCTGGTTTTCGAAGGAAACTGAACATCGAAAGCCCAGGGGAAATTTTTGCCAATGTGAATAATGATCTAATTTTTCAAAGTCATGGGTTTTGACTCTTGTAGATTGGGGGGTTTTCTTATAGTGAGGCCAGCCCACTGTGTGGGAAGGTGGGATTCTTGTCACCAGGTTGGGACGCTTAGCAGACCAAGGCCTTTTCTCTTTCTGTGACCCCTGAGTCGATCAGCCTCCCGATCCCTCCCGAGGCGGGTCCCACTGGGGGCAAGTGACTCCTCCCTGGGAGGCTGGTCCCCAGGGCAGTCATCACCACACCTGCTCACTGTCCCCAGGTATCTCCTGTGTCTTACCTGAGGCTCGCCATGAGCCCCGCCCTGCACACCCAGAACAAGGAGGCTCTGGCAGCCCTGCCTTTGGGAATGACCGTGACCTTCACCGTCCACTTCCACGACAACTCCGGAGACACCTTCCATGCTCACAATTCGGTCCTCAGCTTTGCGACTAACAGGTACGGTGTGGGTGATGCTCATCTCCCCCGTGAAGATGTGTGTCAGTTGTACTTGGATTTGATGTATGGGGGCGGCTGAGTCCCCTAGACCCTCCGTGCCACTGGAAGGGAGCTTTGTTCCCTTCAGTCTTGAGGAGGGAGCGTGTTGTGCTTGCGGGACCACAGGGGGAGCACTGGGCTTGGGCGGGAGGCAGTGGTGAGGGGAAGGCAGGGCACAGAGCCTGTACCACCACGTGTCGGGAAGCTGTTGGCGATGTCCCGTGGCGGGCCGGAAGCGAGACACAGGTGTTGGGGTTTGTGATAAACTTTGCTGTACTCGTGAAAGCCGGACTGCAGCGGAGACGTAGCCACCCTGGCCATTGCACTGGCCCTGTGATCAGCGGATGCAAATCAGTGATCACAGACGTTATAAAAGTTGGTCAGAGCAAGGCACACACATTCCAATGCTCTGGTGCCGGCGAGGAAGGGGTCTGACCTTCACTGCATCCCCTTGTGTGTGTACAGGCCTTTCCACGTGACGTCTCGCTGACTCCTCACTGCCGCCTGTTTGTAGAGGCCCAGAGAGGTCAAGCCACTTGCTCAGGGTCACGCGGGGTTTGAACACCAGGCTCCACATGCGGTTCACTTTGGCTGGCCCTGTAAATACCCCAACAACCTGGGGTTTCTTTTTAATGTTTATTTTTGAGAGACAGAGCGTGAGTGCGGAGGGGCAGAGAGAGGGGGACACAGAATCCGAAGCAGGCTCCAGGCTCCGAGCTGTCAGCACAGAGCCCGACGCGGGGCTCAAACTCACAAACCGCGAGATCATGACCTGAGCTGAAGTGGGATGCTTAACCCACTGAGCCACCCAGGGGCCCCACCATCAGTCTGTTTTAATTAGACCTCCGGGCGATTCTAAAGGTTGAGAACTACTGCCCCGGGGGCATGCAGACTAGCTCAGAGGAGGAGAGAGAAGCATCAGGCATAGGAAGAAGGATGGCTTGGGCAGGGGTTCTAGGGCCTATGGGGGGGCAGAAGATTGTATCCAGGTGTGGGTGACCATTGCAACTTGGCCTCCTCACAGGCCTGCTTAGCACGCCCAGGGCCAGGTGTAGGGGGGGCTTAGCATGGTGGGGGAACTGAGGCTCAGAGTTGGAGCCCGTTCAAGCCCTAGCTCTGGCCTTTGTGGCGCCTTCCCAAACCAGGCGGCTCACCTCTCCAGGCTTCTGTTTCCATACCTGTCATACGGGGAACATGCCTAGTCCTTGGGGCCGGCAGCTGAAGCCATAGTCGTGAAGGCGTCTGGCAAAGTGTGGAGCTCTTTGCACGTTGTATGGGCCATCCATGAGTCTGGGATCCAGGCCACCCTGGAGGAAATGGAGCCAGCTCCTCCTAGCCCCTCAGCTACCCCACAGAAGTCCCGCCGGCCCTTGAGCCTGTCTCCTAGAGACCAGCGGGAGCTCCGAAGAGAGACGGCGTGGCAGAGGAGACGAAGCCAGAGGCCCTACCCCTCAGACCTGCCGGTCTGGGCCTTTCCACCAGAGCGACATTGGCTGGTGTTGACCAAGCACTCACTGTGCCAGGCCCTGGTCTCGGTGCTTTATAGCTACCCATGAGGAAGTGGGCAGAGGCCATGCCTCCTGAGAATGTCCTTGTTCCCTGTTGGGAAGGGACCAGCAAGCATCTCGAAGCTCGTCTTGCCCTCTGACCTCAGCTTTCCCTCCTGGGACGTGGGGCATGTGCTGTGGGCCATGGGCTCCTCCCAGGGGAGATGAGATGAGACCAGGTTTGGGCAGCTGCTTGGTAAACTTAAGCTGGAGGGACGCCCTGGGGCCACCGTTAGCAAGAAGCTTCGCCCAGCAGAGGACTCAGCTATGTTTCTCCCTCCGGAGTTGGGGGCTCTTTCCTGAGACTGAGAGCCCGCATCCCCCTCCTGTGCCTAGAGACGAGTTCGTGCAGATTGGGAAGGGCGTCGCCAACAACACCTGCATCGTCCGGACCATCAGCGTGGGCCTGACGCTGCTCAGCGTGCGGGACACGGAGCACGTGGGCCTGTCCGACTTCGTCCCGTTGCCCGTCCTACAGGCCATCTCCCCGGAGCTGTCCGGAGCGGTGGTGGTGGGGGACGTCCTCTGTCTGGCCACAGTTCTGGTCGGCCTGGAAGGTGAGAGAGAGAGAGAGAGATACTGGCCGGGGTCGGGGTGGGGGGCTTCCTTTTGAGTCCGGGGCAGCCCCAAAGATGGGAGCGGGCTCCTGTCGTGGGGGTGAGACAAGCAGGGCTGGCATGACGTTCAAGAGCAGGAGTCAGAAAACCACCGGCCAAATCCAGCATGCTGTCTCTTTTTGCAAACACAAGTGCCTGGGAACTCTGGCACACCCTCATTTACATGTTGTCAGGGGCCGTTTTTACCCTCCAGCTGCCGGGTTTGAGCGCTGGCATCACAGACCTCTGGGCCCGCACGGCCCAACAGATGTGCCATCTGGCCCTTTGTGGAGGAAGCTGGCCAACCCGTGCGCTCGTATAGCCCTGTCCGCTAGAAGTTTCTAGCACTGTGGAAACATCCCATATCTACACTGTCTGACACGGGGCACTCACGATCCAGTATTCTAAATGTGGCTAATGCAACCGAGGAGCTATGTGTTTCATTTTAGTTCATCTCGTGGCTAGTGGTTACCATGTATCGCCAACAGCCCACATCCAGAAGGAAATGTAAGGAGAGAACAGCTATCGGGCCTGTTCCCATGCCACCTGTAGATTCACCACCTACGTTACTCAACTTCTTTTTGCAATTTGACTCCCTGGTTTTTTTTTTTACCTAATTAAATTCATTTCAAAAAGACGTTCAACACTGCCCTTAAAAGAAAGCAAATACAATTTGCCAGAAATAGAACGTGGCTGTTGAGTTATTTTGTTGTATCTGTTATATAATGCAATTGGCTTTTAACTGAGAAATGCTCTTGAACCTGACACTTGCTTTGTTTGCCCAAAGGGGTTGATAAACAGTCGGGGGTGGGCAGGGGTGGTGCGTGGGGAGGTTCAGCACCCGGGTCATCCCAGGACAAGGAAGTGATCAAGAGATTCCAAGCAGGGAAGCACTGGAGTGAACATAGGGCCAGAGGTTCACTCTGGGCAGGGTCACAGCCGGGCAGAGAGCAGGTGTGCTCCAGGTGGCCGCAGCCAGGAGCCAGGGGAGGTGGGGGGCGGGGGCCAGAGCCAGGGTGCAGAGGCCAGTGGCGTGGATTCTACCCTGAGGGTGATGGGTGAGCACCCCCGGGAGCAGGGTGGAGCATGGTGGTGGGGCAGCGTCACCCAGGTGACAGGGCTGGGCGGGAATGGCAGACGTGGGAAAGATGAGTGACAGCCAGGGCTTTCTCTCCCAGGCCTCTCCGGAACCTGGAGCTCTTCAGCTCACAGCATCCTCCGCATCGACCCCAGGACGGGCGTGGCTGTGGCCCAAGAGGCGGGATCTGTGACGGTTTACTACGAGATTGCTGGGCACCTGAGAACCTACAAGGAGGTAGGGCTTCGGGGCATACGTGGCTCACCCTCTTGGGGTAAAAGCCTCGGCTTTCTATCCTGAATGGCACCCTTCCCTTTAAAAAAAAAAAAAAGAAGCACCAGCACCCTGCTAGGCAGTCAGGATCTGGAGTCGTGAGTCTGGGGTCTGCTCCCCACTTCCTCCAGGATTGGAACAGGTGCCCTTTCCTTCCCAGGCCCCTGCCTCCCACGCTCAAAATGGTGTCATGACAAGGGCTGACCTCCCAGGGCCGCCCCCCCAACTCCCACGCACGCTGGCATAAGGGCGGGAGTGTCCCCTGTGGGTGCTTCCCCAGGAGTCTCGGGGCGGGCGGGCCGGCGTGGCCATTTGGCATCACCGGCAAAGTTAAGCCTCCCCGGCAAGTCACTTTTTGAGTCTTTCTGGAGGTGAACTAAACCGTTCTCTCTTCTATTTATCTCCAGCCGAGAATGAATCAATGAGCAGCGTCTGGCTGCGTTCCAAACGGGTCTCATTTTAGAGCCAGCGTGCACGTGATCGAATCCAGCAGTTTAACCTAATAGCTTGCATATTTAGTGCCGGGGCTCTGCAGTGGGTGAGCGGGTTGCAGATAGAGGCACCTTGTGACTAATAAAGCTGTGCTCTCCCAGGAGGAGCCGCGGAGAGTGGGCAGGGGCGGGTGGGAGGGGGGGCTGGAGGAGAGGGCACGGCGTAGGCAAAAGTGTGCAGGGCTCAAGAGTCGAGCCCCGATGGCTGGAACATAGGCAGTGGGGGGAGTGTGGAGGCTGGCGTTGCAGTCAGATCGTGTGACGCACATTGTGTTCTGGGTAGTTCCTGGTGAAGCACGTGAGCTCTGGGGCCAGGCTGCCTGGGTTCAAATCCCAGCCAGGCCACTGAGAGGCTGTGTGGCATTGGATAAGTTATTTCACCTCTCTGTGTCTGTAAAATGGAGGTAAGAGGGCCAAGAGGATTAAGATTTAACCTATGTGAAGCACTTAGAGTGGTACTCAGCACCTAGCAAATGTTCAGTAGGTATTAGCTGCACCTGTTACTATTCTGGAGCAAAGAGGAGAAGCTTATGCCAGACCCAGTAGGGATTTACCAGGGCTTTTGTTTTTTATTTTATTTTAATTTTTTTTTAATTTTGTAAAAAAAATTTTAATGTTTATTTATTTGGAGGGAGGGACAGAGAGAGGGGGTGACACAGAATCTGAAACAGGCTCTAGGCTCTGAGCTGTTAGCACAGGGCCCGATGCAGGGCTTAAACCCGGGAACTGTGAGATCATGACCTGAGCCGAACTCGGACGCTTAACTGACTGAGCCACCCAGGCATCCCTGTCAGAATTTTTTTTTTTTTTTTTTTTTTTTAAGTAAAGAGTGATCACAATCAGAGGTAATGTTTGGAATGAGTATCCAGTGCCTGGTGGAGTCTAAGAGCCCAAGAGATGGGGAGTAGCTGCAGGGGTAGTGAGCCAGGAGACAGGATGGGCACTCTGCTGGCCCTGTTGGGTGGACAGAAACTAAGGGAGGGTCATCAGAGCCTGGTGACCATTTGGAAGTAGGGGTTGAGGGACAACCCTTTGGGGGATGACCTCCCCGGCGTCCGGACTGAGTGACAAGGTGGATGTCGGTCCTTTGCCTTGATGGCGGTAGGGGGTTGCAAGAGGAGGGGCCGGCGCTGGGGAAAGATGATGAGTGGATGGAGGCGTGGCCAGTTGGAGGCGTTTGCAGCTCCTGTAGGTGAGGCCGGTGATGAGGCAGCAGGTGTTTCTGGAGCTCCAAGACAGCAAGCTGGAGATGGGGTGGGAGTCCACAGCACAGACGTGGTTCTGGAAGACCTGAGAGTGGACGGGTGCACATACATGCAGCACATACCAGAGCAAGGCCTTGGGCCCCCTCTGCCAGGTGTGGGGGGAGGAGGCAGAGGAAGCAGGGACAAGATGGCAGGCAGCCAGGAGTACAGGAGAAGGTGGGAAGAACCAGGGCCCGGATGTGTGTGCCCACCAGTGAGCGTGGAGGTGATGGGGCCAGCCTGACGGCCTGCCTGTGCTCTTGTGTCAGCCACAGGAGCTGCCTGGGCTTTGGGGAGGAGTGAGACCCCATCCCTGCTCTTTACGAGATCACGTTCCGCTAGAAATCCTGTGGGAGGCAGGAAGTGCTCAGCGCCTGCCCAGAGGTGGGAGGACAGCCTGCCGGCTGGAGGGGACCATGCTGGAGCTGGGCCTGCGAGGGCCGATGGGGTCAGGCTCTGCGGGGGGAGGGGGGAGGGTGATCCCAGCTTAAGAGGGGCGCACGACTGGGGTGTTTGGGTGCAGCCAGTGCAGGCTGGGCCAAGGGGGGTGAGCAGGGGAAAGTCTGGGAAGACTGGAGTCTGGAGGGGCGTTCAATACCCAGGCTGTGTGAGTTGCCTTTTGGTCAGGTTGATTTATTTTGAATAAATGACAGTAAAGTAAAATGGCTCCTTCTCTCATTGCTGAAAGACTAATTAAGCAAACTGATGAACAGAGAAGTGATCTGCCGCTGTCCCAGGAGCCAAATCCCACAGCCCACCCCGGACTGAATGCATTCAGACCTGCTGTTGAGCACCGCACTCCGCTGTTAGGAAAAGCAGCTCTTTCAGAGTCTGACCGGCCTGGGGTCTAAGCCCAGCTCTGCCACATCTGGCCAAGTCTCAAAAAGACGTGGAGCCTCAGTTTTGTCCCCTGTGCAATGGGCAGTGCCTGCATCCCAGGCAATGGGGTGAGGTCCCAAAAATGCCCCGAACTGAGCCCACACGTGGTCGGTGCTCAGTGCAGCTGCCTCGGCTCCCTCCCCAGATAGCGATCGGTGTCCCTCAAAGGATCGTGGCCCATTCCGTCCGCCCAGGCCAGACCAGCTTCCAGGAGGCCTCCAAAGTGACCGTCACCTTGGGAGACAGAGGCTCTAACCTGAGAGGTAAAGAGTGAGGGGCTTGCTTGGTCTGGGGAGGGGCCCCGCCAGTCGCACGAGCAGGGAGGAGGTTCCCCGTGGCCCTGCTTAAACTCACGCCAAAGGCAGAGAAAGCATTTAACCCCTGCTGGCCCATTCCTTCCAGCTTTTTCGAAACCCGAGTGTTCTTTCTAAAAGAGCCCGGCACCCGGAAGCTGCCTGTGTCTGAGCTGGAAGTGCCACTTCAGCCCCAGGGCAGCCGAGTAAAGAAAGCCCCAGCTGACTGCCGGTAATCCCAAGAAAGTAATGATTTAGCAGGCCTCGCGGCCGATTTTGATTTTTGTAATTACCTTTTCCAAGTCATGCGTAGAACATCCGACCCTGGCCCTGCCCGTGACAGCCCTGGACAGCAACTGCCAGAAATAAATACATCGATGTGGGCTGGTTTGGTTTTTTTTTTTTTTTTTTTTTTTTTTTTAAACCATGTACCCAGTGGAATTAAATACCACTGTTCTTGTTCTGATTGATGAGGTAGCTTTTCTGCATCATGTAACCTCTTTTTTCCTACTTCAGGGCACGGGGCCAATACTGCACAATTGCCGAGATGATACTCAATGTATTAGTGGGAAACTGTTGCCCTCCTGAAGTCCAGAAATAAATTGCCCATTTTCCCCCTGCCGACAGGAACAGACGGTGTGCATTAGTGGGCCCGACCCATCTGCTGTGCTGCGGGACGCAGGCTCTGTGGCCCAAATGCTGAAATTCTGATCTGAAATTGCCCATGATTCGGAATGACCCTCCTCCCCCATAGAATTCTCCCCAGCTCTTATAAACTGTGGTGCTGTCACGAAGCTTTGGGCAGCCCTCGGGGGGCCCTGTGTGGAAGGAATGTGGGGCATTTCGCGGCCCGGCTAGCCTGCACCTGGCCTGCTCTTGCTCCCTCGTTTCAGGGCTCTAACAGACGGATGCAGAAGCCTGTGCAGGGGGGCCGGGGTGGGGCGCCTAGTAGGTCTGGCCCATGCCCTTCTCACCCCTTCCCCTCTCCAGGTGAGTGCTCTCCCTCCCAGATGGAAACCATTGAGACTCTGCACCCAGAATCCCTCATTAGCTGCCACCTCCAGTTCAAGCAAGATGTCTTCGATTTCCCAGCGCGTGACGTTTTCACGGCAGAACCAGGATTTGATGCCACTCTGGGTACGTTTGCAAGGGTTTGCATGGGACGACTGGCTTGCATGGAGGGTTCCTGTTGGCGTGCCGGGCTCATGGCAGCCATCTGTCCGGAAGGGCCATGTCTGTCAGGAGCCCAGCCTGGCGGTCGATGCCACCACTCTGGCCTGTCATTCATTTCGGCCGCTGGGCGGGGTTGGTGGTCCAATGCTGGGCGATGGCTGTCCTCGGCACCCACCTACATGCAGCAGGCAGAGGACACATTTCAGAGTTGGAAAGCCTGGGTTTAGGTCCCTTTCTGCTCTTCCTACCTCAGGGCCAGTGGGTGTTAAGGCTGCCTCCCTCTGTGAAATGGAAGGATGATGCCTTAGAGCTGAGCGGTGCAAGCGAGAGCTGGGCAGAAGGGCCCTTCCTTGTTAACTAGCCAAGGGCCCCACGGTGTGTCCGATCAGAACTTCCACTGCCCGTGATGCCCGCGCCACAGGCTGGAGTGACTGCCTGACCCCGGGCATGCTGGCCACGTGGTGCGGAGTGTCTGAGAAGGGGGGTGCCCACGTGGGGTGCTTCAAGGGTTCAGTAGGATAGTTCCTGCCGTATGCTGAGCACGGTGCCCAACATACACTATCGAGTCCTCGACAGGAGCTGCCCAGTGTTATTATGATAATGATTGTCGATGAGCATTTGGACCATTCTTCAGTTCCTTCCAAGAACATGCAGCCCGGTCTTAATTAGGAGGAGTTAGCAAGGGCACGACGCCAGACCATAATAAGCCCAGCCTGCAGCTTGCCATGGCCCGGGGTCAGCACCCAGGCCGCTGCCTAAGATGCAGGAGGTATGTCCTCAGGGCACCTGTATGGGGCCCAAGTGCAGGGACAGAACAGGCATTTGATGGTCCCGTGCCCTGTTTATTGGCTAATGCGGCCCCATGAGGGGGTGTGAAGTTATCCCCACTTGATCCAAGAAAACCAGGCCAGCAAGGAGGCTGACTCACCCAGGGGCACTTGGCTGGCAAGGGCACAGAGGGGACTCCAGCCCAGGCATCCGGGTTCCAGGTACTTTCCAGGGCATTGCTCAACAGTGTGCATTGAACTCATTTATCTACCCAGGGCCAGGCGTGGAGGGTCCAACAAGCACCAAGGTAGCCCCAATCCACACCTTCAGAGGACTTTCTGCTGTTATCTGGGGCCACGGGCCATACTGGGAGTCCGCTCCAGCTCAGCCTGTAGCTCAGCATCGGGTCACGGTATCTGTTCATTATTTACTCACCCCCATCCTGAGAGCCAGGATGGCTAGGCCCTGAAATGCAGAGCTGGCCCAGACGTTCCTTCCCCAGGCAACGTCAATGCAGTGGGGATCTGGCGAGCAGAGGATTCTGAGGAGTGAGCGAGAGTGCTGGTCACAGAAAGGGTGTCCAAGCTGGATCAGGGGTGCTGAAGAGGGACATCCCTGGAGGTCCCTGGAGGAGGTGACACCTCACCTGGGCTCTGAAGGATGCGTAGGAGTTTTGCAGTTAGAAGAGCAAGGAGAAAGTGCAGCGTCCGGGCGTGGGTGGGAGAGGGGACAACTCAGAGCTTGCTTGTCTCCACAGGCCGGTACCTCTGCTCAGTCACGATGCACAGGCTGACGGACAAGCAGCTGAAACACCTCAGCATGAAGAAGACGGCGCTGCTGGTCACCGCCTCCATCCCCGGCAGCCACATCTCTGGGGAGCATGTTGGTGCCGAGGTGCCCTTCAGCCCAGGGCTTTACACCGACCAGGCTGAAATCCTTTTGAGCAACCACTTCACCAGCTCTGAGGTCAAGGTCTTTGGTACCGTGGAGATTCTCGAGAACCTGGAGGTGAGTGGCGTCCATGCATGAGCCGGGGGCCTTGGAAAGGACCGGAAGGCAGGGAAGACGAGGTGAAAGGTGGAAGTCAAGGACCACCTCTCTTTAAAAGTGAAAAAAAGATTTTTTAAACGTAAATACCCTTAACCTTTTCTTTTCCCCCATACCATTATCTGTGAGCTTGTATCATTGAATTAGTTACCGGGAATGCTGCCGGACTTCCCCAACCAGGAGCTCGGTATGCGAGGGCAGTACTCAGCACAGAGCGTACCTAGCACATAGTATGTGCTCAGTGAACACTTAGTATGTTCAGTGAATGAAGTCAGTGCAGGAACGTACACTGACATGGGGGAGGAAGAAATGCTGTAATCCCTAACTTATCACCGACGCCCGCGCAACTGGGGACAAGTCCCTAGCCCTGGGCCTCAGTTTCCCCATCTGCTGAATGCTGGGTGAACGATGTCCTAGGTCCCGCAGCCCAGCAGGCCGGTAAGAGATCTGGGGTGATGTGGCAAAGGGGTTTTTGGCTCCTCCGTTTGCCGTATCCCTGGTCTCACTGCAGCAAACGTGAACATGGATGAACGTTCTTGGAGCGAGACGGCGATGAATTCATTGCTGCTGATGGAGGGTCCGCCAGCCCAGGGGTTGAGCTGCTGGCGATCGGCCATTAACAGAGCTCCAGGCTGCTGCCTTGGAAAGTTGGCGTTTGGTGGTAGTTCATGTTGGTTTAGCATTTTTTTAAAGAGCACTTGATTAGAATTCAATGATATTGATTTGTCCTTTCCTTAAAAACACTCCCAAGTGTAGACAGTATGCTCCTTCCCTGACTTTGCAGATTTCATGCTGTCACTTAGAAGTACCCAGGCGTCATCGCCTACCTAGGAAGGTGGACCAGGGAAGGGTCCCCACCCCTACCGTCTGGGCCCCAGAGGGAAGCACAGCATGTCAGGCGGAAGTGGGGGGGGGGTGCCGCTCTCCAGCCACATTGTCTCTCCCAGGTGAAATCAGGGTCCCCAGCTGTGCTGGCCTTTGAGAAGGAAAAGTCTTTGGGGCTCCCCAGCTTCATCACATACACAGTCGGCATCTCGGATCCCACAGCTGGCAGTCAGGGGCCTCTGTCCACCGCCCTGACCTTCTCCAGCCCCATGACTAACCAAGCCCTCACCATTCCGGTCACCGTGGCCTTTGTGATGGATCGCCGAGGGCCTGGTCCTCGTGAGTCATGGGACGGGACACCGCTGGGATGGACCTGGGCGAGGAGGGCCGGTCCGGGTGGTCTTGGCTGTGGGTGGAAATCTGGGCAGGAGAGCAGGAGGGGGGCGGTTCAAGACCTGGAGGACTCAGAAATGCAGATTGTCCCACAAAGTGAATTTGGCCCATTCGGGTAGCTAGAGGGATCCTGTTGAAATGTGACTGGATCGTACCCCCTCCTCTGCTCAACACTGCTTTGGCACCCACCTTCCCTGGGGGGTAAAGCCCAAGCCTCTCCAGTGTCTTGAAAGGCCGGCCCCCCATAATCTGCCTCCCCAAACCATTGATGACTTGTCTCCCCGCTTGGGCACCTTGCTACAGCCACGCTGGCCTTCTTCCTACTTTGGGAACACATGCAACTCCCAGCTAAGCCCTTGGCATACACTGTTCCCTCTGCCTGGGACGCCTCTCCCCCCGATAGCCCCTTGGCCACGTCCCCACCTCAGTCAAACCCACCTTTCTTCACACATTCCCTGCTCAGATATTAGGAAATTCTGAAACTTACTCCCATGTAAATCCATCTCCTTCCATAGCCCTGTTCCCCACTGTCAGCTTAGGGAATAATTAATACAACTAATTATAATTTCCGCTGGTCTTCCCCAACTGGGAGCTGAGTACTGAATGTGGGGACAGCACTTAGAACAGGGCCTACCTAGCATATACAGTAGGTGCTCAGTAACGGATGCCTCATTTATCCCGCAGTCGTGTACGAGCACCTGTTGCACAGCAGCGCATGTGCTGGGCAGATGCCTGAGAAGCCCCCACCTCAAACAGGGCATGGAATATTACAGACGCAGCGAGAAAGGAATGATCCTAAACATGGGGCTCAAGAAGTGGGGGGCACACGGAGCGGGTGATTTTACACCTGCTGGCCTGAGGGTGTGGTTCAAAGGGACTGCTTCCTTCAGGTCTGGAAGGATGAGTAGCCAGGGGGAGGGCCGAGCAGTCAGAAGGGCCCTGGGGTGAGGTGCAGGGTGAGGGGCCGGGCCACGAGGAGGCTCGAACCTCTGGCCAGGAGCTTGGGCTTTTTCTTGAGAGCAGGGAAGTGGCCTGGTCAGGTCTGGAGAGGAACAGCCTGAGGGGCTAAGGCCAATGTCAGGGGCACTTGAAGAGGCCACCTCCTTCCTCCCGTCAAGCAGGGATGTGTCCTGACTCAGGACAGTCCATTTAGGGGAGGAGGAGGGGCCCAGGATGAGGCAGAGGGAGATGCAAGAGGAAGCCACAGTCTGGGCCACCCCGAGCCAGGGCCCCAAAGGAGGAGTGGATTTGGGGTAGCTGATGCCGGGCTCCCGTGGTGCATGGGCCTCAGTTCTGAGGGCGGCAACATCCCTGTCCAGAGCCTTTGCCCAACCCTGACCTCCGTTTTCATGACGGCAGCTCCTGGCTTGACATCTTCCACACTGCCTTGCCTTTCCAGGCACATGGCTGACTCCTGGGCCACCCTTACCCTCCGAACTCCCCCAGACAGCTCTGCTCTTCCCCGGAATGGGTATGGAAACTGAACCCTCCTCCCAGCAGGGCCTCAGGTGGACGCGGGTCGGTCCAAGATGGAATAGGACAGAACGCTGGAGTGACAGCCCCACAGGACCGGCTGCTGCCCCAGGCCTCAGGCAGGCCGTCTCGCCCTCCGGCCACGCACAGAGACACAAGGGGACTCCACGTGGCCGTTTGGTAACTTGTCTTTCCATTGACTACAGATGGAGCCAGCCTTTTCCAGCACTTCCTGGATTCCTACCAGGTCATGTTCTTCACACTTTTTGCCCTGCTGGCTGGGACTGCTGTCATGATCATAGGTGAGGCGGGCTGCATTGTGTCCCCTGGGCTGCCCCCCACCCCTGACCCCAACTCTAACCAGCCATGTTGTCTTGCAGCCTACCACACGGTCTGCACACCCCGGGAGCTCACTGCACCCCCAGGCCTCTCCCCCGGAGCCAGCCCTCGCCACAGCCCCCACTGTGAGTCACCACCCTGCGGATGCAGCCAGGCAGAGCCGGGGCTACGAGGGAGGGTTGTGGGGATCAAGGCCCTGAACCCCAGGTCTCAGAAGCTCTGGCCCCACACAAAAGTGGCAGCTGGGGTGTGAGGCCCAGAAGGCAGATCTGGGAGCTGGTCCTGGGCAAGGAGAGCTTTCCCCCGGCAGAACCGTGGAGGGTGGAGGGCTGGTAGCGGGGGCCGTCTCTGCAGGGGTGCATGTTGGGACTGGTTCTTACCTGCTGGGGCTGCTGCAGAGGGCTCTAAGCTGGGTTGAACTGACTGACTCAGAGGTGAGGATTCTGGACAGTCCCACTGATGGATCTCCCAGATGATCACAGGAGCCATTCCTCTTCAAGTCCAGTTGTCTCTGGTGACCCTGAGGCCCTGGTGATCCTACACAACTCCAGGGGACACTTCTCTCCATGAGCGGTGTCCCTTGAACCTTGTGTAGTGCCCAACCTTCACAGCTGCACGTGGTGGCCTTTATATCTTTTCCGTTTGAGGGTTCTCTCCCCTATAGGAGGAATCCTTGAATGGTGTCTGCTGACCCAAAAGGGGCATGGCCAGGCTTCCAAGAGTCTGAAATTTTTTGGAAAAGGATGCAGTTATGTATATAGATACATTTTCCTGGGTAACCAGATCCCATGTGCATCCTGGACCCCTGGAATCATAGTCTTCCACAAATGTCATTCAGCCATCCTTACGACGGGCACTCACCTTTTCTAATCCCATCTTCCAACCCCTCCCTCTGTGTGTCGGAGCCATAGTGGAGTAGTTGCGTTACCTCCTGAACGCTCCAGGCCCTGGAGTCTTTGTTCGTGCGGCTTTCTCTGCCCAAGAGGCTGTTCCTGCCCAGATGGACAGGCCCCGCTCCCTGCGTGCCCCACGGACCCACAGACGCGCCCATGTGGTTTTAAGACCCACTGCTTGTTCTCACTCCGCAGCTGCGGGAGGTCAGGGCTCATGCTCCAAGCCTCTCGGCACGTCCAGCTGTCACCCCTTCCCTGGGTGACCTCACATCACTGGCCCAGGGCTGCCTGGGGGCACGGGCAGGGGGATGGCCGAGCTGGGCAGCGGATGCGTCCTTAGCGGCCGTTCCGGTGCAGGCACGGAGGGCTCCCTGCGGAGCGCCGAGCTCTCCCATATGCTCTGTTGGTCACCTCATCTCTTTCCTCCCTAGATTTTGCTGCCTCATCGCCGACGCCTTTCAACGCACTGCCTCCCATCCGCAGAGCCAGCCCTCCATCGGGGCTGTGGAGCCCCGCGTACCCCTCCCACTAGTCCACGGGCCGGGCCGGGACGCCCCTGCGCCCCCACGGTGGGCCCGGCCTGGAGCACCCCTGGGCCCCGAGCCCTCAGGCCCGTGTCGCTGCCTGCTGTGTTCTTGTAGACCTGTAGTTTAGGCTGTGCCCGCTAGCTCACCCTTCCATGTAGGGCTTTTCTGTTCTGTTCTTACTTCAGAATCTTACAAAGGCTAAGACTCTCGCTCATCCCTCTGTGCCCGGTTGTCTAGGGTTTCTGGACGACGTGCACTTAAGGCTTTTCCTTCCCTGCAGTCTCTGGAACCACTCCCTTCTCGAGACTTTGAGCAGGCGAAGCTCCCTTCACTCGTGGTCTGTAAGGGATGTTCCTGAAGTGGCCTCAGGGAAAGGACTTTTTTATTTTTTCTTAACATTTGTGGGGTTTTTTTTCCCCTCCTTGGAAACGTTACTTTTCCCCTACTCCGGCCCCTGCCAGGAAATGAGGGGAGCGAGCAGACACGAGTGTCCGAAGCTGGCCCCGTGACTGCACGGAGGCCTCAGGTAGGCGCCAACGGGGCCCAACCCCATGCTGGCTCAGCCTCACCGGGAGACGCCGACGGGCCACAGGAGCCACGAGCCGGGCTGCTCTTTGCCTCCGTGGGGGCCACTGTGAATATAGACGGCGTCCTCTGTGGTTGCTTCCTGCGCGTGGAAGCGTCTCCTGGGCTCGGCCGCAGCTCCATCGGGGTGCTCTTTGGGGTCCGGCTCCTCCTCCCTATCCCGGCTTCTCTACCCACACAGGGACTTCGGAATCGTAGTTAGGAAAACATCCCTGAGCCAGAGACCGGGACCTTTTCTTCTGGTTTGTTTGTTTGTTTGTTTGTTTTGAGAAGCCACTGTGTTCCGCCCGAGCACCAGACCAAAACCCAGTGTTCTCCCTTCCTCCTTTTGTACCACGGTCGTGCACCTCAGCAGCCCTGAGCCTCTGGCCTGCCCCGTGTGGGCACCAGTCTCCCCGCGGCAGCCCCCCAGCAGGCCACGGAGCCAGACCCGGCCAGTGAGGAGGGCGGGCCTGCCCTCCAGGAAGGGGCCGGGAAGGAGAAGACGTCTAGAAGATGCCCCCTCGTTCATTCAGCACCCGAGGCCTCCAGATCGCGGCCTCTCCGCCCTGGGCCGAGAGCTGTGCCGCTCTCAGGAAGAACTGGAGGCACACCCCGAGCCCGGCCCGCGGGGTCGCTGTGTGGGGGGAGCCATCCCCTTGGACTCTGAGCCACAAGCGTGAACCTACCGCAGGCCTTTTGGGCCGGGCCGTGCGATTTATTTTTCTAAAGCTGGAGACAGGAAGAATTGTGCCTTGCCTATCACTTGAGCTCAAACTGACGACTTGGATGTAAATAGGCGCGTTTCTACTTGGTTTATTTAATAAAGCTCTATCTAATTTCTTAAGAGGGGTGTGATCACTGCCGGATCTGCGTGCGTCCTGCCTGGACGTGACCTAGGCTCCGGTGACTTGGCTTCCTTCCGGTTACAGAGATTTGGGGAGCGGGTCTGTTCCGCTGCCCTTCTGTGCCACACCCCCCTCCCACGGGGCCCCCACGGGTGCCTGGGGATGCCGCAGCCCTGCCCACACATCACTAGGTATCACCACCTGTCCCACCCTATCTCTCCCTCCCTCTCTCTCTCTCTCTCTCTCTCTCTCTCTCTCGGGCACCTCTCGCTCTGCAGCTGTCCTTCCCTCGTGTCACTCTGGCCTCTGCACCCACTCTCCTCACCGGCTGACCTCCCTGGTGTCACTGATCCTCTCGCTGACTCTGCAGCCTGGACCTCGCCCCGCTGCTCGCGGGCAGCCGCTCCTGCCTCCCCAGCCCCTCACCCTGCGCCTTCCCCATTCCCACTCCCCTCGGGGTGGTCCTCTGCCCACCCTCCACAGCCCCCTTGTGCCCTGGCTTCCGCCGTCGTCGCGGAGCTCTCACGCAGGCTCAGCCCAAGTGCCTGAGGCAGGTTCTCCTGTCCCACATCTCAGGCAGATGCCTAGAGAGACCAGGTGGCCGCCCAAGGCGGCAGGCTATTGGAAGGCACCTCTGGCGGAGACCCCCTGTCGCCCACATCATCCACCTTCTTCCTGACTCAGAGCTGGGCAGACAGCGGCCAGAATCCATACGAGGTGTCCCAGCCGTTTTGGCTGCTGGAAGCCAACATGTGACTACGTTTTGGGGACAGAATGTGAGCAGTGGTGTCCCGGGCAGCTCAGGAACTGGACTGACGGGAGGCGGTGCCCTCCACACCACGTTGTCCCAACCCTGGCTGAGCTGGCTGGGAGGAAGCCACCAGGATGGCTCGGCCGTTGTCCTTGGAGCCTGTGCCCTGCCCAGGACGGCCTCCCTTGACAGGAAGGAAGGACACTCCCAGTGGCTTCCAGTGAGTCTTCTGCCACAGCTGAACCGAATCCCAGCCAATTCAATGGCAGCGCCCCAACACGAGCCTGGCAGCCCAGCTCTGTGCCCCCTCTTGTAGCCATGCCCCCACATCTGGCCACCACCAGAGCTCTCCCCCCGCTGTGGACACACTTGCTCCTGTACGACTCGGGTCCCCCCCTCAGACCTTCCTCTCCCATACCCTTCACGTGGCCAGTCTCCAAGTTCCCATGAATCTGCCCTCCCCACGACCCTCTTCTTGGCCCAGGGAGCCTCCCCTGGGATGAAGTGCCAGCCTCCGTGTCCCCTGCACCAACCCGCTGCTCACAGATCTGACCGCTCACACCCTCCTGCTTAAACTCTGTTGCAGTCAGCTTGCCCTTGGGGTGGGTGCGGTCCCTTTGTTCACACCAGCTCCCCCCCCCCCACCACCAACCTCTTCACCTCTAGTAGAAGCAGCCAACCAGGCCACCCCCGCCCCCGGATCCTGGGGCTTTGACACCAGCCAGGGTTTGGGCGGTCCTGCACCCACCCTCTCCCACCTGTGTGCTCCTGCTCTGCTCTCTCCCCCACTCTGGGCTTCAGTTTTCTGCTCTGCAAAGTGGGCATGGTGGTGCCATCAGTTACTGTAAACGTAAACCAGAAGCCATGTGTGGGGCCTTCTCTTTGGGCAGCGGGTTGGTGACTAGGGGTCCCTTCCTCTCCCGGAGGGAATGGCAGATCTGACTGTCAGAGGGGACGGCAGGGGAGGGAGAAGCCGAGGGGGAGGGCCCAGCTCCCCGAGGAACGAGGAATGTTCTGTGTGGCAGATCCGGTCCTGAGGGCCCTGGGCAGTGGGGGTGACTGGGCGCAGAAGCGCTTGGGGGACAAGTGACAACTCCAGGGCACTGAAGCCCTCGTGGCCCGCCCACACTGAGAAGTTAATGCCGAAGCTGAAAGGCTAAGAGCGCCGTCACCGCCCTGGGCCCGGTTTCCCTGACTGGAAAATGGGGAGGACGCTTTCCTCATGAGGATCCTGGGAGGACAAAATGAGCTGATAGGAGGTGCTAATCCACATATGCCGCTGTCACTGTTGTTGGGGAAAGATGGCACGGGGCCCATGAGGAGCCCAGATGGTGGGAGAACATTTGTTTACAGAACGGTGAGATGCAGAGGCAGCAGGTGAGCAGCAGGGAGGGTGCTCCCCCAGCCCCCTGGACCTCTGTTGTCATTCCCTGCGCTGTGTCGCCATTGTCTGACCCTGTTATCCCTCCCCAGCTGGGACCTCTCTGAGGCCTGTTCTTCTGTGTCCTCAGGACCTGGCACTTAAGAAGATCTAGAAAGCATTCAATCCATGTCCTACGTTCAGCACAGGGCCTGCCTGGCATGCAGCGCTCAATAATGACAGTATTGCCCCCAGGTAGGTCCCCCTCAGTGATGCAAGATGGCTGCCAAGATCCAGGCATCACAGCATGTCCAGACATGGCAGCATCCAGAAGAAGAAGAGAAGCAGAAGGATAATCTCTTCCTGTCTCCTTCTAAGGACTAAAGATTTCTTTCCTGGAAGGATCCTCAGCGGATGGTTCCCGTCATGTCTACAGCCAGAGTTGGCTCTTCTGGCCATTCCTGCCCCATGGCTAGTGAGGGCAACGGGACGATCACGTCCACGTATGGCAATCCGTCACAGTTGAGTGGAGGTCAGTGTATCGAACGCTCAACTTCTTTCGGATCAAAATGGAAAGGTCTCGGCATCTGCTGGTTTTCTCTGTGATGATGGCATTTTCTTCCCTTTACCCACCTCAGGTACTCTAGAGAGAGAGCCAGATACAGGTGAGAGGCCCGGGCTTTCTTCTCCCCAGAGGCCACCACCATTTTAAAGCACATACAAAGGACCGTGAGTGCACGGGCTGCCAGAAGCAGGCCCACCTTGCCAGAAGGGAGTGCTTTGACAAAACCAGGGGACGCACAGCACATTCAGCTTTCCGCTCCCAAGCGAACCGCCCAAAGAGTGCCAAAAAATGCTTTTAGCACCATTTAGCGCTAAAAATATAGTATTGCGTATAGGTTTTTTTTTTCCTCCAGAATTCCTAAGTTTGGGCAAAAATTAACTCTCTGTGTCTGCATCTTCCTGTTCTCTGTGCAGTCTGGAAATGTTACATTTCAAGGTCTGATGGACTGGCTAGAAGAAAGCCTAGGACCCGGGACATCCAGGATGGGCGGCAAAGGTCTAGGTGAGTGGGGAATGCGTGAAGCTTAGAGATCAGGTGACCAGGAGTGTAGGCCTACCTTCTGGGGCTGAAGAGAAATCATTTTACCTTTCTGGGCCACAGCAGTCCCCTGTTCTACGAAGTGGCCATGCTGGCATCTGTCCTGCCCATCACCCCAAATGGCTACCAGCAGGAAGCAGGTGCATTATTATTCTAGGCTCCTCCCTCTCTGCATGCACACCCTTTGGCATGTAACTGCAGAACCTCCCACGAGAGGCTAAGTATATTCCCTCCCCGTGGAAGTTGGCCCTGGTCCTGTGACTTGCTTTGGCTGGAAGGATGTGGTGGGAGGGACATCAGTTCGGAGCCTGGGACCTGAAGTTTCCACTCACCCTTCTTGTGCTTCTGCCATTGACGTAATAATAAGGAAGCCCAGGTAGCTGCTGGTGCAAGGAGGGAAAAAGACACCTAAAGGGGGACCTGATATGGATCTGCTCATCTTGGAACAACTGACCTGCAGATCCATGACTTGGAATAAATGACAGGTGTGAAAACCCACTGACTTTGGGGATGGTTTGTTAGGCAGCATTACTGTAGCAGTAGGTGGCGGATACAAAGCATGATATGATTCCCTTCTGGCTGAACCATCGAAGGCAAGTTTCCTGCCACTTGTCACAGAGTCTGAATGACATGGCTGAACCCTGAGCTGGGCCCCCTCGGCCCTTCCTGCTGGCACAGGGTTTGCTGGGTGGCTCTGGCAAATGGCTGGAAGGGTACCAGACCAGGCACCAGGGCCAAGGAAAGATAGCTTGGCAGGTAGCCACCACTTCCTATAGCCAGCCATGGCTCCCTGTGGCCAGCGTGAGCGACGGAAGAGACCTGGGGCTGCACAGGCGAGCAAAGCTGCTGACATTTACTGCACCCCTCCCCCCGCCCTGCAACCAGGCACATGCCAAGCCCTTTCTAATCTCTAGTTCGCTTCATCCTCACCTCAGCTATTGACAGGTGGGGAAACCGAGGCACACAAGGTTAAGCCTTCTGGCGTCCCACACTGGCAAGTGGCAGAACCAGAATCCGAATCCACTCAGACTGGCGGCAGGGTTCGCCATCCCACACCAGTTCCTGCCCCTGCCCACCTGGAGCGGGCAGTGGGAGATCCGTCCCAGAGGGGCAGGCTGTTGTGCGCAGGGAGCCAGGGCCGGCACCCACACCCCTCCGAGCAGCTCTGCTTCAGGCTGTCTCATGGGTCATTTGATTTTTCACAAGGAAAAAAATTGAATATGGTGGTGGTGTTTAAAAACACAGAAGAGCAAAAAACTAATATGACTTGAATTTCATTTACCTTCTGCCTTCTCCCCCTTCCCTCCCCTCTCAGAGGCAGCTACCTTTATAAATTTGCAGCATGCCCTTCCAAAGCCACATTTATTGTTAATAATAAGCATCGGTAAAAAATATATATACATATTGCTGTTTTGTGTGTATTTTTATACATTCGCATGGCCTTGGTCATACTTTGTCTCATTCAACTCTTGTTTTTTTCCCTCCTTGTATTATTCTATCATATAGCTTCATTTCAATTGAATTCTTCCTTCCCCTATTGTTGGACAGAAGCTTGTTTCCGAGTTTTGCTATACTGAACAGTGCTGCAGTGAATGTTCCTGTACAAGGCTCCGTGGGCCCAGGGGCTGGAGTTTCCCAAGGCAAAGGGTGTGCCCATTATGAGTTTGCCTCGAGGCTACTAAATTGATTTCCAAAGCATTGCACGATTCTCACACCTGCCAGCTGGATATGAGAGATTCGATTTCCCCTATCCTTGTCAGCACATCACAGTGTCATATCTATGTATATTTAGTTTTACTGGTTTGATAGGTGACTTTGAATTTGATAAGTTGAATTCAAATTCTCGGATGGCTACAGAAGGTGAACTTTTTTTTGTTTATCGGCCATTTATATTTTTCTCTGTCCTCCACCCAAATGTTGACTTTTTTAAAGCTTATTTGTCACTCCAAAAGAGAGATACTATAAGAAACCTATTTTTGCCCTATTATGCCCAATTTTGTCATCAATGTATCAGTTAGCTATTGCTGTGTAACAAACTTACCCCCCCCTTCTCAATGATTTACATCAGCTAACATTAATTATTTCTCATGAATCCAGGGTCAGCTAATCCAGGCTGGGCTCAGCTGGGAGTGACTGTGTCTCTCACCCTCCTTCCAGGACCCACAGGCCAGGTGAGACATATCCCTTTCAGGGTGACAACCTTGATGTAAGAGAGCAGGTGGAATCGCCATACAGCTACTTGAGGGCTAGGCTGGGACTGGCATGCTATCATCTGTGCTTCATTGTATTGGGCCAAACAAGTCACATGTCTGATTCTAAAATCAGGGCTTGGGGAATAGACTCTCCCTTTGATGGGAGGACCTACAAAGCCACAAGGGATAGGGTGTGAATGGAGGGGTGAAGAATCAAGATCATCAATGCAAATTTGTCATGGTTGTCTTTTTTTTGACTCATCGGCAGTAGCCCTCTATTCAAGGTGCACATTGATAGTTTATATTTTGATATTTTGTCTGAGATCTTCTGCTTCTGAAATAAAATTTTGATTCCCTCATCGTACAGATGGGAAAACTGAGGCTGAGACACGGGAAGGGACGCACCCAGGGTCATACCTGAGTAACACACCATGTTTAGCCCTTTCCCCTGACATTTAAGGCCCCCACCTGACCATGCTGGCCACCACAACTAAGACAGTTCATGCGGATGTTTTGATAGATCGTTGTGAGCGTTTTAGCCTATGATGAATTCTCGAGGAGCTGGTTTAGAGCCACAATTTTTACATCCAATAAAGTGAGCAATTCCAAGAGTGAGAAAAAGGAGGAAAACAAAACCCAAGACCACGGGTTTGCCGATCGTCTATTATTTTGTTAAGTTTTATGTTGTATGTAATTAGCAGATAAAATTCTGTGGAGGGTTTCATTAGCAGCCTCATCAGGTGACCACTTTCATGTGGGGAGTATTTACTGAAAGCAAATAAAGACCATTTATAAGCACCAGGAAAATGGAATCCTAAAGACCTATTGCTTCACTGCATTAAGGCACAATCACCCCAGGGCAGCAGGGCTCCGTCCCTCCTCCCCCAGAGAGAAGCTGGGGAGCCTGGTGGACAGGGCCCAGACGCTCCTGCCTTTGCCTCTCACCAGACAGATGACCTTGACCTTGGGTAAGTCACATTGTCTCTCTGAGCCTCGGTTTCTCTGTCTGTAAAATGGGGATTATCATATGACCTCATCCAGCGGTTTGCTTTGTGGGCTTAACAAGCTCCTGCATAGAAACCCCCAGCACGGTGGGAGCAAATAGTTCGTGCTCAAAGACGTGAACTTTTCTTCCTTCCTCTCTCCCTGGGTGGTCCGGGACAGCCACCCTCACTCTCTCAGGGACCACAACACATACCCTCTGGGAGTCTTTACAGCTGTCCCCTCTGCCACCTGCCAGCTGAGCAAATTGGTGATCAATCCGGGCTTACAAACATGAGTGTGACAGGCCAGGTAGATGATACCCCTGAGGAGCTGGCGGGGGGGGGGGGGCAGTGACCTGGAGTGCACGGCCTCACCCACTTGCTCCAGCTGCCACGTGAGAATAAAGGCCCATGGAGCTATTTTTTGTGGTTTTCTAGAGATTTCCCCAAATCCAATTTTGTGTGTGTGTGTGTGTGGGGGGGGGGAGGTTGGGGGTAAAACCTTCCACTTTATAAATAGTGGTAACAAAATTCAAGTTTAAAAAATAGAAAACACAGGGGTGCCTGGGTGGCTCAGTTGGTTAAGTGTCTGACTCTTGATTTTAGCTCACGTCATGTCACGGTTCATGGGTTCGAGCCCCGTGTCAGGTTCTCAGCTGACAGCTGGGAACCTACTTAGGATTCACTCTCCCTCTATCTCTGCCCCTCCCCTGCTCATTCTCTCTCTCTCTCTCTCTCTCTCTCTCTCTCTCCTCAAAAAAAATTTTTTTTAATAGGAAAAACAACTTGTGTGGGCCAAAGAAACCTGCTCTCAGACCACCGTTTTTCGATCTTCTCTTCAATGGCAACGTTCTGTGTGTGTATCTCCACATTCCCTTCCGATCACCCTGGCAGACATTGCTAATTGCTCCTAGCACTCCTTCCCACTCCGCTCCAGCAGGACTTCATCCAGTGTTCTGGGAAGCCACAGCCAGTCATCTGGTGTTGACAGAGGAGCCCTTCGTTTTAGAGGTGGAGAAGGACTGGTTTTAGCTCACCCGTAGCCAAAGATGTGAACGTGTTAGCTTTTCTCTGGCCACTTGCCCGGGATGGACACAGATAGAAGAAGAGACAGAAGAGTGGCTAAAAGCTGCTGTGTATGCTTGGAGGTTTTTTACCCTCGTTCAAAATTATAGGTTTGGAGCTGAAGCATCTTAAAATGCGGAAGGCACAGGCAATGGCTGCAGCCCCAGCTGCCCGCCCCTACTCCCCACAGGCCCCAGAGGCAGTGGGCAAAGGGACTGCATGGGGGGGGGGGGGCAGGGTGTGCAAATGTATGTAAATGTAATCATTTTGCTGTTTTCAGGAACCACTGAAATGACATTTCCTATTCGTGGAGGTGGGGGGGGGGTTGCGCAGGGAGAGGGCAGATGGGAGCTCATGATCTAAATCAAAGGACAATTATCAAGGGCTGTTTCTTAGACACCCAGGTTGGAGGCAGATTCATGTTGGTTGCCAAGTCACTAATTTTGTTCCCTAAGCCAGGAAGGTTGAGTTGCTGTTATCACCTCCAAGGGACGTTGGCACCCTTTATCAATGCCCTGCTTGCCCATGTATTTATTCTCTAAACATTTATTAGCTAAGTTATGTGTTGGCAGCTTCCCAAGGAGCCAGCGGGGATGAGGGGGAGAGGAACAGAGTGTGAGTCAGATGGGGCTTCTTTAGGGAGGGACAGGGAGGGAGACAGATATGCACCTTCCATGGTATGGAAAGTGCTGGAACCTCAGGGAAGGGACTGTTCCAGGTTGGTAGGTCAGAGGAGGGTCCCAGGAAGAGATAAGTCAGAACCTGTGCTGGGACAGTGGACATCTCAGCATAGGAGCCAGTTTGAGCCCAAGGTCAGGAACTCAGGTAGGGATAGCATTGAGCAGTAGGGAGGAACACGTAGTGGCCTGGGTTTGAATCCTCACCTGTTTGGAATGCAGCTGTGGCATGTTGTGCTGGGTATAAAAAGCTCCCAGCCCCCAGACTCGGGATGATGGGGCTGGTTTGGGATGATTGAGATCACTATGTTCAAACTGCAGGCTCCCTGTCTCTTCCAGTCTTGTAACATCCGCTCCTAGGTACGTGTGGCCTGGGTGAAGATGTTCTGAATTCAGGGCAGCCAAAGAGAAGTCAGAAAAAATGATTCTTTCCAATTTCCCCAGACTCTTTTTGAGGTTTCCTTGCATTTTATCCATTTTGAGTTACAAAATGGATAAAACCCATCCAATAAAAATTTTGCCTAATTTCAGATCCTGAGGAAGGTATTTAATTTGATTAAAATCTATTTTCTCAAGTCATATCATAAAGTATTCTAACTATGGTAGATCCTCATCACATTTCATCCTGTGAAATGTTTCGTATGTTCTATTTCCTATTAATGAAAGTATATCTTTAAACATGAGAAGTCATAGATGCTAACTTAGAAAGGTTGAGGGGATGGGGTTCTGTGAAAATTCTGTGAGAGTCAACAAAAAATTGTAAAACCTCTCCCACAGGCAATGGGGAGCCATGGATGGTGCTTGAGCAGGAGCCTGATATGTTTGGGCTAATAAGAGTATCCTTGAATCGCTTCGGTGGTAGCTGGCGGGGATGACTGGTGAATCAAGGGAGTGGATGGGCTGTATCTGGGGAAAACACTGCCTCGCCTGTGCCCCTTTCTCTTCCCCAGGCTTCCACTTCTGGTCCTTTCTGGCTAGTCCCCTCCTCTGTCCAGGCCTCAGTGTCCCCCTCAGTTCTGATCAGGTGCTCCCAGCTCTGCAGTGCTGAGGGTCCAGTGAAGGAGTAGCCCCAGTGCCCGGGCCCCAGGCTGCCTTCTGAGCCAGGTCCTCAGGCAGCACATTTGCTGTCCTCAAGGGGCTGCCCTGTCCTCCGCAGCAGAGAGGTTAGACAGCAGAGGGATAGCTGAGCTGGGCTGGACAGGCCAGCAGGCCAGCTCCCTGCCAAACCCCGGCCCCATTTACCCAATAATGACCACTGTAAGGGGCTGAAGCCCCTGGCTCTCCCTGCCTGATTCCAGACATCTGAGAGAGAGAGAGAGAGAGAGAGAGAGACTAGCTCTTAGATTGAGAGCATGGGCGCCACCTGGAGCCCCGCCCCAGACCTACTGGATCAGAACCTGTGCTTCAACGAGACCCCCCAGGGACTCGTATGCACTTTTCTAATTACCGAGTAATCTGAGCTACTTGAAGCAGAAACTATAGATAAGCAAGAAAAAAAGAAACATCCCCTCACAGCCCCTCTGCTGATTGCATTTCGATTTCCTGTTCTTCCTTCCAAGATTTTTTTTCTTTTATATAAATGCCTACAGAGAAATTGTGTTTCTTGCAAAAGCATCAGCAAGCAGTAGAGATTTTGTAACCTATGTTCTTCATGCATGTAAATATATCACAGGCGTATTACCACGTCGGTAAGTGTGGGTATGTATCCATTAGTGATTCATTAATATAAACATCCTTTCAACAAATATTGAGCACCCACTGTGTGCCAGGCGCTGCGCTAGATGGGGAAGTGAAACAGATCAGTTCCTACCTTTGTGGAGCTTACGGTCCAATCGGGGAAAAAGATAAATCAAGAATCACAGCAATCCAGGGACCATGGCGCGTATGACGGGTTCCTGGGAGGCCCACATTATTGCGGGATGTGATCTGGGCAGGGAGGGCCCCCACAAGGAAGTGAGGACTGGGTTGGGATTTGAGGAGTGAGTGGTAGTGGCCCAAGCAAGGAAGGGAGGGAGGAGTGATCCGGGCAGGGGGAACAGCATGAGCAAAGGCTCTAGCTGGAGGGGATGTGGCTATTGTGGCTGACGGAGAACAGGACGAAAACCGTGCAAGAGAAACAGCTGATGCAGGCAGAGCCAGTGGCCTGGCATAGATGCAGCACAAGTCAGAAAACCAGTCCCTGGGGAGTGGGCAGCAGCTGGTCTCCGATGTTTTATTTATCATTATAAAAAAAAATTTCTTAATGTTCATTTTTGAGGGAGTGAGTGGGGGAGGGGCAGAGAGTGAGGGAGACACAGAATCCGAAGCAGGCTCCAGGCTCCAAACTGTCAGCACAGAGCCCGGTGTGGGGCTCGAACCCACGAACCGCGAGATCACGACCTGAGCAGAAGTCGGACACTTAACTGACTGAGCCACCCGGCTGCCCCTATACCGTTTTACTGTTATAAATGTTTTCACTGTTTTGCTGGTCCCTGAAATGTCCATCCTCATTCGTCTCTGTGCACCTGATTATCTCCCTAGGATAACTTTCTTTTAAAAAAAATGTTTTAGTGTTTGTCTTTCAGAGCGAGTGCATGCAAGCAGGAGAGGGGCAGAGAGAGGGAGGCAGAGGATCTAAAGCGGGCTCCACACTGACAGCAGAGAACCCGACGTGGGGCTCGAACTCAACAAACAGTGAGATCGTGACCTGAGCCGAAGGCAGATGCTTAACCACCTGAGCCACCCAGGTGCCCCTCCCTAGGATACCTTTCTAAATATGGGCATGGGCTTTCCTCTGGGTGGGTGTTGAGAGTTGTTGAGCCAAAGTCCCAACCTGGATGTAATTTCTGGAAGCCCCTCCATGAACCAGCTGCCCCAACTCAGTGGCTGTCCCTATTCCAGTTCGACCGGGAGGTCAGCTCCAGGTGGCCAGGGACAGCCCGAGATGGGAACCAAAGTCCTGCTGAGGAAAGGGACAGAAGCAACTGAGGTTCCCTGCTGATGGGAGGGGTAGTGCTCACAGTCCTGAACTTCTATTACCCTCTCAGCCCGGTCTGCACTGGGTGCTGGGGCCCTGGGAGGCCTCCAGCCCACTTCTGCCCTTCCAGAGCTCATGGTCTAGCACGGAGAGAGCCCAGGCTCGGACCAGGGCCTGAGTGGGAGATGTCCTGAGGAAGCCCCGGAGGAGGCCCCAGCCTAGTGCTGGGAGGGAGGGGATGGTCAGGGAGGGCTGCCTGGAAGAGGGGACGCTTGTCAGACATCTCGATGAAATAGTAAAATGTTTTCTGGTAAACAAGAGAAAGAAGGGTCCCCAAGAAGAGGGGCAGCAGTTGCTAAGTTGACCGGGACAAGACAGGGGATTGCGTGGGTGCTGGGTGGGCGATGGTGGGGGAAGAGAAGTGTCTGGCTGAGGTCGGGAGGGTGTTGAGGTTGTGCGGTGGGGGGCGGGGCTTCTGGGAGTCTGCTGTAAACGCGTAAGAGAATGAAGCGAGGGGCTGGGCCGGGCCGCTGTTTTCCATGTGCAGGCTCTGGAATCAGAAGGCCCGGCTTTAGATTCTGACTCCACTTCTCCTGAGCTCTGTGACTGTGAGCAAGCGGCTGAATCTCTCTGTGTCTCCGTTGCCTCCACTGGGAAATAGAAGCAGTAGTGGTGCCTCCGTCACTTGGGCTGATTTGAGGTTAAATGAGTCAACCAATGGAAAGTGCTGGGCGGAATTCCTGGCCTACAAAGGGCCAGCTGGAGGCCAAGGACATATCAGTCACCCCCCTACTCGGGTTTCTGGTGCTACAGTGTAGACAAAACAAAAGCTCCTTGCAAGGGGGGGTAACTTGTACATGTTGAACAACATCCAAGATGCAGGCACGTGCCTGGCCCCCTGCTGGGCAGACTCACTTCTCCCTGGAGCTGACGCCGTGGGGGGAGAGACAGAAAAACACAGACACGTAAGATCACCTCAGAGATCACGCTGAACGCTCCAAGAGGCCTAAGACCAGATCGCGGAAGAGAGGACGATGGCAGTGACGGTGGGATAGTACTTCAGTCTGGTGGTCAGGGAGGATTTCTGCAGCAGTGACGTTTGAGTTGAGGAATCTGCAAAGATGGGGCGGGAAGAGTGTTCCGGACTGAAGGAACAGCACGTGCAAAGGCCCTGAGGTGGGGATGCTAGCGGGTGTGATCGTGGAATAGCACGGGGACAGTGTGGCTGGAACAGGGCTGCCAGATTTAGCAAATACAAACATAGAGCCCCCAGTTACATTTCTGAAATGAGAATTTCAGATAAAGGGCAAAAGAGCTTTTAGTATAAGTATGTCCCCAAATGTGGCACAGGGCATCCTTATACTAAAAAATCATTTGGCCTCCTTGGGAGATTCCAATGTAGCTGGGCGCCCTGTATTTCCTCTGGCAATCCTAGGCTGGGGGGGAGGGGCAGGAGGGAGAGTTGGAAGAGAGAAGTCAGCAGCAGAGGCTTGGTGGGCCTGGGGAGGCAGCTGGGTTTTATTCTTAGGGTCATGGTTAACAGGGACCGTGGCCTCCAGCCCCCAGCCTGGTCCAGGTGCTAACTGGGTGGGCGTTCTTCACTTAATGGAGGACGCATCCGTCGGGGACCCCAGAACAAGGGATTCGAGTCGCCCACGTTACCAAGAACCCTCCAGAAGATGATTCATCCCAAGTACCAGACAAGAGAGCTAGGGCCGCACGTGGTCTTTGGAGGCGAAAACATCCCTTGTAGAAGTGACAGGGAGGGTCAGAGGTAGTACGGGACTGATGTTAAAATTAGAACAACCATGTTCTCTTAATTAGAAATGCAGGCGGTGCCACATGAATCTGTAATGGGCTTCCTCGCAGACTTCTGGAAGGAGGGGAGGCTGGATGGGGTCAGCCGCGTACATATTCATGAGGATCCAGGAGAGGGTCCCTGGGGGACGTAGGCCTGCCTGCTTGCAGGAGAGGCACAGCGGGGAGGCGTGGGTGCTAATCCCTGCTCTGCCACCGATGGGGTGAGCCTCCGTGACCTCATGCCTGCCTTGCTCTCTCTGAGCCTCCGTTTCCCCATGTGTACGGGAGGGGCCCTGCACTGGGGGGAGATGGAGGGAGGAATCGAGTTCAGGATGAGATACTAACAGATGAGCACTGGAGGGAGGCAATGACTCTGAGCGACCACCCAGCAGAATCAGGGACTGTCATGGCTCTGCTGAGTTCACAGACTCTCGGCTTGCTGGGCGAATGAATGAATGGGTGAATGAATGAATGCAAGTGGACTCCTTGACAAACCTCTTCCTTTGTGTGGGCAGGCCTATCTTAAGGCTTCTGCCAGGTCCTGTTTGGCCCATCCACCCCACAACACGTCAAACGTATTAAAAGGCGCCCACATGCCTCATTAAATAGAATTTATATATAACTGTATCAGAGCTGAGTTGAAATGCCATTGACTAGTTGACTAATGTTACGTTCTCTGGACATTTAATTAAACATTCATTCATTTTGACGTGTTTGTCAGTGTGTTTCTTTCCTCCCTTCCCCACTCCCCTTCTCAAACATATTCATGGGCCCCTGAGAGGCTTCTGGCTGAAGACGCCTAGGGGAGAAGGCCTTGTCTCAGGGCCTCAGGTTTCCTGTCTGTGAAAGGGGAGAGATACGCATGCCTCCCATGGTGGGTGTTGTTAAAGCTGTTCCCCCTCAGATTTATTGCAGCAGTGGCAACTCTAAGTCCCTCCCAGGGCGACACTGCGCTGGGCAACTCACGTGTCCCTTCCTTCCTTCCTTCCTTCCTTCCTTCCTTCCTTCCTTCCTTTCTTCCTTCTCCCCTCCCCCCCTCTCTTTGTTGTTTATTTATTTTGAGAGAGAAAGAGAGAGAGCACATGAGAGCACAAGTCGGGGAAGGGCAGAGAGAGAGAATCCCAAGCAGGCTCCTCTGTCAGCGCAGAGCCCGACGTGGGGCTCGATCCCATGAACCATGAGATCATGACCTGGGCCGAAGTCAAGAGGCAGATGCTCAACTGACTGAGCCACTTGAGCGCCCCTATTTCCTCATTTGATTGTATGGCCTCCACCAGCTCTCAGAAGTAGATAGTCTTATGTCCATTTTACAGATGAAAGACGGAGACTTGGGGTGGAGTTAGGACCAGCCCTGCGGGGCCCTCATACACCTGAGACCAAGTCCCCAAGGTCGTTTGAGATGTGGACAAAAGCACACCAAACAGCATAGGGTCATAGGGAGAGAAAGGTCTCTCTTCTTCAGTCCCTCTGATTATATGAAGGGAAGGGCTCAGCTATGTGCTACTGGGCCTTTAACACCTCTCTAGCCCTTGTTAATCTAGAAAGAACAGCCGTCAACTCACAGTGTAGAATGACAACACTTTCTATCCAGATACTAACATTTTTTCCATCCTGTTTTATTATATAGATAAACTTCTAATTATGGCAAGTGCTACAAAGCTTTATTTCAAAAAGTTTCTTAATGTTTATTTATTTTTGAGAGAGAGCACGAGTGGAGGAAGGGCAGAGAGAGAGGGGGACAAAGACTCTGAAGCAGGCTCCAGGGTCTGAGCTGTCAGCACAAGCCTGATGCGGGGCTTGAACTCACAGCCCACGAGACCACAGCCTCAGCCAAAGTTGGACACTTAACCAACTGAGCCACCCACGTGCCCCAACAAAGCTTTATTGCAGACTAAATATGTTTTGGTAACAAAACTTTTAAATTAAAAGTATTTTGTTAAGAAAAGTAAATCAAAGAAAAAAATCAAGAATGCATTTAGGAGTATCTGGTGATGGCAAAATTCACAAAGGCAGCATTAATGACCAAATTTGGGGTTACGTCTGTGTCCTCAGACAAGCCACTCCCCCTCTCTGGGCCTCTTCAATTGTCATAAAGGGATTGTTTGCCTAGACGGGCGTCAGTGCTAACAATGTAATTCTGAAGATTCCTTTTTCTGAAGGGAAGATCAAAGGCTTCCATTTAGGCCCAGCAGACAGTGGACCAGGGGCACTTAGAACAGGCCTGAGTCCTGATACTATGCTCTGTGCTCACACACTCCAGGAGCTTGGCACTGGGGGTGTCAGACCTTGGGAGGGTCTTCAATCCTACTTGTTGTGGGCAGCTGCTCCCAGGGGCCCTGAAAGCAGTTACCTGTTTGTGAAAGGCGGGACAGCTGAGGGATGAGCATCCTTCTGATTTGCAGAAAAATGATGACTAACAAGGTGACTGCATCCACCAGCGGGCCCTCATCTGGGCTGACCACAAAGTGCTCCCCAGCCCCCCACTGGGCAGGGCCAAATGGCCAAGTTTGAGGATTGGAGGTCTGGAACATCAGCACAGGTGAGGCGGGGGGGGGGGGGCGGGAGGCGAGCTCCAACCTGGAGGGGGTCTTGCGATGCCTTTCCTCTTGTAAATACAGGCGGCTGGGCATCAGGACAGTCCTGAGAGTCTCAGCCTTTTAATAAGGGAGTTGAAAACATTAATGTTTATTGCACTTGTTGATCTGTTTGGACTCATTTGGCCACCTTAGTTTATGTTTTTAATTATAATTTTATTGTTTCATTTGTAAACCAATCAAACTGGTTTTGTTCCATTTCTCCCCCCTATTGCTTTGAAAATCATGCCTTCTCTATTTTTCTAATGGCTACTTTGATATTTTTAACATACGTACTTAGTTTCCTAATCGTGCTTACTGTTTAGTGGTGTCTCTATTCCAACTCCATCTTGGTGACACTGACAAATCAGAGTGTGGAGTGCGGAGATCAGAGTGTGGAGAAGAGGAAAATGTTACAACATCTACCATGTGCCAGGTTCTTTCTAAGCGTTTCCATTTTGCTGTCAGAGCAGCCTGGAAAGGGGGCTTAGTCTGCCCATTTACAGATGAGGAACGTAAAGTTTAAAGAGACAGTTGAGAGAAGAGTTAAATAGCAAGTTGGTGGCCAAACGGAATTTCTGAGTCCTGATCCACCACTTTTTGTTTGTCTGCCTGTCTGTACTTTCTCCTACTTGTCTGTACTTAATGAAGGGTCAGGCAAAGTAGAGAGTGAAGACAGAAATGCCAAGGGTAGGGATGAGGATGTGCAGGGGGAGGAGGGAGCTTCCTCTCTGATCATCTGGCCCCTAATTCCTGCCAGCGAGGGTTCAGGGAACCAGGGAGCCCAGCAGAGCTCTGGGAAGGATCCCTGTGCAGATTCAGGTCTGAACTAGGAGCTCAGGGACTGCCCCCGCCTCGTAACACTGCAGGCTTCTCGGTCACTTATTCCTTCCTCCATGCACTCGTTCATTCGTTTGTTCATTCGTTCGTTCTTTATTCATCACATATCTCCTGAGCCCTTCTTTGTGGCAGGATGTGGGAGTGGAGGTACAGGGATTCATCATACATGGTTCCAGCCTGCAGAATGTGGTGGAAATGACAGACAGATGTGCATAGAGAATGTAATGCCCTGAGATTTTTTGTTTTCTGTCGGTTAATTATTATGGCTATGTTTTGAAAAGGCAATACATGTGTGAATGGAAAACGATATCCGACCTCTACGAAAGTCTATAGGGTCAGTCTTCTTCCTGCTGCTAGGCTCTCAACACTTTGTAAAATGGTAAAATATACATGAGGAAGTAGAAAAATTCAGAGGCATCACTTTCAGCACTATCTGGAGTGTATCCTTCTGGAAATAGTCTATACATATTCAAGCACTCAATCTGCATATCCCTTCATATCGTCACACTGTTAGAAACATCCATGTCTACCGTTCCTGTGCCCAACTTTTGTCACTCCCTCTATCCTGAGGTCACTCTCGTCAATCCATAGGGAGCCACCCAATGTCCTCTAAGGCCGCAGAAGGTCCTCAGAGCAGACTCTCCATGATTCCTTTGAGCATGTGAGTGAGTTTATCATGGGCTAGGCTTCTAATACTGGAGCTTTTGGGTCAAAGGGTGCATGCATTTGACATCTGGAGGACAGTTCGATTCTCCAGTTGTCCCTCAAGGAGCTTGTGCCAATTGTCACTCCAGCAGTGACTAAGAGTTAGTGCTTGTTTCTCTACAGCCCCATCAAACTGGTAAAGACCATCTTTTAAATATCACGAAGAACCAAAAGGAGCCTTCAAGTGGGCCAGGGAAGAAGTCTGAGAGGGCTTCTGGAGGGAGGTGTCACTTGGATTGGGTCTTGTAGGATGGGTAGGAATTTGCCAGTCTGGGGAGTACGGGAAAGGGAAAGGAGTATCTGGAAGAAGGAACAGCATGTGCAAAAAAGCAAAGGCATTAGAGCATGTGACGTGTCTAATGTGAGGAAATGCAGAATGGTAGAGTGGAGAGGAGGGAATGTGGGTGTCCAGTAATGGGGGGGCACTGGTAGCTGTACCTTGACCCCTTTTCTCTGTCCCCTCTATGATAGAGTATGAAAGAAGGCTTCACTTCAAGTTGAGGTCTTGTGAAATAATAAACCACTGGAAATGGTGCAGGGTGGGGGAAAACCATGTATATAGAGCCTGGAGTTCAAGGACAAAACCCTCTGCCTCTAGCCCGCTGGGTGGCCTTGGGCAAGTGACTCTTTTCTTGGGTTTCAACCTCGTCATCCGTACCCAGGAATCCATGCTGGGCTTGTTGGCACGGCCCCAGCTCGGGGTGAAGGGAAGGTGGCTGGCGCCAGGGTTTAGCAGGCAGTTGCTGTCCTGGCATGCAGGGACTTCAGCTCTACTCAGACTCCACTCATCTTGCCTCCACCTCCAGAGCCCTCTGCGCTCTTCCCGTGGCCTTCTACAGTGAGACTCAACTTACCAAGCAGACACTGCGTGTTTCAGCAGGTCCGCCAGCTCCTCACGCTTGCCGGGAGTGGGAAGATGGGACGGGAGCCCCATGACACGGTGTCCCCCCGGGTAGGCAGACGGCAGCAGTAGCACCTAACATCATCGTCACCGACATCAATGGAGGGCATGTGATGGCGCATGGAAGGCGACAACTACAACAGAGATTGGTCCTGCCGAGGAGGGGCCGGTTTATGATGCCATCAAGGGGCCCTGGCTGCTGGGGTGTCCTGAGAAAAAACCCCTTCCCTCATCCCACCACAGTCCTGGCTTCAAGTTGCAGGAAGCAATGGATGTGCCCTTGAAATGAAATGTGAGCTTCACTTACGGAGCCCCTGTTGCGCACCTGGTGCCACGTAAGCCACGATTACACCAACGGCCTGATGCTGCCCCCTTTCCTGTCTCCACACCCTTGGTGGTGCACGGCGTCTCCCATCCAGGGGCTTCCTTTGAACCTGGCTGGACTCAGGACTTTGGCCAACAGAATGTGTCCGAGTGACAGGCCGGCGATGCTATTTCTTCAACAGGAACACAATGATCTGCGGTTTCTCTGGGCCAGGCCCCTGGCGGGAGGTTGCAGATGTGCACTGGGGTCAGGCAGGCCGGGTCTCCCCCACGGTCACATCGATGTCCCCGACTGGGCAGGGGTTCTGGGAGGGATTCATGCTGAGCTTGAAGAAACTGGTTACCCACCCCTGGCTCCCCACCTCACCACCCTGCACCCCATGGGGACTCTGGAAGAATGGTCAGTCTTCTTAACTAAAGCCATTCTAGTAAATAATCATTTTTTTTTTCCTTTTAGCAGCTTCATTGAGGTTCGATTAACATACCACACAGTTCACCCTTTAAAAGTATACAACTCAACAACTTTCAGTACAGTCAGGGAGTTTTACGAACACCGTCACGGTCCATTTCAGGACATTTTCTTTACCCCATAAAGAATTCTTCACCTACCCACTACCCCCAGCCCAGCCCTTAAGCGACCACAGATCTGCTTTCTGTTTCTATGGATTTACCTGTTCTGGGAATTGTGCAGAAACAGAATCATACAATACATAGTCTTTTGTGCATGACTCCTTCCACTTAGCATAACGTGTGGAAGATTTATCCATATTAGAGCACATGTCAGTATTCTATTCCATTTTATTACCAAATAATACTCAGGGTATGGATATACCATTGTTATGTATCCATTGTTCAATTGACGGACCTTTGGATTTATGTACAAGATTTTGTGTGAATGTATGTTTTCAGTTCTCCCGGCTGTATACCTAGGAGTGGAATTTCGGGGTCATACGGCTTAAATGTTTGAGGAACTGCCAGATTATTTTCCAAAGCAGCCATACCATATTACATTCCCACCAGCAGTGTCTGAGTGTTCAATTTCTCTACATCCTTGCCAACACTTACTATTTTTTGTATTATTAATGTTAGCCAACCTACGGGCTAAATTAATTTTAGCCACACCTACGAGGTGTGAAGGGATATCTCAGTGGTTTTGATTTGCGTTTTCCTGAGGGCTACTGAAGGTGAGCATCTTTTCATGTGCTTATTATATCTGCTTGGGGAGAAATGTCTATTCAGATCCTTTACCCATTTTACATCGGGGTTATCCCGCCTTTTTAGTTATTGAGCTATAAAAGCTCTTTAGATATTCTAGATACAAGTCTCTCATCAAATATATGATCAGCAAAAACTCTTTCTCCCTGTTCTGTAGGTTGTCAATTCCAGTTTCTTGACTGGTGTCCTTTGAAGCACAAACGTTTTTGATTTCGGTGATATTCAACTGATCTGCTTTTCCTTTGGCTGCTTACGGTTTGGGTGTCATTTATAAGTCGCCGTGGTGTTGATTTGCATTTCTCTAATGACTAATGATGTTGAGTATCCTTTTTTTTAAGGTTTATTTTTGAGGGGGGGAGAAGGAGAGAGAGGGAGAGGGAGAGGGAGAGAGGGAGAGAGGGAGAGAGGGAGAGAGGGAGGGAGGGAGAGAGAGAGAGACAGAGAGAGAGAATGACCGGGATAGAGATCGGAGAGAGAATGATCTCTCTCCAGGCAGAGAGAGAGGGAGACACAGAATCTGAAGCAGGCTCCAGGCTCTGAGCTGTCAGCACAGAGCCCTACATGGGGCTCGAACTCATGAACTGTGAGATCATGACCTGAGCTGAAGTCAGATGCTTAACCACTTGAGCCACCCAGGTGCCCCTTGGGCATCTTTTTATGGGCTTGCCACTTGTTTGTCTTCTTTGGTAAAATGTCTGTTTAAATCTTATGATGCATTTTATATTGGGTTATTTGTCTTGTTATTATTACATTTTAAGAGCTCGTCATATATTCTATATACAAGTCCTTCATTGAATACACATGTTGCCAAATATTTTCTCCCATACTTAGCTTGCTTCTTCTTCTTCTTAACAGTGTGTATGGAAAAACAAGGTTTTGGGGCACCTGGGTGGCTCAGTCATTAAACATCTGACTTCACCTCAAGTCATGATCTCACAGTTCATGAGTTTGAGTCCCACACAGGATAAACTTGAGCCCCGATTCAGGTAAGCCCCACTTCTGTCTTTCTCTCTGCCCCTCACTCACTTGTGCCCTCTCTTGCTCTCAAAAAAAAATAAGTTAATTTTTTTTTTTTACTGTTTGTTCATGAGAGAGAGAGAGAGAGAGAGAGAGAGAGAGAGAGAGACAGAGAGACAGAGAGAGAGGGAGACACAGAATCAGAAGCAGACTCCAGGCTCTGAGTTGTCAGCACAGAGCCTGATGTGGGACTTGAACTCATGAACCATGAGATCATGACTTGAGCTGAAGTCGGATGCTTAACCAACTGAACCACCCAGATGGCCCCCAAAATAAGTTTTTTATTGCAATGAAGTCAAATTTATTGATTTTATTTTCTCCTAAAGTTCATGCTTTTGGTACCATAGACTTAAGAAATCTTTGCCAAAATGAAGGCCATTAAGATTTTTCCCTTCCCCCCTCCAGAAGTTATATGCATTTAACTCTCACATTTAGGTCTGCTTTCTTTTCCAAGTTAATTTTCATAGATGCTCTATAGAGGCATGGGTCAAAGGTCACTCTTTTGCTTGTGAATATCCTATTTTCCAATCACATTTGTTAAAAAACTATCCTTTCCCTCATCAAGGTGCCTTATTAGTATCTTTGTTGATCTTTACACCTGTCTTGATGCCGGTACCACTTGTTTTGATGACCCTTGCTTTACAATAAGTCTTGAAATCAGTAGCATGAGTCCTCTGACTTTGTTTCTCTTTTTGACAATTTGAGTGGGACAGTTTGGGTTGAGTGGGACTACTTTGCACAGTGTATCCCAGGCCCCTGCCCATTAAGACCAGAGTGTTCACAATCATTGTGATGATCAAAAATTTCCCTCATCATAGTTCCACATGTTCTGATTAGGGTCAGTACCATCTCCACCTCCCAAAGATAATCTCTTATTCAAGGGAACAATAATCAGATGAACATTAGTAATGGTACATGATAGAGGAAAACAGAGCAAACCCTTCCAGGTTCTGAGAAAATTGATTTTTAGTCTTGAAATCTATACCCAGCTAAACTGTCAGTCAAGTGGGAGGGCAAAATAAATACATTTAGACACCCAAAGACTCAGAGACCTTCTTATAGGCTATCACTGGGAGAATTGTTAGAGGATGTACCTGGCAAAATAAAAAAATGATTCCAAGAAAGAGAATACATAGGATCCAAGAAACCATGGACCCAATCCAGAAGTGTAATGCCAAGAACTCTCCAATGATAGCCATGTAGCAGGCCAAGGAAGCAGCCAGCCCAAATTACAACAGTGAATCAGAGAGCTCTCAGAGGAACGTTTTTAAGAAGAAAAATGAATATGCTGCAACCGATGGTAATATTTAAAAAGATAGATGATCTTACTGAGAAGCTGAATGTGGATAATAATAGTGAAAATGAATAAATAATCATAATAGGCTTATTCCTGTTTCCTCCTTCAAATTTTTGTTACCTGTATTTTCTTTTAAATGCACAGCTACGTCTTTTTCATTGTAAACTATTTTGCCCTGTATTTATATAATTACAATATCGGAAAAGCCAATTATTGGCTTTTCAGGGTTTAGAATCGATCTGTATACAAAGCATGGAGACCTTAACTAGAATTGTGGAACAGCATGTAAACCCCACAAATCATAACCAGGTAAAAGTCATGGTGTACAGACAAAGTCAGTGTTCTTACCTGGGAAGATCATAAGAGACACCTGGACAGCTAAGTGTCTTGCCCAGAAGAGAGGTCAGTTTTCTCACAACACTGGGGTCTAGTAGTGGAGATCCAAGCCAGGGATACCCTAGCATGTGACAACAGACCTTATCGTAAGGCAGGTCTTGCTGGACCATCTTCCAAGGCCGAGCCTACATGACCTTGTACGTAAGCATTTCAGTCCCGCCAGCCATTTAAGGAATGTGGGGGTGCGGGACACTCTCTAGCTTGGAGCAGGGTGGAGGTGTCCATGGAGACTTCTGTGGTGGGAATCTTTGCTCTCAGCTCTCAATCCTTTGACGCAAAGGCGAAACTCTTCTGCTGGCACCTTATTATTACTATTAGGTTTCTGCTGAATCTCAAACAGGCCAAGCACTTGTTACAGCTTCTGCAATGCCTTGTACCTCGTCTGCACTGCCATGCATGCCTCCCCCTAGCTCCACGTTCACTGCAGTCTGGTGGAATTGGCTGTGGTAGGAGCATTTACACGACAAAGATCAGCAAATGCCACAGACAGTGCTTTCTTCTGATTGTCCCATGCTCACCCAGCACGCCACTGCACTCCTCCAGGACTGGCCTCATGATTCAGAGGGCTCAGTGCAAAATTAAAATGCTCGGCCTCTTGTCCAAAAATTAAGACCATTAAGACGGTGACACGGGAGCGGGCCCTGCCTGACTGCCCAGAGCACACGCCCGCCCACCCTACTCGTTTAGGGTCTGTCTTCACAGGGGCGCTCCAGGAGAGCAGAGCTTGTCTGTCATGCACAGGGTCCCGAGAGCCTGGCCTGAGTCATTGCTCAGTGACATTTGCAAACTGAGCAACCAGGTGATGCGCTCTGAGGAAGAGGCCTTTGGGGAGGGGGCAGCCTTGGTTGTGGGTGTGAACCTGCGTGTGAACTGGGAGGGCTGGTGTACACGGCCTCATTGCTCGTGACAGACTCTCTTGTAACCACCCGTGTCAGGGATTTGGCACTGACTGGAACGCCCCAGAGTGCCAAGAATGGAGGTCAAGGAAAATGAGTAAGACCGAAGGCAGATGGCAAGTCAGCGATGGCTCACTCCCTTCACCTCTCCCATTGCCTAAGGCCGAGGAGCTTAGTGATAGCAGTTGGGAGGAGCAGAGAAATGCATCGCAAAACTCGCCATCATTCCTGCCACCCATGGGTGTTCTCTTTATGCTCCGTGGACATCTCTGTTTGGTTCGGGGGGCTGGGGGTGGCAGGTCCAGAAGGAAAGGGTCCTGCCTAGTCCCGGGGTATAGGTGCAGGTCCCCTGAGGCCCCCATGGTTGCAGGATGGCCTGGCCTGGCAGCACCTGGGAGGCACGGATGGAGCCTCGTCTGCCCAGGGTCTCCAGCACCCACGAGGGCCTGGCACTGTGGAGTGGAGAGGGGGCAGGTTTCGGAGAGCAGGGAGTCAGTGTGGAAATGGAGAGGAGAGGTCAGCCTCCTCCTGGAACCGCTAGGAGGAGCCTCTGGGTTGGGGCTGGGAGAAGGGTCCACCACCCCATCTCCTCACTGCCATCCTCACTGCCACGCGCCAGGATTTAGAATTGAATTTCCTTCCCTCCCCAATACTGGCAGAGGCCCCACGCCTGACTCTGGGGTCAGGTATCCCCCCCAGAAAGTCAGGAGAGGCTGGGGGCACCTCCCTTTTTGGGAGGCTCTTGGCATATTTCTAAAATGTAGAAATGTTAAAATAGGATTGCAAAGACGTTGGTATATTGTAAATGTATAGACTGAAGTGACGAACACTTTTTACACATACACACACAAGTAGAGTGTAATAATTGTGTTCTTCAGAGGATAATTACAGGATTTAGAAAAATAATATTAATTTCTAGACCACTGCAAGTGCAGGACTTTTTAAAAAGAGTATTAATTTCTAGAGGACTATTACTGGTCTAGTAACAAGAGCCAAGTTTAAAGTTAAGTGTTGAGAGTTTTCATTCACCATGGTGTGGGTATAACCTTATCCTGATGTAATAGTTCTTGAATTTGAGAACCCAAATAAATGGGGCCCTTCTATTCTCTTCCTCTCCATAGGCTGTGTCCAGGGGATACCCACGGAGGGCTTAGGACCTTGGAACTCCATGCAGGGACCATCCTCTCCTGGGGGTAGAGAGGGATCAACAAACATGGGTATGGAATATCAAGAGTCAGCAAAGCCAGTGCAGTGCAACCCTTAACAAAGAAAAAAATACCATCAAATGTACATTATAACAGAGTTTTAGAGACTTATGAGATGTAGCTAAAGCTTCACCCAGAGGTAAATGTATAGCCTTAAAGGCATTTGCTGCAAAACAACAATGGAAAGAACCTAACTCCTCAAGCCAAAAAGATCGGAAAATAGGTTTAGCTCCAAAGAAATCTGGAGTATGAAAATAATAAAGATTACAAAAAGTAAAGAACTAGAAAACAGTGCTGAGGAAACAGCAGTTGGGTGGCAAGACAAGTTGCCCAAGGTCTCAATGCCAGTGTCTGGGTGGGTGTTTGCCCTACAGTCCCATGGGCTCCCAGAACTCGAGGCGCCATTGGAATGACCATGCCTGAATCTTGGTGGCTTGTCCACGTTGACATCTTGGAGGCATTAGGGCCACCAACCCGTTAGAACGCAGAATGGACGGTCTAGGAAACTTGTAGAGGTCTGCAACCAAACAAACCCGGCGCTTAGGAGACCGATGTTTTTAAAAATTCAAAGTTCTTCTGAATTTATTAACTATTTTTCTACTCACCCCGAAAATCGTTTGCTGATGGCAATATGAAGATATATTTTGCTGAATTTCTTTTTAAATTAAATGTATACATCAGAGAGGCTGGGAGGGGGCGGGTGATGAGGCGGTAGTGGTTCGCGCGGGGCGCGGGGCGCGGGGCGCGGGGCGCGGGGCGCGGGGCGCGGGGCGCGGGGCGCGGGGCGCGGGGCGCGGGGCGCGGGGCGCGGGGCGCGGGGCCCGGCAGGCGGCGCCCTCCCTCCCTCCCTCCCTCCCGCCTCCTCCCGCGCCGGCGGCTCCGGCTCCCTCTCCCCCTCGCGTCGCAGCCGGCACTTTGCAAAACTCCTCGCTTGCCCGCGGCGGCCGCAGCTCCGCGCCCTGCCCACCCCGGCGCGTCCGTGGGGCAGCGGGCGGCGGCGGAGCGCGGCGGCGCGGGGAGCGCGAGGCGCGGAAGCGCCGGGGGCGGGCGCCGGCGGAGGCGGGAGCCGAGGCGGGGCCGCGCCAGCCCCGCGCCGCCGCGCCCCCCGGGCCGAGCCCCGCGCCGCGCCGAGCCGCCGTCCCCGCCGCGCAGCCATGGCCGCCCCGCCGCCGCCGCCGCCGCTGCCGCCGCCGCCCCGCCGCCCGCTGGCCTGAGGCGCTGCCGGCCGCCGGGCGGGGGCCATGGCCAGCGCCGCCGAGCCCCCCGGCAAGGCGGCCGAGTACCTGCAGGAGCTGACCCGGATCGTCGCGGCTCAGCAGGAGCTGCTGGCGCGCCGGCGGCGGCGCATCGAGGAGCTGGAGCGCCAAGTGGCGCGGCTGAGCCGCGAGAACGCCGGCCTGCTGGAGCGGCACCGGCGACACCTGGCCGCGTGCGCCCGCCGCCCGGACCCCAGCCCCGGCGCCGGCCCGCAGCCGCTCGGCGTCATCCCGGAGCTCGGCTGCCGCCGCGACAAGTAAGCAGGCACCGGGGGCGGCGGGCGTGTCGAGGGTTCGCGAACTTCTTGGGGAGGGGGGCCCGCTCTCCTCGGGGCTGGGCGGGGAGTTGGGCGGAGGCGGGGAGAAGCCCGTCCAGAGGGCGCGCCGGGGGACCCCCGACCCGGGGCTGGAGCTCGGGCGGGGACCGGGTTCCCTGGGAAAGAGGTTCTGGGGCGCTGCCTGGCGCTTCCACCGGCCCGCTCTCCGAGGACGGACGGCTCCGGACTCGGGCTCCAGCGACCCCCGAGGCTCGGTGGCGGGATCGGCCTCGCTACGGCGTGCTTGCTGTCCGCGCGCACAACTGGGGCTCTGGGTAGTGGGGCCAGAACTCCTGACCCGGAGAGCCCGAGACCCAGTGGGAAGGGGGTGCGGGAGGCGCAGATCCCGCCCTCGAGCGGGCCTGGGTCACTCGCGGGTCACTGTCCCTCCGGGAGGGACCGTATACTCCTTCTAGCCGGAGATGAGCGAGCCTCTTCCCTCTGGACGCCTCCGTCTCCTCCTTCGCGGCCCGGGGGTTATACCCCGCCCGCCTCACCCTGGGATTACCCCTGGCTATTTCGGACCAAGGATTAAGCGGGGGACAGGATGGGGGCGGGATTGCCCGGCCGCGCTGGCCCCAGGCGTCCTGGGTGAGCTCGCAGCTTGCGTGCAGCAGCCCGTTCGCTTTCCAGGGTTGCCCAAGTCGGGTGCGGGGCTCCTCTCCGCAGAAGTCCGGGTGCCTTTCTGGGGAGAGACAGGGGGCACGGGGGCTTCAGGTGACTCCAGGGTTGGATTCCGGGATGCTGTGAGCCTGTCTGCCCTCTCTGTCCTTCTGTCTTTGGGACCACCTGGCCACACTCCATGGTTTGGACCCGGGGCAGAGGAGAAAAACACTGTGTTGGGGGGGGGGGGGCGGGGAGGGACGGAGGGAGAAAGGAGGATGGTGATCAGCAGCTTCAGGAAAGGTTTCCTGGGAGGCTGGGGTAGGCAGGGATGATGGGGGAGGAGTTGACCCTGACTCCCAAATCCTGCTGGGGGTGGGGGTGGGGGAGGGGCTCCTGATTCCCAGAGTCCAGGTACAGCCATCTCAGACCTGGTATCTCCCCCACCCGGAGGAACTGTGCCAGGCTGTGGTGGTGGGACAGAGGACCCCTGCCTGTCACCCTGCTTCCTGCACGGGTTCTGGGCAGTGCTTCTGGGCTCTCGTGGGCTCTGAAGAAGGAGGGTTGTGAGGATGAGGTCAGGGCGTGGGTCAGCCTCATGGCTCTGTGGTGGCAGGCCCACTAGCAAACTCCTGCTTTCTCTTTATCCTGGGAAGGTTTCGCGAGGCGTGTGGATAGCTCCTAGCTGGTGTCAGCGAGAGAAAGCAGAGACCCTGCTCCCTCCATGCGCCCCACCCCTGGCTCTCTGGTGTCACTCAGGTGTCACTCAGTCCCTCCCACAGTGGCTGGGGGTTACTTGGTGCTATTGCAGGAGACTGAGCCCCGCGCCCTCATGCAGGGACTGAAAGAAAAGCTGGGGATGGCCCAGGTGAGGTCCTCAGCAGCTCAGGGAGGCGACACACAAGGGCAGGGACACACAGTCCACTTTCACAGGCAACAGTGACACACGCTGTTGGCAAATGCCTCCCAGCACCGTCCTGGGGAATGCATTCCTTTCTTCTCTTCAAAGTCACCTCTGGTGACCAAGAGGGAGGATGGAGACAGTGAGTCCTGCTTGCTGTGGGGAATCCCCAGCGTTGCATCTGGGCGGTGGCCTTGGAGGGGGGAGCTGGGGATGTGGGTGCGGGGTTTATTTCACAAGTCCTCAGCTCTGTCACACTGGCTTCCCTCCACTGAGATACAGCCAGAGCCTGTGACGGCATCCCCTTTCAGAGGAACCGCAACCAGTCAAGTTCTAAGTCAACTTGAATGTGCACACCAAGTGCCTGGGGATCCTGCTAAAATCCAGATTCTGACCAGTAGGCCCAGGGCAGGCACACAAGCTCCCAGAAGCTGTGGATGCTGCTGGCCCCCAGAACGCACCGTGACAAATGAGACTGTGTGGCACCAGCATATTGACAGAACAGTGGGGTCCCTCGAGATGGAGCGCGCCGGCCCATTTCTAGCATCCACTGCATGTCCCAGCCTTTTGGGAGGCCGCCTCCCTCCCTTCATAGGAGACTCTTGGGGGGCCGTGGTATCATACGTGCCTTCTCACACCCTTGGGATTCTGGGTCACTGGACCGTGTAGGGGGAGTGAGCTGAGGGCTGCTTTTCCACACCTGGTTTTGACGTGCCCACCCACTGCCCATCTATGTAGCAAAATGATCCATGCCTGAGGAGCATGGTTTAACTAACCCCCTTGAGAGCAGCCAACTTATATGAAGTGTCTACTGTGTGCAGAACTGTTAGTGATGTGCTTGGAGACACAAAGGCAAGGGCAGAGAACAGAGGAAGAGGAGAAGGGGACACGTGCAGACTTGGGACCGATGGCCGGCTCTCAGCCAGTGACCATGGGACAAGTCATGCCTCCTCATTTAGCCTCAGGGTTTTTCTGTTTTTTGTTTTTTTTGTTTTTAATGCACACAAAGCAGGGACGATCACAGCCGCCTCCCATACTTTTTCCGAGGGTTAAGGGAGGACAATGGGCATGGAGGAAACTGGTATACAGTAGGTGCCTAATGCATTTCAGATTCTTCCTTTGTCCATCGGTTTCTCGGTTCTTTGGGGCCCACGGTGCCCTGGCAGGAGGTGAGTGAACTTCCTGACAACCTGCCTGAGACCCCCTGGGGCCCGGTGCAGGGGGTGTGGAGCTAGAACGGCTGTCCAGAACTCAGGGGCAACTTGGGGTTGGCCACCTGGGATGGAGCAGGGAACACCTGCGCGTGAGCTTCCCGAGGCGACGGGCAGTGCAAGACCACGGCGTCGGGATGGCTTCCTGCTGGGGCACTTGGCTCCACCTTCTCCCAGTGCTGGTGCACCCACCAGTGGGCACTGCCCGTGCTGGCTCCCAGGCCCTCCTGCCTGCAGACAGGGGTCCTTGTAGGCAAGGGTGCACAGAGCGTGTCAGGCTAAGGCACGCCTGGCTACCCATGTCTTCAGCAGCCGCCAGCGGCTCTGGCTGGAGTCAGGAGCCCTTTGGCCCCCGCCACCACGTGGACAGGCTGCACCTGCGTATCCAGAAGGGAGAACAGATAGATGCAGGGGAGAGACCACTGAAAAGGCTCATCCTGGGACAACAGTGATCTCGTGCCACCTCCCCCGAGCATGGGAGATACTCTCAAACCCCAAACTTGAAACCCTTCCTCGGAAGTCCTCTGCTGGAAGATACCATCGTGAGTTTCTCAAGTTTGGGGACAACAGGAAGATAACAGGAAAAAAAGAGGGTACCTTTGTTTCCGTTGGATTATTTAGTTGGCTTTTTTCTGACATCAGAATTCATATCCAGTGTTTAGCGGGCTACATTCTAATGATGTTTCTAGAACTGTTCCCTCCCACTAGAGATTGGGGTACATAATAGACACTCAATAGATGCCTGTTGAGTGGATGAAGGCAGGCAGGATTGATTAGAACCGCTGTGTTTTCCTTTCCAAAGTCAGCTTGAACTTGAGCCGGCCCCACTGACAAGGAGCCAGATCTCTGGTCAGCAGGGATGAGTGCATTATGGCTGCATGCACTGAAGGCCTCCCATGTGCCCCGCACTGCTGCGGGCGTGTGCATGTGTCAGTGCGCTGCATGGGCACAGCGCTACCACGAGGCAGGAACGGCTGCTGCTCCCATTTTATGGATGTGGAGACTGAAGCTCAGAGGTCATGTGACTTACTCAGGTTCTCCCACCCCCTAGTAATGGAGCCGGGATTGGGGCTCAGGTGGCCTGGCTCTAGCCCCCTGCTCTCACCCGCCCCCCAACAGCCCTCCCTGCTGCAGAATGATTAGGCGACCCTCCCCCTGCCGGGATCCTGCGTGACTCCCAGCCTCCAGTGCCAGAGGAAGCCCAGCATACGTGGCTTTTGTCCTGCCGTGTGGGATCCCATCACCGAGTCCGGGCCCTCAGCATCACCCGAGGTGGCGGTGAGTGGGGCAAGGGTTGAGCGTGGTGACCCCTCCCAGCCTCCGATCTTCCAGTCTCCCGGCAGAAGTAAACACCAGCCTGCAGAGGTTGGAGAGAGGGCCCTGTGAAGCGGCCTCCCTCGCTTTCCCGTCCCCTCCGGCCCTCAAGAGCTGTCACATCACTCCAAGAGGACGTTTTGCTGAAGCTCTGAGTTGGTGACTCACTCTGGGGGAGGCTTCCAGTGGCATTCAGTCTCTGTTGACTTACCAAACAAGCGCTCTCCCCGGGTCTGTGGTGACATTCGTGGTGATGGTGGTGTAGCAGTTCAGAGGGAAGCTTAAGGGTGGCCAGCGGAGAGAGGGGGTGGCAGGCAAGAAGTCACTGACGCAAGAAGCTGTACTCGGGAGGGTCCTGGCAAGACGCCTCTGAAAGCATGCCGTTCTGTTCTTCAGGGTAGCTGGAAGTACCAGACCTGAGCTTCAGGGTCTGAAGCCCCGAGAACCTTCTGTCCCTGTCTCCTTTCCCCCCTCTTAGCAGAGAGTGGGAACTGCGTACGGGCTGAGAGAGGCCTCGAGGGTTTTCCTGATCTGAGAGGGCGGCGGAGAAGGTGGCAGAGGGAGATACTGTGTTCACGGCTTCATGAAAGAATGTTCTTGTTCTCCCGGCCAAGATAAAGCCAAGTACCCAGTGCCGGGGAGGATGTCCCCCGGCCAGAACGAGCTAGAACATGCTCAGAGAAGCTTGTCCTGGTTGGGCAAAATGCATTCAGCTCCGAGGGCGCGGGGTGAGCCGCTCCGATTTTTCCAGCAGATGGTAGAATCCGCAGAAAGACGAGGAAGAGTGTTTCTCTGAAGTTCTCCCCCAGCTGTCTGACAAGCTAAGCAAATTATTATTTTACAACCTGGAAAATAAATCGTGAAAAGCTTCTTTATCTGGCTAGGCTTGGGAAAAAACAGGGAGCAGTACCGTGCGTGTTCTCGTTCCCGTGTCTGTTTCCCCCTCGGCTCTCTGGGTTCAGGCCTCCCGGAGCCTGTAGAGATCTCGGGGCTGTGCCGTGGTGGTGGGGGGGGGGTGTGAGCATCGGGAACTTGGGGGCATCAGCATTTTTTGTCAGCTGGGTGGCTACTAGTCAGCTGTTTTGTCTGTGACAGTGTTTTGACAGCTGATCGTGGTTTTTGTTCTTTGCTCGCTGTTTGTGTAAGAAAGAGCGACGCTTTGCCTAACTTGGGAAGGGCACCATTCCGAGCTTGGCAGGGTAAGTGTCATCTGAATAATTGCCACAGAGCAGCAGAAAAAAAAAAAAACAAACCAAACAAACACAGACAAGCTGGGTGTTCAGCAAGAACTGGGGTGGGGAAAGTGCACTGACCTAATTGAAACAGAACAGAAGCGGCGGATGAGGCCGAGAGGCGGTCCGGGGTCGCACTCGTGGCCTGGAAGTAACCTGGGCCTCGACCTTGCCACTCCCCACCCGGTGCAGACCCAGGCCAGGCCGTGGCTGACACGGGCCCGGCTGTGAACCAGGCTTTGCTGAGTGGCAACATCAGTGAGTGGCCTTTGGAGTCTGAATCCTGAGCCTCCGTAGGGTTTATATTTCCAGGAGGATATGCCAGACCAGTTATTGTAAACGCCCAGTGCTTCTGTTTTAAAAGGTGAGGAGCTGCAGCCTTGAGTTTTTCAAATGCGTCCCCAACCCCAGCTGCCCTGGCCTTGCTCTCAGGACCCTCTAGGCCGCCCAGTGACCAACACCTGAGCAGTTAAGCCCTGCCCCGGTAGCAGGTGTGCAGGAGCCCCGTCCTGCCTCAGCCACCTCCCAGCAGCGTGGGCTTTCCAAGTAAGGCAAAGCATTGCCCTTGGCCTCCTGAGGCCTAGTATCTCCCTCCTCTCCCATGTAAAATGGGGGAGGGCTGCTTCTGTTCGGTAAGATCAGAGTCAGCTGATAGCTGGTAGCTCCAGGGGCAAGAACAGCTAGCATACTGAGAATGCTCTTGAGGGTTGTTTTCCCTAACGTTTTATTACGAAAATTTTCAAATATGCAGAGAAATGGAAAGAACCGTACAAGGCAGAACACCCTCTCAGCTTCCGCAATCGTAGTTTGTTATACTCTCCGCCGTATTACATGCCTGTCCATTCTTGAGGGTATTCGGAACCACACTGATGGAGAATGAACATTTATGGAGCGCCTGTTGTATACCAGGAACAGGCTGAACAGTGCACACGTGCTTTGCAGTCTGCATGTCCTTTCATTCACAAACTGTCGAACACTCAGGCACCTGAGCCCGATTCTTGTCCTTGATCCGGGCAGCACCCCCACTGCCTCTACTTGGACACCCTTGAACAGGGACATAAGCCTGTAGAGAAGGTTGCTGAGATATCGGGCCGGGTAGGAAGTGGGGTCTAGTGGTGTGGCACCCTAAAGCAGGAAGCAGATGGCCGCCCTCGGGCATCAACAGAGGCTTCCTGGAGGAGGTGACATTTGAGCTAGAAAGAGGAGGAGGAGGAGGAGGATATCAAGCCAGGGACACAGCACATGTAAAAGGGGAGGTGAGAGGCACCTGGCAGGTTTGGAGGGTGGGAGGTGCTATATGGCCACGCCAGGCCTGTGAGTGGGAACAGCTGGGCCAGGTGAGGTCCAGACAGGCAGGGACCAGCCCCGGGGCACCTGCTTAGGGCCTAGATTTCAGCCGGGTAGTGGGGGTGGGCTGGTGAACAAGACCGGCTCCCCCCTGCCAAGCTGTGTGTGCCGTGTCTGAGCCCTGCGTGTGAAATGCTTGCCTTTCCTTCTGGGAGGAGGCGAGATTCACAGAGCAGCAGGACAGAAATCCTGGGTTATTTTGCGCCTAACATTAGAATGCTCCGATTGTAGTCAAACCGCGGTAATAACTGAGCCCGTTCCTCTGTGTCTCCATTGACGCACCCAGCCTGTGACAGCCGTGAGCTGTTGACATCCCATTTTGCAGATATGAAAACTGAGGCTCAGGGAGTTCTGAAGCAGGTTGTGCGCCATCACCCAGTGGCAGAGGCCGGGTTCCCACGCAGGTCTGTCTGCCGCCAGAGCTCACGCAGCTCACTGAGCCACACTGTGCGCCTTTGAAGTCGTTCGCTGCTCTAAGTGTTTTGTGAAACGTGTGGAGCCGTTTCCAGATCTGTATGGCCGGCTCACCCAGACCACCCAGAATTAACTCCAGCACGGTCACCTGCCCAGGGGACGGCTATGGCTTTTCCCTCTGGGCGTCAGAATCGGCCTCTCGTTGTTGTGGTCCCCTTGGAGAATTTATTTCGCCGCCGGGAGCCCAAATCCCTTTTTGGCAAAATTTTGATGGAGGCCTGCCGCTGGCGGGGTGGTCGTGGACAGCAGGTGCACATGTGCGGGGGAAGGGTCTCTCTAAGCTGTCAGGCGCCACCCAGCCCGTGCCGGGCATTCCGCCTTGAGTTGGCTTCACTTCCCCACTCGGAACATGCGGGCATTTGCTAGCCTGCTGGAGAGCTGTTCGTGAAGCAGCCTCGGGCCTCTCTCCATGTGTTCATTCATCAGGACACACTGGGACGCTTGGTCGTACGGGAGGGTGGACATATGTGCCCCTCTTTTGGCTCTGCTCCCTCCCCTTGTTGATTTGAACGGCCTGCTTGCTCTGAGGCTGCCCTTGCATGAAGAGCGTCAGGCCTTCTGGGGAATCAAGGCACCTGGGCCTGGCCCCCCTCACCTCAACCACAGGGAAGCGGGCTTCCGAGGAAGGTGTCCTGGATTGGCAGATCCGGAGGAGCCTCGCGGCAGGTCATTTGCAACCTGCCTGTGAAGTGTCTGATGTCGCAGGCTTAGATGTGGTGCTGCGTGAGACCCCACTGCCTGCCCGGATGGTCTCAGTGCTCACACGGAAAGTCCTCAGCCCATGTCCAGAGGTACGGGGGAGGGGGCAGCTGCTAGGGAGCCTCGCAGGGACATCCTCGAGTGCATGAGTGTGGATTATTCGTGGACAGGTTGCAGGGGTCTCTGGACAGCCTGAAACTGAACGTGAATGGGCCAGCGGTCCATGTGGTCAACTTGGGGGTAAGACTCTGATAGGGTCCTGGCCAGGGCACCAAGCTCTTCTTCCTGTCCCCGGGCCTGTGAAATGAACCTCTCTGAGCCTCGGCTTCGTTTTCTCCAACAGGGGAGAGTGGATCCAGGGGGACGACTGGATTTCCCTTTTGGGGTTGCCTGGGAACCCAAGGGTGCCTGGCATGGCCAAGATGCAATCAGGAGACAGGTGTATCTGGAACAGAGTGAGCAAGGGGACAGCAAGGGAGAGAAGGGGTAGGGGACGCACAGCAGTGGGCAGGGCGAGCAGGGCTGGAGAGGCCCAGAGGGACTTTGGGAGACAGGCGTCCCTGGGGGGTGCCTCCCAGAGGAGGGCCAGGACTGGACTCAGGTGTGGATGGGACCCCTGTCCCCGGCGGAGGCAGGGGCCAGCGAGTAGGAGGCTTCAGGAGACGCTACAGGACTGGGGGCGTGGGGTGCTGGGAGCTTGGCCCGGGGTGCTGGTGGAGCTAAGCAGAAGCACGTGGGTTGTGGATACAAGGAACATGGTCCCATCCTTTCCCCTCACCCAACAACTACCGGTCCAGATGGGAAGGAGAGAGCATTGCTTAAGCAGGAGAAAAGCCTCCAGATGGCAGAGTGCATGTAGGTCTTTGTTGCCTGCAGTGCTCTTGGACAGGGGAGTGAGTGGGGGCCGGCTGACGTCCCTGGACCCTGCCTCCAGCCCGCCCCTCTCACTCACCCCTCTGGAGAAGCAGCCCATGCAGGGACACTCAGCTCCCCCAGGGTGGCTGGCGTAGATAGCTCCTGGTCGGGGCACACACATAGTACGTGCTCATACGGAGGACAGGCACTGTGGGGCCAGGCCACCCCCTCCACCATGATCTGGCTGTACTGCCTCTGGCCAGTTACTCAGCCTCTCTGGGTCTCAGTGTTTTCACTTGTAAAACGGGGTTATAAAATATCACCTCCCTCCGAGAGGGGCTGTGAGGATTAAATCTGTATTACGGGTGAAGCACATTGCCCCTCATCCTTGCCAGCTTTTGTCACTGCTGTTCCCTCTTACCTAGGCGGAGAGGAAATTTGATGTTCGGGAAAAGTCATGGGATTTAGGATCCAGTGAGTGGGTTTTGGCGTTCATCTCTCTATTGTCTGTCTTACTTCTGCACATTTAATGTAGCTGATCACAAACCCAAGCCTTTGTAAGAGAGGCCATGGCCATCCCTGTAACCCGCAGTGAAAGGGGAAACTTATGTTATTTCAACAGAATGGAGGCCTCCGCACAAAAAGCAGAGGCATCTGAAATGCTCTGCCTGCCCCCCCGCCTCCCCAGCCCATTATAGGCTCACATCTCTGTCTAGACTTCTTTGAGGCTTTACTATTACCCAGTTCAGCACCTCTAAACTTTCAGGTACATAAGATACTCCACACCCACAAGGGGTGTCCGGGTAGCTGATCAGCCCCCACACCATGCCCACCCATAGGCCAACCTGCCCCCTTCCTGGCGCCCACTGTGAGCCAGGCCCTGGACGAAGGACTTGGCACGTGCCACCATACTGGGGCCTCACCACTACCAACTTTTTCCCATTTAGCGGGTGATCCTGCAGGACTGCAGTGAGGACAAGATGAAACAGGAAAAGCGAAGGCATTCTGAAAGCTGTAACCCGTTGTATGAATGAATGTCTCCTCACCCCAAGATGGAATATGAGGGATTGTCATTGCCACCCTCTGTCGACAATGAGTAATAGTAGTGACAGCTGACTTGTTTATTACACACACTTACTACAGCTCTGGGAGGTACCACTGTCGTACAGGTAGGGAAACTGAGGCACAGAGAGGCGGGGGTGGCCGGGAAGGTTGTGGTTTGAGCAAGGATGAGCCAAGCACATTCCCCTGAGAGCTATCATCTAGACCTCGTTAGGGGGCTCTTTAAGTTTCAGCCCGTTGTGCTTAGAGAATACACTTTGTACGATGACCACCTTGTTAAACGGATTGAGACTCATATTGAGGGCTAAGATAGGATCTGCCCTGGAGAATGTTCCAAGTACACTTGAGAGAAGTATGCACCTGCTGTTGGGAGGTGTTCTGTGTCTGTCTGCTAGGTCTGGTCGGTTTCCAGTGTTCGAGTCCGCTGTTTCCTTGCTGACCTTCTGCCTGGTTGTTCTACCCATTACTGAAAGCGGGGCATTGATGTCTCCAACTGTCCATGGGGAGCTGTCTATTTCTCGCTTTATTTCTGTCAGTTTTTGTTTTATGTGCTTTGGGGCTTTGTTGCTTGGTGCATGTATGTTTGTAAATGTTGTATCTTCCTGATGGATTGATCCTTTGGTCCTTATAAAATGTCCTTCTTTGTCTGTAATAACAGATTTTGTCTTAAAGTCTGTGTTTGATATCTGCTCTCTTTGGCTATTTGTATGATATCCATTTTTCCATCTGCTTGAAAAATGTGTATTTATTTTTTGAGAGAGGGAAAGAGAGCAAGCCAGGGAGGGGCAGCGATAGAGGGAGAGAGAAATCGCGATCAGGCTCCACGCCGTCCATAAAGAGAGCCTGATGCCCAGGCTCGAATCCATGAACCGCGAAATCATGACCTGAGCCGAAACCAAGAGTCAGATACTTATCTGACTGAGCCACCCAGGCACCCTCCTTTTTCCATCTTTTATATTCAGCACTATAGTGTTTTTGAATCTAAAGTGGCTCTCTTAGCACATAGTTGGATTATGTGTTTTTAATCCATTCTTCTGGTCTCTCCCTTTTGATCGGAGTGTTTCATATATTTCAAGTAATCCTTAATAAGTTCGGATTTATGTCTGCAACTTTGTTACTCATTCTCAGTATGTCTTATCTCTTCTTTTCTTCCCCTGTCCCTCCCTTACTACTTTGTTTTTTGGTAAAAAGGTATTTTCTAGTGCGACATTTAAATACCCTTGTTGTTTTAGTACGCAGATGGCTTTTCCAAGCATACTAAAACCTGTTTGAGAGGCAGAACATCTCCTTGCCCAGAGAGAATGAAGGCAGGGGCGGGAACTGGACAAGAGTGCGTTGGTCATAAGGGCCAGAAGTGACAGGCCCCCAGGGAGAAAGCTGCCAATCAGGGAGACGGGTACATGGGATGGACCCAGACAAACTGGGTGGGCGCTGATGATCCGGCCCAGAAGCTCCTTTGGGGAGGAGGAGAATGATTTGTCTCTGGTGTTCCTGTAAGGGGCCCTGCCTCAGGGTGGGTTTTAATGAATGTGTTGAATGAGCGAATGAATGAATGAATGATTCACTCTCCCAGTCGCTGCAAAAGCTCTGGTCATCGGTGGCTGTGTAACAAATTATGCTCCTGAGATTCTGCAGGTCGGGGGGTGGGCCGGGCTTTATCGGTCGCTTCCTCTGCTCTCTTTGTCGATGGAAGTCACTCAGTGGAATTCACGTAGCAGGTGAGCTGGTCTGGAGGGTGCAGCATGACCTCATGTTCGTATCTGGGAACTTGTGGACATGCCTGAAAGGCCGGGCTCAGCGGGAACTGCGGACCGGAGGGTGTGTGTGTGGCTTCTCCAACACTGCGGTCTCAGGGGGTCGGGCTTCTCGCGTGGTGGCCCGGGGCTCCCAGAGCCGGTGTTCCAAAAAGTCTGGTGGGAGCCGCAAGGCTTTGTGTGACTCGACCTTGGGAGCCCTGGACGGTCACTTCTGCCCCCTCCTGTTGGTCTCAATGGGAGGAGGAGCAGGAGTCCGTAGCCGGCCCTATTAATCTGCCGTGTCAGGTGTGCTCATATGCCGTGTTGTCGCTTCCCCAACCTAAGGCTGTCAGAAGTTTCCCTAGTAGCTTGCCTGCGGCCCCCCTCCCTCCGAGCTGTATTTTTAACTCCCGCCATATGGCGAAGCAGCCAAAACATCCAGGGAGGAGAAAGGGGGTCTGGAGGAAATCATCGCCGCTAATGCGTTTTGGATAACTGCAGCAATTAAGAGCGTGCCGTTCTCCTCCCACCATCTCCCCCCACTCCTGCCCCCCCCCCACTGGTGCCTTGTGTGAGCACCACTCCTGCCTGGAGAGGCTGCCGTCCTGTGGGGGCAGGCGGGGGTTCCCACAGACTTGCTCCCGTCTTGCTGGGGACCTCAGGGGACTCTCTGGGCAGGGCAGTCACACACGTCCTGGACTAGCTCCTGGGAGAGGATGCCCCAGAGTGCACTGAGGCCTGAGCCGCCACTCAGTGAGCAGGCAGGGGCCGTGTACCCTCCCCTGATTCTGTTTGTCCTAGCCACGGGCACGGGGATCTCTCTTGCTCTGAAACCTGCCCAGGTGGGGTGGCCAGGCGGCTACCTGCCACCCATGGCCACCTGTGCTGTTGTCACACCTTGGTGCCTTTGCCCACGCTGCTCCCTCTGCCCGGAATGCCCTTCCCACACCTCCACAGCTGCCTCCAGAAACCCCACGTGTCCTTTAAGGACAGGCTCCCATCTCAGAACTCTTCATAATTTCATATACGTCGGAATCAGTGCTCTCTTTTTTGTATAGACATATTTTTGATGTTTGTTCATTTCTTGAGAGAGACAGAGACACAGCGCCAGCAGGGGAGCGGAAGACAGAGAGGGAGACACAGAATCGGAAGCAGGCTCCGGGCTCTGAGCCGTCAGCACAAAGCCTGATGCGGGGCTCGAACTCACGAACTGGGAGATCATGACCTGAGCTGAAGTCGGATGCTTAACCCACTGAGCCACCAAGGCGCTCCTAAAATCGGATATTTTAGATAAATCCTCGATTGTTATGTGGACATGTCCAGGGTCTCCAAAATGGAGTGGGCACATCCTTGGGGGCAAAAACCACCATCGTTTGAGGTATAGGACAAAAATGTTGGAGCTTCTATTTCCCTTGATTATTTAATTTCATCCTTCAATGTCATTTTGGTGGACTGGCGATGTGCGTGTTATCAGTGGGCTTACGTTTATTGTGCGGACGTGTGTTCAGACTCTCATTAAAAAGTCTAGTGTCTGACTTTCCACTGCTTTCCTCCTCCAGGCAGCTACTTTCCTGGCCTCCACCGTGAGATTGGTTGAAATAAGCCTTTCTTGAGCACCTGCTATGTGCTGGCTGATCCCCTTTTTATCTGCATGGCCCCACTTTACAGATGAGGACCCTGAGGCTCAGAGAAGTGAAGCATCGTGCTTGGGGTTGCACAGCTAGTAAGGGCAGGGCCCACCACGAACTGTGACTCCCAAACCAGTGCTCTTCCCTTCTGCTCTGTGTCTGGTGGCCCCGAGACCCACCGCTGGCCAAGCTCTCGGGCTCTGCCTGTGGTGGGGCAGTGGCAGTGATGAGAGCTGGCCTCCTCTGTGTTTCTGTGGCCTCCGGGGGAGAGGGGTGGTCCTGCCAGCCATGGTCTGGATGTGGCATGCAAAGCCTTCTCCCTCGTGGATGGGACTCCACAAGCGTGGTCTCTTTCGTCTACCCAGAAACCTGAAAGCAGGGGCCCAGGAGGAGAGGACACGGACAGATCTGGAGGACAGTGGTTCAGCAGGAACGTCTGTTGGGTACGGCCCTCTTGTTTAAGAAACATGCCGACTCCGGCCCCCGGGAGCTCAGGGCGGCATGGGGGTGAGATGGCGGGAGCTGATTCATCGTGTCTTCCCAGATTCCCCTCCACCAGATGCCAAAAGCCCTGTCCGCCTCAGCTGGAGGAGACCAGAGGGATAGGAACGGCAGCTTTTATCATGTCAGAATGTCAGCCCCTCTTCTTTGCAAGGACTGTTTTTATTGTACAAGGTAGTGTCTTTAATCTCTCTACTGAACTGGAACTTGAGGTCCAATCCAGTAAGCGGTTACGGAACCTTGTGCATGCAGACGTGTGCCAGGGAGGGGGACAGGTCTGGGGGCACAGGGAGGTGGCCTCACGGCCTGGTAGGGAAGCAGGTGGCCTCTCCCCAGTGCAGGCGGCTGTGAGGAGAGTCTGCTGGAAAGTCTGCTGGGCTGGGGAGGTGAGGGAGAGTGTTAGGAGGGACGGGGAGCCCCAGAGAGTCTCAGCATGCCCTTCCACAGTGCCCTTCAGGGACCCCACATCCTGGGTTTTACCTGTGTCCCTCTAGGCGGGAGGGTTGACTTTCTTTTTCTTCTCAAGGTGACAGCTGAAGCTGAAGCTCACTATTTTTCTCCCCGAATCGTTCTCCTTTGCTTTAATTTGATTGAAACAAACCACTTCCTTCCCCACGTGTGAGCTGGTGGCCAGCCTGGGCTCCCGGGTTCAATGGAAAAGTCCCCAGCCGGGGTCTGTGCCTCTCACGCTGCAGGCTGAGCTTGGCTTTCTGTCTGAAAAAGGCCAGTGCTGCTGTAGTGAGACCCATGCTGGGTCCTCGGGTATTTTCCACGGTTGAGACGCTGTCTCAGGCAGTGGCCTAGATGTGGTTTCGATCACACAGGGGGATGTCAAGGGCTGTGGGGTGGGGTGGAACACTGTCACTTCGCCTGCCCCGTTTGCCAAGTGCAGTTTGATGAATGAAAATCGCTGAGGCGGTGGGTGTTTGCAAGTCTGGGTTTGGAGGCTGGCTCTGTCCTGAGCAGCTGGGGTGAGTTTCCTCCTCCGGAAAGGGGGCACAATGATAGAGAATGGCGCTGTCGTTCCAGGAAGTCCAGCACTGGCTGTGACAGCCCATAGCCATTATTGTTTGGGAAATTGTGGGAGAGACGGTACAAGGGGTCTTGGAGGTGATAAAAGGGGTGATCTTTGTACTGCATGAGGATGGTGTGTATGAGCCAGACAGCTACCTCCAGGGTCTGCTTTCCCTTGTGTTCTTTAACATCGCAACTTCTGTTGGGTGTGTGCATGTGTTTTGTTTTTTGTTTTTTAATATGGCCACGAGGCCAATCAGAAATACAGACTGCATTTCTTAGCCTCAGTGGTACTTAGAGATGGCCGTGTGACTCTGTTCTGGCCAAAAAGAGGAAAGCATAAGTGTGGTGTGCAGCTTCCAGGAAGTGTCTTTAAAAGGAAGGGGTGGGTCTTTGGCCCCTTGCTCCTTCCTGTTGACTAAAATAAGAATGTGATGGCTGATGCACAGGCAGCCATTATGGGTTGTGAGGACAAGGGCCGCCCCACAGGGATGCAGTGAGTTGCAGGGAGCCTGGGGCCCTGATGACTTGGGGGAACCACAGCACACACCCTGGACTGCCCACCTCGAGGCTCTTACATGAGAGACTAAAACCATGTGTGGAAGCCCGTGTTAGTGTCTTTGGTTTTGGCCTCTCTTCATCAGTCCTAAGGTTACAATGAGGGTGGTTTTACAGCCGTAATTTGAAGATGCTTGGGAGCCTGAGGCTTCAGAGTTTGAGTCATTCAGAATGGAGGTGGGTCCCCCAGGGACCCTAGTGTTAGGGTAGTTGCTAAATTTAATCTTATTGAGTGAATGAAGGCCAGTTACTTCATACAGTATGAGTCACAGAGGCAGAGGATTGGCTGAGGCCCGTGGACCCTGACGCTGGTGGATGGTGGCACCCACGGGAAGCGCTGGGGCCGGCAGGGTTCTCTCAGGGTAAGACTCGATGGGTTAGCTGGGTGGCCGCTGCTCAGGCCAAGAAGAGGGGCAAGAGGCTGGCCTTTCGGAAAGTGGGGAGGTGGGCAGATGGACAGACCTTCTGGAAGGAGAAGGGGCAACGCAGCTGCCTGCTGGGAGAGAGGCAGGCAGGCTGACAGATCCTGATGGGTTGTGGCAGGGTTTAGAAATAGAGACAGAGGGACAGAGGGAGACCCAGGGAGAGGCAGAGGCTGCGAGATGTGTGGGCAACCACATGTCTGGGACTGTCCTTCTCGCACTGCCTTCTTTTCTTCCCACGTGTGTTGAATTAGTCATTGATTTATTCATTTATTCATTCACTTAACCAGCACTCGCCCGGGCTCCTAAGTGCCAGCCTGCAGCCTGCGACGCTGGAGTCAGCCCTCAGGGGGATGCCCGCTGGTGTGAGGGAGGGGGAGGGAGGGAGGGAGGAGGCGGGCCGGGCGGGGGTGGGGAGGGTTGCTGCACAGCCATCGGAAGATGCCTCTGCCGCTTGTTCTGGAGGTGCCTTATGTGGCAGAAGATTCTGAGACTAATTAGAATCATTGTAAGAGTTGGGGTAAAAGCGAGCCTGAAAGGGGGTACATTTTTACTGTCTGCTCCCAGCCCCACCCCTTCCCTGTGCCCCAGGTGTCCTTACATAGGAAAGCAGGTGTTTTCCACGGGCAGGGGAAGAGACTACTTTGATTTAAAAGCCAATTTGAGTTTTAAAACAGGAATTGTGATAGGTCGTGGGGAGCCTGAACCCTGAGAACACAGGAGGATGCGGCCTCAGCAGCTGGAGTCCGTGCAGTGGCCGCTCCGGGAAGACGAGTTTGCTGCCGGGCTTTCTGGGGGCCCCCTGGTCTGCCCGACCAGCGCCCGGCTCAGCAGCAAAGCCAGAGCTTTGGGGCTATTTATATCCACTCCAGCAAATCTTTTGATCTCAGTGATCCTGCGCAAAGCTGAGTTGTGCTGGCTTCTACACGCCGGCCCCCTGGGTCGACAGGCTGAGGGACGAGGACTGAATTCAGAGAAGGGCTAGAAGGACCTCTTCATCCACACCCAAACTCAGGCAGGCCGAAAACTTGGCCAGAGTCACCAGCTTGTGTGTGCCAAGCCCTGTGCTCCTGTTTCTCTGTCCTGAGGGGGGAGGCGGGGGTGGGGCGCTGGCAGGGACCAGGCATTAGTTGAGCACTTACTACGTGCCAGGTACTTTTCTTGTCCAGAGGAGTGTGGTTTATTTCAAATATTTTTTAAATTTTTACATGTTTACTTATTTATTTTGAGAGAGCGAGAATGAGCTGGGAAGGGGCAGAAGAAGGAGAGAGAGAGAGAGAGAGAGAGAGAGAGAGAGAGAATCCCAAGCAGACTCCACACTGTCAGCGCAGAGACCGACGTGGGGCTCAATCTCACAAACTGCGAGATCGTGACCTGAGCCAAGTCAGATGCTTAACTGACTGAGCCACCCAGGACCCCTATTTTTTTATTTTATTTTATTTTATTTTATTTTATTTTATTTTATTTTATTTTATTTTATTTTATTTTATTTTATTTTATTTTATTTTTTAAGGAGCCCCTATTTTTAAAAGCTATGGTAAATACAGATGACATAAAACTTCTCATTTGTAGCCATTTTTAGGTGTCCAGTTCAGTGGCATTAAACACACAGTGTTGTGCACACACACACACACACACACACACACAGAGTACTCACCAGCCGACTCCAGAACTCTCTCCATCTTGCAAAACTGGAACTCTAGCTCCCCACTCCTCCTTCCCTGGCACCCACCACCCTACTTTTCCGTCTCAAGGAATCGGATCCCTCTAGGGACCTCGTGTAAGTGGGATCGTACCGTAGTTATCTTTCTGTGACTGGCTGACTTCACCAGGTGTAATGTCCTCAAGGTTCATCCATGCTGTGGCCTGTGTCAGGACTTCCTTCCTCTTTAAGGCTGAGTAATATTCCACCGTACGGAGAGACCACACTTGGTCCATTTGTTCGTTGATGGATGCTTGGGCTGCTTCCACCTTTTGGTTATTGTAAATGATACTGCTGTGGACATTGACATCATACTTTCACCTCTTTTGGGTGTTTGCCCAGGAGTGGAATTTCTGGGTTCTATGGGGATGTGCTGGAGACTTAAAAACAATTTTTTTTCAATGTTTATTTATTTTGAGAGAGAGAGAGACAGAGCATGAGTGGGGGAGGGGTAGAGAGAGAGGGAGACACAGAGTTCAAAGCAGGCTCCAGGCTCTGAGCTGTCAGCACGGAGCCTGATGCGGGGCCCAAACCCACAGACCACGAGATCATGACCTGAGCCCAAGTCGGCCGATTAACCGACTGAGCCACGCAGGCGTCCCTGTTTGCTCATTCTTGAAGCCCCAGCAGCACACAGTAGGCCCTCAGGAAATACTCAGTGACTGATTGCACACAGTGGGCATTCTCTCCCTCTCCTGCTGCTTCTGCACAGCCCTGGCCCTGCGGGAGCCCCTGGTGGCCCAGCTGAGGGGCCCTGCACCTGCAGGGACGCCTGGCCTTGTGTCCCCATTCGCGGAGCTCCTTCCTCTGCACCTGGAGCAGCTGCCAAGGGCAGCCCAGGCCTGGTGGCCTCTCGCAGGTCCCCGCCTGGCCCTGCGCTCAGGGCTGATGGTGACAAACATCCCTCTACCACTCCGGTTATTAACTCGGCTTCCGACGGGGCTCTGGCTGCTCCAGACTCAGGGGTACTATTTGGTGGTTGAGAGCGTCTGCGACGCAGTGACCCCATCTGCAGTGTGCGGGCGTCCCCACCGTGCACGCGGCACAGTGACTGCGGCCACAGCCCTCCCGGCTCCGCGGCTGACCTCCCGTGAGGAGGGAGAGTTAATCACACTCAGCAGGCGTGGTGCATTTATCATCGCCGTCCAGCCAAGGCCGCTCTCTGCCTTCATCCATTCGTTTCTCCCCCCGCCCTGCGCCCGCTCCGCGTGGGACTGTCCCCTCCCCCTGGCCCCTGGCGCGGTGGCCGTCTGCTCTTCTAGGCCCCTGCCCCTCTGTATCTGCTGTCAGCACCCATAACGATTTCTGTACGTGGGTCTGGTTAGCTGTGGGCAGACCCCCTTAACACCCTCACTCCCAGGGGCTGCAGCCGGTGGGGGGGGGTCTTCTTGGAAGAAATGGTGAGGGGGGCCTCACCCAGATAGGCTCACCCCACCTGGCCCCAGTGGCCCATGCCTCGCCTCCAGGCAGGACGTCTCCGGTGAGTTTACTGTCTGGGCCCTGTGGCCCCTCCTGGAGCCCCCACCCTGCCTGGCTTCCCCTGAGAGCCCCCCTCAGTTGACGGGGCCCCTGCTCCCGGAAGCCTGCCCTGAACATCTCACCCTTCTCGTGTCCCCTCAGCTCTGTGTTTTCAAGGTTCGTGGTGAGGCTGACGTGCACCCCGCTGGTTGCTTCTCTCTGACCAGAATCCTCCGGGGCGGGGAGTGGGGTGTCTGCCATGATCCAGCAGCCCCTCCCGTGGGGTCGGACACTGGGCCGCGTCCACAGCAGGTTATGCTCACGAAGCGCCACCCTGCTGAGCGTCCCCTCAGGGGTCTGTGTGAGCATTTCCTTCACAGGAGTAGACACGTAGCGGGCGCAGCACCCCCAGGAGGGTGAGGTGGTTCTCCAGAAAGGCGGCCCAGGCTGTGCTCCTGTCGCAGGGCTGTGTCCCCACACCTGTGCCGAGCATCGTCCCCCTCCCCGCTGTTTATCTGCTTCTCATCCCCTTCTGGCTTTAAAGCCGTCTTTGGGGTGCCCCTGCCTCCCCTCCTGCCTGCTGCTCAGTGGGGGTAAATGAACCCACCCCGTAGGGCTGGAAGGAGGACCCAGTGGGTTACTGAGTGTCAGGAGGGCCCGGTGCCCTGTAGGCGCTCAGGGAGACCTCTCCTACCTGTTCACGGAAGGACCACCTGGGCGAGTCCACCCTGCAGCCAGACTGCCTGCAGTCCAAGGCCAGCTGTGCAACCTTGGCACGCTTAACTCCTCTGTGCCTCAGTTTCCTCATCTGTAAACTAGGGGCAATGGCTGTGCTTCGGAAGACTGTGGAGGGGGAAGGCATTCAGTGTGAGCACAGAGGCCCTGGCGTTAACGATTCACCCTGCGGGAGATTCACCACAGACCTTGGGGATAAGGCTTTGGCTCTCAGCTCTTGTGGGGCCCCATGTCCCTGGCCTCTCCCCCTTGCCCCAGGAGCCCAGGGGACAGGAGCACGGTCCCATGTTGCCACAGTGGGGAGTTTACAGAGGGCAGGGAGGGCCGGGGCGATGTTGGGCCATGACATAATCCCAGCAGAGGGCTTCCTCAACCAATGCCAGTGACAGCTCCAGAGCTAGGATGACCCTGCAGAGATGCCTCTAATTGAGGCAAGGAGACTGGCCCTTTGTCCCTCTGCATGGACCAGACGTTGGATGTGGCTGCCCCTGGGGAAGCGAGTCCTAACCTTGGTCAAAAGCGGCTTGCAGAAAGGGACGTAGGCGAGAGGCCCCAGCCAGCAGCCCCACGGGCAGGTGTGGGATGCGAGCCCTCTGCCAAGGTGGGACCTTGGTGGCCACCACAGCATCCACTGTATCTGGGCAGGCAGATCTTTCCATGTGCAAAGCAGAGGACATCCCTTCTGCTCTGAAAATCTTTCCTGTGTTCTTTTCCTCTGAGTTGGCAAATCCGGCCCCACAGACTACGCCCAGATGATAGGTCTGTATTTTTAAAACCTGCATTAGTTGCCAACGTTTACAGATCAGGAGATTTCACGCGAAGCCTGAGATTTCCAGCTTTTCTCGAACACTGAGCAGTGCCCCCGCCCTTGCGCGGGAGGGGCTCCGGCTGCAGGGTGGCCCAAACCATGCCTAGATGGCACGGCTCACACGGCCGCAGCCACTGGCTTCCCTCAGGTCCTGCCAGGGACCTTGAGGTTATGCCCCTGCGGGCTGCAGATGAATTTTCCGTTCTTTATTCCTCAGTATGCACTCAGCCCATGTTTGTGGCGGCTGGAGGCGGGGTGGGGGTGGGGTTCCGACTAGGTACCAGGCTCTACACTGTTGCCTGGGTCTCCCCTGTCCTGGGGAACTTACATTCTAGTGGGGGCACAGGCACTAGAGAGAGAAGTAGGTCAGTGTGGATTGGAACGTCCAGCAGAGGCGGGCACTAGACAGAAAAATTAAGCAGGGCAAGGAGGTGGAGAGTGACGGGGTGTGGTCTTAGGCGACCTGGTTGGGGAGGGCCTCTGGTGGGTGACCTTGGGCAGAGAGCAACAGAAGTGAGGGGTGACAGGTGTGGGGGTCTAGGGGTGCCCCACCGCTCTCAGCAGCTGCCCCCTGGGGACCAGGGCCTGCCATTCTGGAGACTCTTTGCACCCACCTTGGGGCTTTCCTGCTGCCATGTGCTTGCTCAGTGCAGACTCCACCCCCCACCTCAGCTTTGGGCCTCCTCCTCCAGGAAGCCTCCCCATTGGGCCTTGTCCCCAGGGTCACCGGGCAGGATGGTTGTCTGTTTCTATGCCTGTGTCACACACCTGAGGACCTTGGGTTCAGGGTCAAGGTCAGAGTCTTGGACTCTATGGCTGGCACAGAATAGGGACCTGAGTTGGACATCAGGAAGGAGGCGGCTGTGGGTCAGGTAGGCGAAGTTAGATGGAGTCGCCCTGGAGGGACACTGGTTCTCAGTCTGCCCGGACACCAGGGCTGGAACAGTCTTCAGGAACTTGAGCTTTTGGCCTCTTTGCCAGATGTGCCTATTTTGAATGTTTATGCTATTTTTGAGAGAGAGAGAGAGAGAGAGAGAGAGAGAGAGAGCGAGCGCAGGGGAGGGGCAGAGAAAGAGGGAAAGAGAATCCCAGGCAGGCTCTGCACTGTGAGTGCAGAGCCCGACACGGGGCTCAAACTCACGAACTGAGAGATCATGACCTGGGCTGAAATCAAGAGTCGGGTGTTTAACCAGTTGAGCCACCCAGACACCCCTGGATGTGCCTATTTTGACCAAAACTGGTCACTCGGGGAAAAACCAGGAAGTCTTGACCCTTACTGGGTATAAATCCACGAGCGTGTCATGGGGACAGGAGCCCACGGGTGATTAACGGCAAGTTTTACACATCAGCCTGTATCGATCCGGGTTTCCGCATCACCGAACAGGTTCCCCCTCCTCTGGCTTCCTGCAAAATGTCAGCCGGGGGAGTTAGGCAGCCCAGACCCTTCTGGTTGGCTTCCAAGTAGCAGAAAATGTCAGGCCGGAGAACGTAGTTAACTAGCATCATACAAATGAAGGCTTCTGGGTGGAGGCTGCGTCTTTCTTTTCCTCTGCCCTCTTCCTCCCTCTCCCTCCCCTTGCCTCCCTATCCTCCTTCCTGAGCCCTAGCACCTGGTTTTGCGGCTGGCAGGGGGCAACTTTTGCTAGAAGGCAGTGCGTTTCCTGCTGAGGTCTCCCTGCCAGCACGACTGTTCTAATTAGTCATATTTTGAAAGCAGATCTGCTTAATTGCGAGCAGTACTAAATATTGGTATATAAATAAAGTCATTAATAACCATATATTCAGAAACTTCTCCCGCTGAGTGCCACAGCAGCCGGGCCCAGTTGACCGCCTCTTGGGTGGCCTCGGCTGGACGGGGGTGTCTGCCGGCCCCTCAGGCCTCTGTCAGTGATCAGAGGACGACAGCAGGTGGAGGTGAGCCAGGGACGCTTCCCACAGGAGGGGTAGGGCAGAGGTGGGGTGGGGTGGGGTGGGGCTGCGGACCAGAAGAGATGGTTCCAAAGCGGTGAGTTTTGCATGGCAACAGACAAGCGTAATGGGTCTTCTGCGATCGTCAAGTTAATAATAAGCACTTAGTAAACAGTTGTGGCTTAAACGGTCCATTCATCAGCGAGCCTCCAAACCCAGGGGAACTGGGGATACTCCTCCACTTTCCCATTTACGGAACACAGATGATAACATCCGTCCGGCACACGGCAGGGTTATTTATTGTGTAGTATAGTCAGCAGGGTTTAATGAGCACCTACTGTGTGCCGGCTCCTATTCTAGTGGAAAACACCACGTGCCAGTGCCTGCATGGTGGAGGGTAGCGGGGTGAAAAGGAGAGGTTAGCAGGGACCTGGGGCAGTTGGGGTTTTGCTCTGGTTGCTGTGGAACAAGGTCCCAGGTATCAGTTTAGAAGACCTCTCCGGCCGTAGTGGGAAATTGACCACAGGGTCACAAGACGTGGCTGTAGCGGTGACCCAGGAGAGAAATGATGGGGCTTGGGCTAGGGAGGTGGGGGGGTGTTGGTCAGAAGCCCAGATTTGGGGGTGTTGCGAGGCCCACAAGACTCACAGATGGCCTGGGGGGTGATGTCTGGAATCGTGGAAGGCCCCCTAGGCTTCTGGCTCGAGTAACCAAGTGGGTGGTTGGTGCCACTACTGGGCACAGGCACGTCCATGGGCAGAGGGGGTCAGGGCAGTTCCAGGGGGCGGGAGGAGGGGGTGTGTGAGATGTTTCACGTTCCCTATTGGTTGTGCGGCTCACTGGCTGGAGTCCCCTGCCTCTGTCATCTTCTCTGGGTTCTAGGTTTTTTTTTTAAGGGCTTTATTTTTTGAGAACATTTTGGGTTTACAAGAAAACAGAGCAGTCCATACAGCGTATTGCTAGAACTTGCCCCTCCAGTTTCCCCTGTCATTAACCTCTTGCATAACCCTGGCGGGCATTACAGTTGCTCAGCCCGTGTTGCTGCATTATTAGTAACTGAAGTCCATAGATTGCTTGAGTGTTCACTCTCAGCGTTGTACATTCTGTGGGGCTGGACGTGTGTAATGACACGGATCCACCCTAACGGTGTCATACAGAGTGTTTTTATTGCCTAAACGTCCCCTGTGCTCCCCCTTGCTTCCCCTTAACCCCTGGAAACCACTGAACTTACTCTTTCCAGAGTATCATATGCTTGGACTCCGACGGTATTGTAGCCTTTTCAGACTGGCTTCTTCCACTTAGTGGTATGCATTTAAGGTTCCCCCCATGTCTTCTCATGGCTCGGTACCTCGTTTCTTTTTAGTGCCGAGTAACATCCCATTGTCTGGATGGACCACATTTTGTGTATCCATTCCCCCACTGGAGGACATCTCGACTGCTTCCAAGTTCTGGCAACTGTGAATAAAGCTGTTGTAACCATCCATGTGCAGGTTTTTGTTTGGATGTAAGTTTTCAACTCCTTTGGGTAAATACCAAGGAGCTTGACTGCTGGATCGTATGGTAAGAATAATTTTAGTTTTGTAAGAAACTGCCAAACTGTCTTCCAAAGTGGCCGTACCATTTTGTGCTCCTGGGGTTCTAGATTTTCGACCCCTTTAAGGGGCTGTACTTGTTCTGAGAACTTCACAAATTCCCCCCCCCATTACATTCTCCACCCCACCCCTCCGAGCCCCTTTCCAGTCTCCCCAGCCTTCTCAGACCACGTGGATGGCATGGAGACCAGAACGTGATGGTCTCAAGCAAGCACAAACAAGGAAAATGTGTCCCAGTCTCTGAATTTTCTTGGGTCCCACTGGGCTGGGAGCAGGGAAGCTTGGAGGGAAAATCAATGGGTGCTGGCCTGTGTTTGGTCTTGTTTGGAGGCAAGGTTAAGGTGCTTGCTCTGTTGGGGGCTACATAAGGGGACAAAGTCACCCAGCACAGGAGACTACAGTGTGGGTAATTACTTAGTAAGGTTTGAGAAATAGCCGGGGGTGTCCTTGGAAACACCCGGGCTTGCCAGAAGGTGATGTCTGTCTGTCTGTCTTGTACACTCAAGGGTGAAACTCCTCATGGACAGCTTATATACGGATATCACGATAAGAGACCACACATCTGGAGATGTTGGTCCTGAGTCCCCAGCCACAGTGGGGTGTGCCCCTATGCGAGGGTGGCATTGCCCTTCTTGTCATTATTAGATGATCAGGCACCGCATCCCATGAACCCCGTGCACACCAACAAGGTGGTAGGTAGTTTCACACCGTCTCATTCACTTCTCACTTTCATAAACAGAAAATTGGGCACAGAGAGGTTAAGGAACTGCTTGTGAACACACGGCAGATTGGGTGGGATCTAGTACAAAGTGCCTTCTCTTGGTTAAGGAGCAGAGAAGGAGGGAGGGGCTGCTTCCCTGGGGGTGGGGTAGGGCTCTTGGCCTCCTGCAGCTCTTTCCCTGGATGATGCCTTCGCAGTAGGTGGCCTCTCCCCAGGGGTGTCTGTCACCTCTGAGCGCTTAGCTTGCCTCCATGGCACTGTCTGACCTGCCTCCCAATGTGTCCTGGTTTTGTTCCTGGTTCGTGTTCTGTCCCCCCACCTTGGCCTGGCTCCCTGAGGGAGGGGTGTCTGTATGTCTGTATGAGGGAGCCAGTGCCTGGTGGCTGTTTGCTGAACAGACTGTCCTGAAGGCTGCATTGGGGTTGGTGAGGTCAGATGGGTTGAGAACAGAGCCCTAGGAATACAAGCCTTTCTCTGAGGCCAGATGCCCAAGTCCAAAGCCCTGCCCAGGCACTTCCATTCAGTGGCCGTGGGCAAGTCAGTCCAGTCTGTGCAGTGACTTCAGGTTGCTCACCTCTCTGAAGGGGACAGGGAGGGATAAAAGTCATGGGTTATAATAGGGACGGGTGTATGGTCAGCACTGGACGTTATTACATATCTGTAATCACGTAGTATATAACCATATGATGTCATTAAGTGACAAATTATAGGATTTGTATTGTGGTGAGGTATACATAACATAAAGGGTACGATTTTAACCATCTCTTAACGTCAAGTTCAGTGGCATTAAGTAGATTCTTTTTTTTTTTATGTTTTTAACATTTATTTATTTTTGAGAGAGATAGAGCACGAGTGGGGGAGGGGCAGAGAGAGGGAGACACAGAGATAATATTTATTTATCTCTGAAACAGAGAGAGATAGAGCATGAGCGGGGGAGGAGCAGAGAGAGAGGGAGACACAGGATCCAAAGCAGGCTCCAGGCTCCGAGCTGGCAGCACAGAGCCCGACGCAGGGCTCGAACCCACGAACCGTGAGATCATGACCTCAGCCGAAGTCGGACGCTCGACCGACCGAGACACCCAGGCGCCCCTAGCATTAAGTACATTCTTGAGCACACTCTTGTGCAACTGTCCCCACCATCCATGTCCAGAACTTTTACATCTTCCCCGACAGAAGCCCTGTCCCTGTTAAACAGACATTATGCACTGTATTATAATAGTCCACGATGATTATTTTTTTTTTCCTGAGGTGACATCAGCTCAGTGTCCACCTGTTTAAGACAGAGGTTCTCAGCCTTGCCTCCGTTAATGTTCTGCACCAGATAATTCCTTGCTGTGGGATCCATCTGGTGCATTGTAAGGTGTCGAGCAGCATCCCTGGCCTTGACCCTATAGATGCCAGTGGAGCCCCCTCCTCAACCTTGACGGTCAAAAACGTCTCCAGATGCTACAAAGATGCAGTCATGTGGGATGAGTGAGTCTGGAGACCTAATGACGTGCAGCGGCGAAGAGTGTCCTCAGTCTCGTCGCGTGCACTGAATGCTGGAAATACGCTCGCTAAGAGAGAGATTTCAGGTGCTCTCACCACATGCGCAAATGGCAGCGGTGGGGGCGGGGGCGTTAATCAGCCCGACAGTAGTAGTCGTTTCACTATTTGAATGGATGCCAAATCAACATGCTGTGCACCTTCGTATGTAGCCTTTTCATTAAAAATAGATAAATGAGAAGATAATATCTCAGACATCGCCCAGCGCCTCCTGGGTTAGGTAGGTTGCCTCTGGCTGGCAACCACTGGCTTATGAGCTTGAAGCCAGCCGGCGGGAAACCAGACAGCCCATTTGGGGGGGGGGGGAGCAACTCAATCATGGGCACGTGGTAGAGCTTTTTCAGACACCAAGAAGAGCCCTTTCCTTACTGTTTGGCTCCTCGAGCCCTGGGGCCCTTTGTGTGGACTTTGCCCTGTGTTAGTTAGCTTTGGCCTTGAGGCAGCCACAGACTGAGATGGTGAGCCGGTGCTGGGGGCCCTCGAATTCAGGCACACATGCTTCCTTTCAAATCCTGGCACAGGCCCTGGGCCAGGGTGACCCCGCCCCTACCTGCAGCTTCACACCCCTTGTCCCCCGATGGGCAGGGACAGGCCTCCATTGCACATGGCAGCCCGTCCTTGGGACCCAGGCTGTGGCACTGACACAGTGCCCTCTCCCTCCCTCGGGCCAGACACCTCCGCCTGCCCCCCACCTGCTGGCTGTTTTGGAAAGAAAAGGACCCAGCTGGTTTGGAAAGAAAAGGACCAACTTCTGGCTTTTATCTCGTTGCCAGAAACCTAGTCTTTCATAAAAATGAAGGCAGCTTCTAGAGCTGCCCTAAGTGGAGGTTCCGAATGGTTCTAGAGCTTTCTGAGAGCATGCCCGCTGTCTGGGACAGTTTCTCTGCTTGCTCTGGATGGTCCGGAGTGGAGCCAGGGCGAGGGCCGGGCGGAGCTTGGTCGGGATATCAAGTGACCTAAAGAAGGCCGTGTGCCGTTGTGACGGGTGGTTAACCTGCGGCCCGGGAAAGCCGGGGAGCCCTGGACCTGAGCTTCCTCGTCCGGCATGGGGGTGGATGGGGTCACGGAGAGCAGTCCAGGGGTCGGGCTCTGCTACCCCACATGCGGAGCATCACACTCTAGTGGAGCCCGTACCTGGCCTGATGGGAGGACCCTCTCACGGAGGCCTGTCGTTGAAAGGCTTATGTGCTTTGCTCACGCCCTCTAGCCTGTCACTGTGCCGGACATGAGCTTGTCCGTCCTGCCAGCCTCCAGCGGTGTTTGCTGCTGCCGAATCCCACATCCCGGCCTCTTTCCCCGCAGTGATGTCTCGCTGACACCTTTATTCGCGGTGACTGGGGCAGCCTCTGCTCAGAACCACTCAGGTGCTGTGGAGCCAGTGGCAGTAGGGAGAGGTGGCTGAGGCAGCCGGCAGGGGCCCACAGTGTCCCCCAGGGCACTGCTGGGGTGTCCCCATCCACTCGTCCCTCTGGGTGCGGCCACCAGCCGGTCTGGCCGGGAGGGATCCGCCGGCCCACCATGGGGCTGGGGGGATGGGGTGTGTTTGCTGAGTGTACAGATGCCCCAGGGCCATTGTGTTCTGTAACGTGGGCAGGTCAGCAAATGACTGCGAAGAATACAGACAGGACCTGGGAAGCCGGGCTGGACGCGTAGGTAAATGCACACAGGCCGTCACCATCATATGCAGCCCCTCGCATTAGACCAGAAGCCGAGAGGTGGGCTGCAGTCCTGTATTAGCCGTAGCTCTGATGCTCGCATCATGTGGCAGCGGGAGGCACTGGGGACCCTGGCCCAGTGCGTGTCGCTCCCTTGTCGGGATGGTGTCCCATTTCCAGGGAGGCTCCGGGGACCAGAGCCATTTGACTCTGGTGATCGTCACCGTGCTTGGGAAGGCACCGGTGTTGGGTTACCTTTTAGTCTCATAAATCCTGGCCTTTTGTTCCCCCCCCCCCCCCGTGTGACGCTGGTCGTGCAGCAGCCTTGAGGGCGTCTGTGCTTCTCCCACACACAGTAATCTACCCAGAAAATGAGGCTATTGATACTTCAAAAATAGAGTCGCTTAAGAGTATCATTACGTTTATCGCCCTGTGTGTGCTTGCATTTTGCATTTTCGAAATCAAAGGCTGACTGTTCTGATCTAATATTTTGATGGATGGAGTTCTTACGAAAACAGAGTTGAATTTAGTTTTCTCCGTGGCAGCGTCGAAAGACGTTTGTAATAAAGTACCACCGAGGCTGCATTCGGCCTTGGTGCAAGCCCTTCCACCCTCCTCCGCCGCGCCTCCCGGCCACCGCCAGCCAAGCTCAGTTGGGTAGATGTTCATCTTGTGCCGCTCAGGAGTGAGGTGATCACTCCCGGGGAGGAGTCAGCTGCCCGGTGGGTGCCATGCCCCTTTGCCGGGCTTTGCACTCCCTGTGGAGTCAGACATTCCGGGTTCAAGTCCTGGCTCTGCTACTTATAATGTTCGCTTCTGTGCCCTTTGGCAAGTTCCTAAATCTCTCTGTGCCTCAGTGTCCACGTCTGTAAAATGGGGGATGATCACGGTACCTACCCCATAAGGGCTTAACTGAATTAATGTTGGCAAAGCACTTAAAATAGCTTCTGGCCTATCGTGAGCCCTGGGGTTCCTGTTGTTGTACTTAATACACTTTGAGCTGCCTGAGGTCAGAATTCCCCCTGTTTGGGAGTTTACAGTCTCAGCACTCGGCCCTGAAGGGGTGCCTTTGTTGAATCTCCTGCCTGGCCTCTAATTCTAGCGGGGGGGGGGGGGGAGTTGTTGCTCAACCTTCCTTGGTGAAGCCTCCTTGCCCCTTGATTCAAGAATCATTTGCAGTCCTTATCAGGACCTTTGTCTTCCTTAGCCAGTCTCCAGCTCTGAGCTGGCATATTTCACTCTTTCAGATGCTAGTGTGTAAATGCTGTGATTTCAGTCCTCTGAATGATATCTGTGACAGCTATTCAGAGTTTTCCTGTGCATTTTGCTGGCTGTAAACTACAGCAACATTTAAAATATTCCTGAGTGCTTAGGTTTTTTTCAGCAAACGTCATTCATTTGTTCATTCAAGAAATATTTATTAAGCATTACATGTGCTAGGCATTATTCCAGTTTGTTGAGCAGTTACAGCAGTATACAAAACACAAAAATCCCTGCCCTCGTGGGCTCACATTTCAATGGGGAGGAACAGATAATAATTGAGATAAATATAGGTAATATTTAGTGTGTTCGAGAAGAGACGTGATTAGGAGAAAAAGAAAGCAAGGGCAAGGAGAGCTGGGGGTGGGTGGGATGTTGTTGGAATTTTGGACAGAGTGAACAGCAAAGACCAGAGGAAGAGAGGAGTGAGCTGTGTCTATCTCTGGGAAGAGTGAGCCAGGCAGAGAGCACAGCCAGTGCAAAGGCCCTGAGGCCGGCATGTAGGAGGGATGGTGAGGTGGCTGGTTGGCTGAGGGTGAGTGAGAAGAGGGAAATGGAGCTGAGGACACAGAGGTCAAGCAAAGGAGAGTCCACATGGGGCTGTGTAGGGCTCCCAGACAAGGGGAACCATGGAAGCGTCTGTGCAGAGGAGAGACCTGATCTGGATCTGGACTTCCCTGGATGCTGTGTGGAGGAGAGACCGAAGGGCATGAGGGTGGAGGGCAGGAGACCAAAGAGGGCCACTGTGATAATCCAGGCAAGCCATGATGGTGGCTGGCAAGTGGGGTATCCCCGCCAGGGTTGCTACAAACTGGGGGGACCTGGCTTGTCTTCTTTGAATCTGCAGACCTTCTGCTATTTGCTCTGTCCCCTGAAAGCTTGTGACAAGCCCTAGAAAGGCCAAGAAGGAAATATCCTACCTGTACGATATTTGGGGCAGTGTGGAGCCTGCTGTGAGCTAGTTAGCTCTGGCAGGAGCAGATACGACGCTACCACAGGGCAAAACAAAATCTCCAGACTTCAGACGTGCAGGAGGCAGAAGGGGGACCTCACTGTACAGACTGAGACACAGCCCCAGAGAGGTGAGCTGCTGTGAGGCTGTTTGGAGCCAAAGCTGAACTACCCTGGAAATCAGGGGGTCTTTGTCCTGACCTGAGAGAATGAAGGCGGCTGTGCTGACCGTCCTGCTTCCCCCGAGTCGGGTTCTGTGCTTGCGTCCTCGCATCTCACCCCCACATCCCCTAGGCTCTTCCACCCCATGTTTCAGAAGAGGAAAACGAGGCCCAGACGGGTGGAGTCATCTGCCTAGGGTCACACAGCAGGAGCTGAGCTCCTCTTCACTGTTCTACACTGTCCTGTGGACGACTGAAAGAAGCAAGGATAAACTGACGACAATGACGGAAGAATATCAATGAAGTACATTTCATTCAGTGAAATTCCCCAAAGGAATTTCACCCTTCCTTTCTCACAACCATGCATTGAAGCCCTACCCTGAAGGAGGTGGGATTGTGACCCAACCAGTGATTTCGGTGATGAGCGAGACACCTGCCCCCAGCGTGAGGCAGGAGGCGGAGAGGGGTCAGAGGTACAGATGCTGGGGCCTGAGGACCTGGGGCCAACCCCGGCTCTGTATTGACCAGCTGTGTGACCTCGGGCAAGTCACTTAACCTCTCTTTGCTTTAGTTCCTCGTGTATAATATGGAGATGACAAAAGTACCCATAGAGTCATGGTAGAGAGTAACATACTGTGAGTGAGGTATGTACTTATCACTCAGTAAATGTTGGCCATCATCATTACTAGGATTCTCCCAATCCTGGTGACTCCAGGGAGCACTGGTTCCCGACCTGGGGCATTCAGACATCAACACCCGTGCTGTCGTGAGCTGGGCCTCGGCCTCAGGTGGGATGCTGGAAAGAACTGTTAAGCAGATGGCCGTGGTCCTGGGCGGAAGGGTCAGGGTCAGTTTGAGCCCTGGGACCCGGAGGACACAGCCCCTGCAGGTGGCTTTCCCAGGGCCTCAGCCAGGCTGTCACATCAGTCATGCCTCCACGGGAAGGCTGGGGCTGAGCCTTGTGTGGCTCTGGAGGTGGCCGGGCCAGTCCAGAGGAAGCCGCCAGAACCCGCCCCCTCCTGGCCCTGGAGCCTCTCCTGGGAGATCCAAACGGAGACCACAGAAGCTCATTATCAAATTTGCACTTGACACAGAACTGAGAAGGCGGATAATGTGATGGAATGAAGACTGTAAGTGGTTTTGACACCCCTAACTGCTGGGCAAAAGCTCATGTAGTGAAAATTATTGGAGATAAATATCTGGCCCAGCTTTATGTGAAAGAAAAGGAGTGCTCCGTGCTCACTCGACACAGTGAGGGCAGAGACGGGTGAGCCCTCTACTACCCATGGCTCGTGGGGGCCCTGGAGGGTGGTGAGGCCGCGGGAACCTCCGCGTTCATCCTGGGGCCTGAGTGTGTGCCTTGGGCTGACCCTGGACAGAGGGTGAGGACTCGGCCCGTGAGGTCCAGAGGAGGGGCTGCAGCCAGTGGAGGAGGTGACAAGGACAAGCCATCAGGTGGTCATGTTATCTGAGAGGATGGAATGGAGTCCCGGGGCACCCTTGGGGCGTCTGGGGGCGGGGGGTGTGGGACCCCGGGCAAAGCCAGTCAGGGCAGACAGATTTATTCGGTAATTTGTAGTAGATTTCGGAGGTCAAGGCTGCCGTGGCTGAGTTAGCAGGCCCCTCCGCAGCCTTCACTAGTGGGTGTTAGACCCAATTCTGCTACAAGGAGGCACCAGGAGTCACTCAGCCCACCGTGAAAGCTCAAGAAGTCCTTTTGGGCGCGTGGAACCTCCTTACCTGAAAGGCTCACCGAAGGCAAGCAGGTCAGTGTTCCAGGGAAAGGATTCGGTGATCGGTCGCAGCCCAGGTCAGCAGAATAGGGAGAATCCTCTCCATTCGCCCGTCAGAGCCAGGTCTGTGTACGGACCCAGCTGGGTACCCCCGTTCCCCGCAAGGACACCGCTTGCTGGCTGTTCATACCCTTTCATGTGTGGGAGGGCAGTGCGTCTGCAGGATTCTGGTGGGAATACCACCCCTGGGGCAGCTTGAGCCTGTTCCCACTGCAGCCATGCTGGTTAGTAAGCCGCTGGCTTCATCTGCGAGACCCTGCTCCTGAACGTGCCTTGTGCTAATTAGCAATGCCTCTGGACTTGACTGCAGGTGCAGAGAGCTGGGGCACACACGGAGGTCACCTAGGGAGTGTGGCCTGTGACTGCACGTGGGCTGACCATGCTGGAGTGGGCCTCTCTGAGTTAGTGCACTGACTTTCATAGGATAGGGTGATGTCTGTACTAAGAGGCTTCTGAAAACCGCTATCACGATCTTTGCTCTATCTATTTGGACTACTATTTCTGTTTGTTTGTTTGTTTGTTTGTTTAATTTTTTAATGTTTATTTTTGAGAGAGAAGGGAGAGAGAGAGAGAGAGAGAAAGAAACAAAGCATGAGTGGGGAAGGGGCAAAGAGAGAAGGACACAGAGACAGAGACAGAGCATGAGCAGGGGAGGGGCAGAGAGAGGGGGAGACACAGAATGTGAAGCGGGCTCGAGGCTCTGAGCTGTCAGCACAGAGCCCGACACGGGGCTTGAACTCCCACACTGTGAGATCATGACCTGAGCTGAAGTCAGACGCTTAACTGACTGAGCCACCCAGGTGCCCCTGTTTTGTTATTTTTAATTGTGACAAAATACACATAAAGTTTACCGTCTTGACCATTTTTAAGCATACAGTCCTGGGCACCAAATACACTCATATTGTGCGGCCATCACCGCCATCCATCTCCAGAACTTTCTCATTTTGCAGAAGTAAAACTCTGTATCTGTTAAGCAGTAACTCCCCACTGCCCCTCCCTGGCGCCTGGCACCACCACCCTGACTTCTGTCTCCGTGAATTTGACTCTGGGTCATGGGACCTCAGCCATCCAGGGCTGGCCAGCTCCCACTGAGCCACGGGGCAACCACAGACACACGGCGGGATGAGCCCAAGACACGCAGCCAGCCTGTAGACTCATGAAAGATGACAAATAGTGGCTGTTTTAAGCCACTAAGTTTTGGAGCAGCTCGTGGGGCAGCAGCATCTTAGCAACAGAGAGCTGATGCACCGTGTTTCCTAAGACTCTGGACTCTGGGCTGTGTCCCCAGCGAGGTTCTCAGGAAACATCAGTGGTGTGTGAAGCTGGGGTCTGCAGTTGGCAGAGGGTTGAAAATCAGCTCCTTTTTAAGAAAGCAACAGTGTATTGCAGAGTCAGACAGGCTGGGGGCTGGTCTCTGGTCACAAAGCAGGGCCACCTTTTGCCTGGCTCACCGCTGTATCCCCGGCACCTGGAACGGTGCCTGGCACAGAGCACACACAAGCACAGATGTGTGCAGAGCAAATGAAAGGATGTCACGTGTCATTGAATTTGAATCTGCAAGTGTGGCCTGCGAGGCCTCCTGGGCAGACAAGGAAGCCCTGGCCCAGAGAGATAGTGAGGATGGAGAAGCAGCAGAAAGGAACCCCGGTGCCCTTGGCTACGTCCTGCCCTGCCGAGCTGCCTCTCCAGAAATCTAGAGAATGCCCAGAGAACAGCTACAGATCCAGACACTTCTAGGAGGGAGACTGGAGTGTAAGGGGACCATCCACGTTGGTTTATCCCAGGCAGTGAGGAGGATGCCTCTGCAGGAAGTGAACTGGCCCAGCATGGTCAGATCTGTTCCTAGAACTTGTCTTAGGTCCTCAGGGGCCAGTGCTGGGGGAGTGGGGCTGCCCAGCTGTCAGTCCCCAGCCACCTCCCGGCTGAGCACATCTGCTTGACTTCAGCTTCCACCGGGTACAGGTGCCTCTGTGAGCGTCAGAGAGACAAGGGTGGGTGCGAGGCCAGCAGCCCCTCCTTCCAGCCATCTGGATCCGAGAACCACCCACAGGAGGAAGGTATTGCTTCAGAAGGGTCTGTCAGAAGTGCACTCTCAAAGAAGCTCTTAGCTGGCCTTGGACGGCGGTGTGTGTGTGTGGGGGGGGGGTAGTCTGTGGCTTAGGGGGCCCCCGGCAAGCTCCAGATGTCCAGACAGCCCTCCATCCGGTCGTTGGCTGGATGGCAGCCTTCGGCGGACAGGCTGGAGCTTGCTCATGGGCAGCCGAACCTCTTCCTTCCTCAAAGCTGGCACGCCATGGTCATCATGAGTCCCCTGGCCAAGGAGGTGTGAGTGCCACTGGGCAGCAGGAAGAGGCAGCCACCGAGGCACTGTGGCAGAGGGCCTCACCCTGCGAGGTGAGTGTGCAAGTTAGGAAACATTTTAAGCACCTCTCTGAGCCCAGGCCTGTGCTAGGGGCCCTTACCTGTATTTTCTCTTGAGCTCTCGCAGGGATGAGACTAGCTCCCAGCTTATGTGCAGGACGGTTTTGAGACCTAACTTATCCAGAAGGAGTCAACCGTGCAGGCCACTGGGACACTTTCCGTTTCTTTCACCATCCCCATCACTGCTGGGGGATTTAAAGTTTCCTGTCAGGCCCCAGCACCTGCCCGGAGATAAGCCCTTCCCCCCCCTCCCCCAGAAGGTAATTTAAGGAATTTTCAAGGGTTCTTTGCCTGTGCATGACTTCACGGTGGCACCCCACCTCACGCGTGGGTGTTAAAACCTGGCATCCGCCCAAGGTGAGACTCCAGTCCAGTCTTGGAAAGTGAAGCCCGTGAATGAGCTCAGCAGAAGCAAAATACTACATTTTTAAAATGAGCTGCTTACTGAAGAAGCAGGAGCGCCCATCGGGAGTGTGGCGAAGGGTTGTCACGGAGTCACTGTGCTCGAGTCGCCCACTGAGGGTGAGGGGAGAGTGCGGCCAGCGTATGCCCTACCCCCCGGAAAACATGGGGCAGGAGGGAGGGAGAGAGAGGTGTGTGCATGCCTTGTGGTTGCATGGAGGCATGATAGACTCCGACGTGTGTCCTGAAAGGACCAGGAGAGGAGAGCAGGTCGCGGGCAGTGCCTGTGTCCTGGACCCCTGAGGCAGGTGGGTAGCTGGTTTTCCAGATGTGCAGGGGTAGGTGCAGAAAGGTCCAGGGTACAGGGGAGCCAGGGTTGATGCAAGCCTACCTGGTTACAAACCACGGTTGTACCATCTGCATATGGACTCTCAGCTCAGGGGTGCCCCAGATGCACCAGGATATGAGTGGCAGAGCCACAGGTCGGTGCTCCTCATGGCAGGTCTGGGAGTGACTAAGGAAGCGTTTGGGGGCTTGCCAGGCTACGGCAGGGCTGCCTCTGACTCTGGGGGCCGGTGTTGAGCTCCCCACCTCCTCTTAAAACTAAGCTGAGCTGGGGTTAGAAACATCTGCTCAGAAACCAAAGGAGGTACTGTCTGTGATCTGATTTCCACAGAGTACTTTCCGGTAGGTACCAACCCCATTGTACAGATGATGAAACTGACCCAGAGCTAAACAACTTTCCCAAGCACACACACCTCCAAGGGCAAGGCTGCGGCCCAAATGCAGTTCTGCTAATTTGAAAGCCTCTCCTTTTCCATCATGCCACAGAAGACTCTGTGCATGCAGTCCGACACCATGTCTAGGGTGGGCCAGGCCCTGAAGCTGTTCCAGAGCGAGCCCTAATGTTTGTTTTTCGGTGGATGATTTTGTCATCTGGGTGCACTCACTCAGAGATGATTGGTGGCCGATGACCAAAGGGGTAAACAAAGACTGATGGAGGAAAAATTCAGAATGGGGAATGTTTTGCATTTGGTCCCTGAGTCCTGACTCTGTGAGGGAGGCCAGCGATACTCAGTTGTATGCAGATGGGGGGCCTGACCGGAGCCACAGGAGGGTGAGGGGTGCTGATGCCACCCTCCATGGGGCAGTCGCTGTTAGCCTATTGACTGTTCTGGCTTACCCTTGACTCAGCACTGTCCTGCCCCATACAGATGGATCTTCCACGGAAGTGGTTTCCAGACTTTTATATTTAAAAATTTTTATCAGCAGAACCCTCCCTCCAAATGTGTGAAACCAGGATACATAAAGCAGAGGACAGCAGACATGCTCTGGGACAGGGACAGGGACAGGGGGGAGGCCTCCTCTAAGGCGGCTCCACCCCTGGACCCAGGATCTAGGGTAGCACAGTGGAACATCCCTCCACCATTAGGAAGTTCTTGCTTGGGCAGGAGCATCAGGTGTGGTTAGCAAGGCGTGGGGCAGCTTCTGGCCAACCCAGGGCCCTCCAGACCAGGCCCTTAGCCTTGGACAAGCAGATCAACCCTCAAAACCTGGTTGGGGAGCATTTTGTCACATCTACAACACAGCGTCTCGCAAGGCCCCCAGGATATTCAAGGCCCAGCCGGTGGGGGTGGGGGACAGCATGGGCTGCTTCTGGCAGAGGCCAGAGGCACCAGATACAGAGAGCCAGCTCGGGGGTGCTGAGGGCAGCAACTCTACCCCTTCCACTGTGTCCCCACTCCCAGCCCAGGCCAGGCATGGAGTGGGGCCCTTCATGGGTTTGCATCTTTGTGGGCCGGTCACGGGCAGAGGGAAAAGATCTGTCCTTGCCTTGCGAGGGTGGGTTGCCAGGGGGCTTAATGGGAGAAGGTTCTGCAATTTGAAAGTGCCTGAAGATGGGGTGAGAGCCTTTGTAAGCTAGTGAGCCTCCCGTCACTGGAGTGTGTGCGAACAGGGCTGCATGTCCACAGCACAGAGGAGTGGAGGCTTGGAAGGTATTTGCCCGAGCCTCAGGACGCCTAGCTTCCCTCTCCTCCGCTTTCTCCACCAACCTCTTCTCCAGAGGAAGCGTGATGTGGTTATTTAGAACCTGAGTCTGGAGCCAGTTGGCCTGGGTACCAATCCTGGCACCACCCATGCTGTGACCTCGGTTTCCTCGTCCGGCAAATAGGGGTAAAGGTGGGATCCACCACATAGGGCCGATGTGAGGGTGGAGTGAATTAATAAACACACAGGACACTAGCTTTCTTCTTTTCCGAAATCTCTCCAGACCTCCCGGGTGATGTGAGGTGGGAGGAAAAGTTTGGGGTACCCCTAAACCACCTGGAACTATAGTTTCCCCATGAGTGAAAGCAGGGCAGACTTGGGCCCCACCCTCGGCAGGGGGCCCACCTCCTGGAAATGTCAGTTGAGCAGACTGGGTGGCCAGTTTCATTTAGAAAGCTGGGTGATAGGGGTTGTCAGAGGGGTTCCAGTCCAGCCTGGCCAGACTGTGAAGGATACAGCCCTGGGGGCCGGGGTGCCTGAGACATCAGCTTTTGTGGCCCCCTGCTGCAGATCTGGACTCATCTGCTAAACCAAGCTGGCCCCTCTGGAGGGCTTATGTCCCAGCTCTCTGGCTGTGAACTTGCCGTGAGGTCTCTCTCCCTTGCACTCTGCAGCTGGAGCGACAGAACCGCAGTTAGAGAACGTCGGCAGTGCCCAGCCCGGTGCAGGGCTCTCCATGCATGGTCAAGACTACCCTCACCAGGTCCTTGGAGGGGAGACCCGTTCGCCTCACCTGGCGGGAAGCAAAGGCATAAAGAAATTGTGTCTCCTGCTGAGGGCCCCCATCTAGAAGGTGGTGTTACGGGACCAGAGTGGGTCTCTGCAGACAAGAGACTGCAGCAGGTGGAGTTGCCTTATGAGGTCACTTTATTTGTACAAATAAGGAGATCACAGGGGATAATTTCCCAAGCCCATGACTCCCCAGACTAGGGAAAGCAGACTCCTTTCATTAGGGCTTAGGATGAATATTCAGAGGGGGATTTTAACATTATAATGAGGTTGAGGCACTTTCTGGCACTTTCTGATTCATCTGCACAGGCGTCTTCCTCAAATGTTTCTTTTTCTGTCCCAGCAGTTCGTTAGTGTCTAAAAGGTAAGATTGACAGTTAGGCAGAAGCTTCTAGGAGTTTCCTGAGTTCAGGAGGTCAGTCCTGAGTTCAGGGAGTCATTCCTGAGTTCATGGGATCAGCCCTGAGTTCAGGGGGTGAGTCCTGAGTTCAGGAGGTCAGTCCTGAGTTCAGGGAGTCAGTCCTGAGTTCATGGGGTCAGCCCTGAGTTCATGGGGTCAGTCCTGAGTTCAGGGGGTCATTCCTGAGTTCATGGGGTCAGGCTAGTGACAGCAGTCACTTTCTGCCTGTGAAGCCCCTGCTCCTTCTGCCCCAGCTTGCTGTCTCAGATGTCCTCAGATGTGCCAGTTGCTTCAGAGGATGGAGAGGCAGTGTGAGAACAGGATGTAAAGACAAGAGCCACCGGGGTTGTCCTTGGTTGTACACACCCCCCTCCCTGCCTCTCTCTCGAGGTTACTGCCACACGCCTTCAAGTAACAAGCACTCTACATTCAGCTTGTAGCAGCAGGGACTGAAGACATTTTACAGACATAAGAATAACTTGCTCAGACATTTGCCAGCAGCACAGGGAGCTTGGTCCTTGGCTGCACAGGCAGAGACCAGCAGACTCCAAGCCTTAGGAGAGGTGCTGGCCTCAGCTACAGTGGGCAGCACAGCCTCCCTCCTCAGAAGGGCACTTTTAGACGGGATCCCCTCCTCCTCGTATTTTCACACCCCCATCTGGTGCAGCGACCAGCCCCTATCACCCCATGACCAACTTGGAATACTGGTTGACCCTGGAGATACAGGCCCAGGAGAAGGGGGCGTGTACCCAGAGAGAGTCCTCTGGGACCCTCTCATCCGGGGATTTTGCTGTTGGGGTGGTGTGGGATGCACAGACCCCACTGTGAGCAGGGATGTTTGGGATGGATCTGGGCTCTCCCCACTTCTGAGCCACCGGAGGCAGGCGCCTTAAGGTCCTCTCAGGACCAGCACCTGTAAATGAGGCAGATCGCATAACCGTGGCATCCACTGGAGACAGGTGCATCACTCTGAGGCCACAGCAGGATGCAGGTGCTGGGCCCTGGAGCCTCCTTGGAAAGCCAGGTCAGGGTCGGGGGGTGGAAGGGAGCGCCAGCCAAGCCACCCACCAGACCCCCTCCCCCATACTTGAGGCAGAGGGGCAGCCCAGCCCTACTTCTAATGGGGGGAGCCCTCTGAATCCTTCTCTGGCTCTCAGATCCCACAGAAGAACCCGGGGGGTCTTAGCCCTGAAAAATCAAATGCACACACATACACAGAGCCTGTACACCTCATCGGCTCCCCAGAGCCTGGCCCCAGAGCCCCCAATCCACACACAGAGCCCCTTCCGCTCCCGTCTTTTCCCAGCGCCTCAGCAATAATCCACATCTTGTAGCTGACTGCTGGCAAACTCAAATCACATTTCAAAATAAACACCGTGTGCAATGGTCGGGGAAAGCACGCGAGAGATTTATTAGCTTTCATGGGGTGAGAAACTGCAAGCACTGGAAATAATAGGATACATTTCTCATTAGTTGTAAATGCCGGGAAAGAATTAAGGAACACTAATATTTTCTGTTTTTAATCAAGCACAACAAGAGTTGTGAGGTGCGTGCAGGGGAAGGGAAGTGTGGCTTGGGTATTGGGCACCCGCTGGGCCATTTTGCCCCACCTCTTGTCATTGCTGAGACACAACTTGCCTGGGAGTTTTTTTTTTTTCTTTTTTTATCCCAGCCAGACCAGCCCCTGGAAGGGATGGTTTGGGGGCGCCGCGGTAATCCCTCCAGTCCAGCTGCAGGAATAAATTAGTGTCACCGGCAATAGGACAAGATACCAAGGGAGGGGAGACGTCGATTTAGAGGAAATGCAGTGTGCTGCCCGGAAGGGAGGATGGGGACGGACTCCTGGAGGGAAGAGAAAGTGTGTGGGCTTCCTCTCGGAGAGGTACACCCACGAGCAGCTTTAGCTGTGGTCTTGGGTCCCTTCTTGTGGAGCTGCACCCCAGGTGCACGGGTGGGCGGGGAGGGCCCGTGGTGCAGAGGGCACGTGAGGTTGTGACCATTCAGGAGAGGCAGGGACAACTCTCCCGGTCCATGGCTGGGGCACCCGCACCCCACCCGGAGCACAGGGTCTCTCCAGGAGCCCCACAGCACTGCGGGATGGACAGTGTGGAGGATGGAGGGGTACCTACCCTGGGAGGAGGGGCTGTGGGGAGGATTCTCAGAGGAGAGACGTGTAGGAAGTGCCCCGGAGCCAGGAAGGTGTGGGCAGAGCAGGGCTGGGTAGCCCGTGGGGCCTCTGGAGGTGGTTCTGGGAGAGGGAGTCAGGATCTTCCGGGGGACTGAGAAAAGGATTCTCATTAAGAACAGCACAAGCAAAGGTAGGGCCTGATGGTGCCTGCCATGTTGAGGCGACAGTACTCTGCCTCTGTGCGTGCGTGTGTGTGTGTGTGTGTGTGTGTGTGTGTGCATGTGCGTGTGTGTGTGTGTGTGTGTGTGTGTGTGGTGGGCGAGCACAGCATACAGGGCAGGACGTGGGGCCTGGGAGGGAAGGCAGGCTCCATGTAAAAGGGCATGGGGGGGGGGCGCGGTGTGGTGTCTCAATTCTGTCCTGCTGGTAGCAGGCTTGTGGCAGACACATCCTCCCTGGGAAGACACCTGCCAACATGGTTGTAGAAAGACCACATGCAAATATGTGCACCTGTAGACAGGCACGGGGACACATAGACACAGGGACACATACAGGCACACACACAATCTGTGCCAAATTCTGAAGTGTAATATTAAGGTAAACCCAGTATTCAAGAGCTAGAGGAAGCTTGTGTTTTTTGAAGATCCCAGAAGTAACATTCAGAGAGCGTCTGTTTCACGTCAGTAATAATAACAGCAGACCCTTAAATAGCACTCACCCGGTGCCAGCCTCTGTTCTGAACGCTGTGCACATCTTACCTCATTTAACCCTCCCGGCCACCCTGTATGGGTTGCTAGGTACTAGAATTACTCCCAGTTTGCAGGGGAGGCACAGAGAGGTCAAGTGCCCTGCCCAAGGCCACATAGCTTGTAAGCAGCAGAGCTGGGATTTGAACTCCAGGGGTAGGCCCTGGAGCCCACGCTCTTCCCTGGTGAGTTGAGTGCCTCTTGGCTTTTTTTTTTTTTTAAAGATTCTTTAAGACAAGAACTGGAAAATAAGACAACAGGCTACTCTGGGCTAATCTGTTGAGGATTTTACTGACAGCCTGAGAGAAAAGTCAGGAAAGTGGAAGGAAGGAAGGAAGCTTTTGTGGGGAGGGGGTGACAGTGTGGGGCTGGGACCGGGGAGAGGCTGGGCCATTGTAGCCATTTTGAAGTGTCCAGTTCAGGGGCTTTATGTATACTCCTATTGTTGTACAGCTGTCCCCACCATCCATCTGCAGAACCTTTCCATCTTCCCAAACCGAAGCTCTGTCCCCCCCTAAACACGAACCCACCCCCCTCCCCCGCACCAGTCCCGGGGACCACCGTCCTGCTTTCTGTCTCTGTGAGTTTGACAACTCCAGGTGTCTCCCACAAGTGGAATCATCCAGTGTTCGTCCTGTTGGGACTGGCTTCTTTCACTGAGTACAGGGTCCACGAGGTTCATCCATATTGTAGCACGCGTCAGAATTTCCTTCCTTTTCTTAAGGGCTGAGTAATAATATTCCACCACACGAATAGACCACATTTTGTTTATCCGTCCGTCGATGGACACCTAGGTTGCCCCCAGTCTTGGCTCTTGTGAACAGCACTGCCGTGGACGCGGATGGACAAATCTCTCTTCAAGTCCCTGCTTTCGATTCAGTCAGGTAAATAAATACCCAGAAGTAGGATTGTCGGGCGGCTCATACAGTAATTGTGGAATTATTTTAGGAACCGCTGTACTGGGCTCTAATGTCCCAGAGCCTGCTCCCCTCTGCCCTTTGGGAACCCTGTTCTTGTACCTCGCCCCAGGAATTCTCGCCTTCCGTCTCCCCCACCCCAGGGCCCTGGCAGGGCAGCCTTAGTTGTGGATAATTAGACCCAGAAATGTGGCTCTGAGAGCTGGGGCCAAGCAGGGTGGCTTTGATGCCTATGAACAAAGTCCTCCTCGTGGCTCCAGGGACTCTGGCTTCGTCTCAGTCCTGCATTTGGGATTAGGGCTCTGGCTGGAAGTGAGCGGGAGAGAAACTGAGCTGAGTACCCTCCATGTACCCTTCTGGAAGCCCTGTCCCTCGGGGGCTGGCTGGTCTCCTGCCCGTGGCTGATGGTGGTGACACGGGTGCAGATCCTCACGGCAAATGGCGAGAGGGGGCTGGCGGGCGGGGCAGGTGCCGAGGTTCCCCAGGGTGGAACGTGGGAACAGGGTTACTCGGTGGTGCAGTGTGCAGGGGTCGGGAGAGTAGTGATATTTTATGCATATTCGCAATGGGCTGGGCGCCCGGTGAGGGCGTGGGGCTGTGGGTCTCCTGAGTCTGGGGACCCTCTGCCAGATACCTGCACGCAGGCTGCACTAGGCACCGCCAGGCATCCGCTTCCCCAGATCTGCGCCTTCCTCGGGGTAACTGCCTCACCCACCCACTCATCCAGGCCAGCCCCAGGGAGTCGTTGGGTCCCCCTCTCTCTCACCACTGGGTTATGGGTCCTTAACGTCCCCCCGAGCCCCCTGCACCTTCCCCATGGTTCCTTGTTGCCCGGCACTACTTGCAATCAGGACCCCTTTATTTGTCACCTGAGTTATTCTCGCAGCCTCCTTCACTGGTCTCCCTGCCTCTGCCTTCACCCCTCACCTTCCTGTTCCCAGGGCTCTGGGGAGAGCAGCAGCCTTTGGGTGGCCGTCAGCCTCCGTTACCCGACTCCTGCTACAGGGGCCAGGTGGCCCCAATCGCGGGGGTGCTGGCAGGGCTGTTTGCCTGTCCAGGGGATGGGGGTGACCGACATTCATGGGGGTGGACATGCTGGGCATACAGTAATGCGCGGGGCAGTCCCCAGAGTAGAGAATTATCCTGTATGCCTCATGACTTTGGAAGGTTCCGTCAGACCTTTACGAAGGGAAAAATCTGCCCTTAATCCCCAGAGACTACCACCTGGTTTCCGCCTAAGTGCCGACTTTCCCAGGAGCACAGCTGGTCCCTAAATTGTGAGAAGTTGTACTTTCTTTTGTTTTGATCTTGACTGGGAGCTGTTCCTGATTTCGGAAAATCACATCGCCTTGGCAACGCCCTGAATGGCGTGGGAGCCCCCATTGGACACCTGCCCGTTCCTGCCGGTCTCTGCAGCGGCCACGCATAGATGTGATTGCTTCTTTACTTTGTCCCACAGCAGGGTCATATTAGGCACATGGTGTGCTGACCTCCTAAAACCTGTATTATTTTTGTCATAAATCATTTGACTTTGATTTCTACTTTATGGTACAGTTAGGGCACCGTACTGGTTCTTTTTTTTTTTAAATTTTTTTTTCAACGTTTTTATTTATTTTTGGGACAGAGAGAGACAGAGCATGAACGGGGGGAGGGGCAGAGAGAGAGGGAGACACAGAATCGGAAACAGGCTCCAGGCTCCGAGCCATCAGCCCAGAGCCTGACGCGGGGCTCAAACTCACGGACCGCGAGATCGTGACCTGGCTGAAGTCGGACGCTCAACCGACTGCGCCACCCAGGCGCCCCCGTACTGGTTCTTAAAAAGTCATTTGGCCGGCATGCTTTGTCAGCTGTGATTTTCTTGCAGGATATTAAAGCAGGGGCATAAAATGCTTGCTATCCCAGACAGTCGGATCGGGCTGAGAGTTGTGCACAAGCCCCTCAGTCCCACCACCGTTGCCTGATAAAGGAGGGGAAACTGAGGCCCGGAGAGGCCAAGAAAATGGGCTGGGTGCCCAGCTGGCTGGGGGGAAAAGCTCGGGTCTAAGGACGCAGGCATTGGGTGTTTTCCGCTGGTCGCCCCTGGCGGCCTGCCCGCAGCCCATCCTCTCTGTTTGGGAGCGGGTTCCACTGGCTCACCCCACTGTGCCGCTCCTCCTCCCGTGGCCTCAGCCTTTCTGGTGGGAGGCTGCCTCAAGCACGGCTAGTGATGAGAGTCGTAACCCACAGGTGAGATCCCCACGTTCCTGAGCCAGGCGGGAAGGCAGTTGGGAGAGGCAAAGCACGGAGGTCTCTGGGCAGGGCGGTGACCTTTGGGGAGCAGGCAGGTGGCAGGTGTGATGATGGAATGGCCAGGAGGGTGGTCTGGAGTCAGCCCCATAGGAGAGACCACAGGGTCATCACCTCCGCAGACTAGGAGAATATGTCGAGAGTCATGACCCAATCTGCCGGCCCTCATGACCTCACTGCAGGGCAGGGGGGGGGGGTGGTGTCTACACTGGTGGAGAGGGTGGCGATGCTGCATCTCTGTACCTGGTGTCCTGCCCAACACGTGTAATCCTTGGCAAAGGATTCCATCCGCACTTCACGGACGAGATCTGAGAACGCGTGGCTGGCCAGGGTCAGGTGCAGGATCCAAACCCCTGGTGCCACTCCTCTGCTGTCTGTCCTGTCACCACCAACCGCTGTTGGGCACCAGAGCCCCTCTGCTTGGTATCTGGAGCAACAGAAGCTTGAGAAAAGAGTGGGTGCATGAGTCAATGAAGGTGAGTCCCCTGCCGACTCTCCTCCTCGGAGACGCCCCTGCCCGATCCCTCCGCCATCTCCCCCGCTGTCCCCTGCGCTGGTCTGCAATCACTCATGCGACCGTCAGTCCCCGGCAGCTTGGCCCAGCTCAGCCTCGCTGCCTCAATTGCTCTGTCATCTCTTGCACTGGTGTTTAAGTTGCCACACAGGAGGAGACCACGAGCGCACCCTGAGGGGCCTGGGAGGGGAGCTGCCACCTCCGTGCCCCCGTGATGGCAGTACCTGGCCCGTGGACACTCAGTAGATACTGAGGGCCTGAACGGTCTGTGTCTGTGAGAACCGCAGTTCTAACGACAGTTAACATTTGTGTAGCCGTTAGTATGTGTCAGATTCTGTTATCATCAGACGGCATACGGTCATGGTATAATATCGTGATGCTGAGATCTTGGCAAACCGAAACAATATTCTAGCCTTAAGATTTGGCAGGAAACTTACGTTAATCAGGGCTCTTTAGGGCAAAAGGGGAATTTGAACCTAGGCAGTCTAGAACTTGGGACTCGACTCTATGCCGTGCTATGTTGACTGTGTGTATGTGTGTGTGTAAGTGTGTGTGGAAACAAATAGTGCCAACTGTTATCCCAGATTCATTGATTTATGCTGTGTTCTGAACTGTGTGCCTACCTTGTGTCAGGAACCAGGCTGGGCTCTACTGGTAAAAAGAAAAAGAGAGACGAACAGACACTCTTAGGGGGAGTTCTCAGACAAAGCAGAAATTGTCCAAGTGCCAAAAGAAGAAAATTCAGTGAGATGGGAGGGGCTGAAATTTCCAGCATGGAAGGCCTTGGTGAAGAAGTAGCATTTACACTGAAGCCCGAGGAAAGAGAGGGAAGGAATTGCCAGGTACCAAGTGAAGGGACTGGTGTTCCAAGCAGAGGAACAGCATGTACAAAGGCCCTGAGGTGAGCATAAGTTTTCTTGTTTGGAGGACTTAATAGGTCAGTGAGGTTGGAGTATGCAAGGCAAGGGTGCGAGAGAGGAGGTGGGAAGGGAGAAGGGAGCAGGAACCAATTATTTGGCACGTGTAGGGCCATTCAAAGGGTTTGGTAATGTTTTGAAACAGGATTTCTGTTTCTTTAAAGAAGATCTTCGCAAGTTAAAATAATTTTGGCTTTTTTGGGGGCTCCTGGGTGGCTCAGTCAGTTGGGCATCCGACTTCGGCTCAGGTCATGATCTCGCGGTTTGTGGGTTCGAGCCCTGCGTGGGGCTCTGTGCTGACGACTCAGAGCCTAGAGCCTGCTTCCAATTCTGTCTCCCTCTCTCTCTTCCCCTCCCCCACTCACACTCTGTCTCTCTCTCCTTTAAAAATAAGTAAACATTAAAAAATTTTTTTTAAATAGTTTTGGCTTTTCAAAGTTTGCAATAGATTTCAATACTAAATCAATAAAAATAACTGCTATAATTTTGTTAATTGCTGTAATTATTAATGTCAGCTATTCACCGAGCATTTTACGCACATGGTCTTTCACTCTGACCACACCTGCACGGTAGGTCCTTATTGTCTGCAGCGTAGGGATGAGAAAGAGTGCCTCTGAGAAGCACAGTGAGTTGCCCATGGTCACTCAGCTGGGCTCAGGGCTGTGACAAGCACGTTGTCCACATTCTTTTTCCAAATGTAAGGGCTTGACCAGTGAGAGGCCAGCCATTTGGAGGGAGAGGTGGGCCCAGCTCAGGTTCCAGCCCACCGAGCCCTTTGCAGAATCTGTCCTTCTCTCTGCTCTCTGTTTCCTGTCTGTTGAATGGGGACCTTTCATGAACTTGCAGCTTCTGGCAAGTTCTCACACCAGTGTGATCCTGCAAGCCTTATGATGAAAAAGCAACTCTGAACTTCTTAGCAGATGGCATGGAAACATCAGCTTGTGCCCAGGAGACGGGGTCTGGGACACTCAGGAAGTCCAGGAGCGGAAAAGGTGGCCCTCTAAGGTCATTTAGTAGTGGGAGCCAGGCTGTGTGGGGCTTGCGGATGAGGAAATCACGGCTCCTGCTACAGCCGCCGAGTCACTGTGGCCAGTCGGGAGGTGAGTACCAGCCCTACCCGGAGAATGAGGGGAGCCCGGCTGTAGGCACACAGGGAAGGTCATGAAGGTCAGAGTCAGAGCATCTTCTTCTGGCCTTTATCCCTTTTGGAATCTGAGGCCAGGCCGCTGAGGCTGGGGCTGGGCTCCAGGGTGAGGAGCAGGGAGCAGAGGAAGGGTAGAGGTGTCAGACCTCAGGCCCCGGCCGCCACCGCAGCCACACAGGGAACCGTGCCCAACACTTGTGCCCACACAGCTTCCAGCTGGGCCTGTGACCCCTCCTGTTCCCGATGTGTGGACTCCTTCCTGTGAAAGGCCACCTTCGAGAGTCCCCGTGGCCATTGACTTGGCCTGCCTGGCCTCTGGTCTCACCCCTCCAGGCCTGCACTTGGAGCTGGGCCCAGCACAGCTGGCTCAGAAGCCTGCCCTTCGCCTCCGGACGGGAGCTGTCCGAATTCTTCAGGGCTTCATGTAGCAGAGAGTCTGGCACAAAGCAGGCACCCCGTGAATATTTTCCTGCCGTGTCCTGGGGGCTTGGCCACATGCCTGCCCTGCCCTGTCTGCTGTTTACATATTAACTTATTTAGTCCTCTGAATGTCCTCGACCGCTCTCTGTCCCTCACACACTCATCTTTTCCGTCAGTGAATCTTGGTGGCTCACCTTTCAGAATCCGCCCGGAGTTGGACCTCTCCCCACCCCTGCACGGCCCCCACCCGGGCCACCAGCTCTCTCTTGATTGTGGCCTTATAAAGGTCTCTCTGCTCTACTCTTAGCCACAGAGATCCTGAGAGAACCCAAGTCAGCCCTTGTTTCTCTCTGCTCAGCACCTGCCATGACTCCTGCTTCAACCAGGGCAAAGGGATACAGGCCTTGCATAATCTGTCCCTGTCACCCCTGTGACCTTATGCCTTACCCTTCTTCCTTTTTCTCTTCTACTATTTCCTACTAGAATGGGAGCTACAAGAGGGGGCAAGAATCTTTGTTTCATTATGACATGTCTCAAGTGCCCGGAACAATTCCTGGCAAAAGTGGGTGCTCAGTAATTATTCAGGAATGAATAATGCATGATTGGAGATAGGTACGGTTATTGTCATTTTACAGATGACTGAATTGAGGCACAGGGAGATGAACTAACTCAGGGTCACGCAGGCCCTGAATGGCAGACTTTTTAATTCCTAAGCTATATTGCCTGTCTAATGAACCACTGGTGACTTTCTCTCCTTTCTAGATTCTTCTTGCACCCTGTGCACTAGATCACCAAACCTTTTCTTGCCTTCGATTCTCCTTCCCACCTCTATTCTTTTGCCATGCTGTTGCAGCTTATTAGGATGCTCTTTCTTGTAGAGAACTCCTATTCATTCCTCAAAATCCAAGCTAAATTGCCCCTCTACCAGGTATTTAATTCCTCTCTCTTCCTTGCTTTCATTGCTCTGTGGACATACCTTGGTCAGGTTCCTTAGAATCTACCTATTTATGTGTCTTTCTGAATCTCTATTTAATTTGAGTCTCTTCATGGCAGGGACCTTGTTTTATTTTCTTTGTGTCTCCCAGCCTGTGTCTCACACGTCAGGGGCCTAATAAATATTTGTTGAATGTGTGACTAGCAGTGTTTCTGGCCCTTACCACCTGCCAAGTGAGTACATGCATATTCAATCCTGTTTATGATGAACCTTCATTTTAACACTGTCCATATGTTTCAAAGAGAGAAAAATGGGCCCACATCATAACTAAATCTCATAAAATCATGTCTTGGGATGACTCTTCACGTCATTCATTCAGAGCAAGAGGCTTCTGGTAGAATACTGCTCTGTCTTTGGTGTGTAAAACACAAACATTTCATGTTACCCGATGTAAATTTACATTAGGTCCCCAGGATCAAAAGATATTGTGAGGGCTATAAAACTAATTGGCCATAAGCAAAGTCTACTTGGTTAGGGGATAAAGGGGACATTAATGTCCCACTGGGGTAATGCAAATCCTGGCGGTCATAAAGTGCATTAACTTCTATGGAAAGGCGTTAACCAAAGGTCATAGGTGTGGACAGTGAGTAGCAAAACCCTTTCTCCTATGTGAGAATTTGACCTCTGGTTAACTTTCTAGCTGTTTCCCTGGGAACAGATAAAAGCAGAATATCACTTCTGTCCCTGGGCAGCATTGCATATGGAAAAATGTCCCCTGGTTGGCAAATTGCATCTGGACAGGCTAAGGCTCTGAATGGGCCCCCGTGCTTGGGCTTTGCTGAGCACAGTGGCTCTTGTGCTGGCTGTATCCCTTGCGGGGAGCCTGGACACTTTGCTGATGGAATTATTCATAGAGCTGTTGGCTCCCATGGGGCATGAAGCTTTTATGCCAGCGGAGCTCCTGCACCTGCCTGCTGTGTCTCATCTCCTCGCACCTGAGCAGTTACCTAGGGGTGGAGGTGACAATGGAGATGGCCCCCTAGGTGGCTGTGGGGGCTGCCACGGAGGGGGGGACCCTTGAAACTACCCTGCTGGCAGGTTGTGTTCCTGTCCCGTGCCCTTCTGGGCGGAGGGTGGCCTGAGATAGCTGTGGGATCCCAAATGTTGAGTTTGAACTCCAGGCACTCTGGTGGCCATGGCCGAAACCTACTGTAACACTTGCCTAATAACTCGGTACTGGTGAGTCAGTAGGCGGTGCTTAATGAACACTTGGGAGTCTAAAGAGAAGGCTGCATGGTCTGGCTGCAAGGTAGTCATGAGGCTGAAGAGGGCCCACGTTGCATCCAGCCCCCTTTTCCCCACCGCACCCCAGAGGGCAGGCGGTCCTCGCCTTGGCCGAGACTGGGCCTAGAACTGGTAAGGACCTGTGGCTTTGACCTTGACCCCCAGTACAGAAATAATTCCCCTTACAGGCCTCTCCACTGCTTCCCTTGCAGTCTGCTAACCAGGTGTGGTAAGTTTGTTCCTGGCGACACTGAGGGGCTTGGGACTAGCCTCTGTTATCTCCCTCCCTCTGCCTGGATGGGGTTGTGGAGGGGACTCCCAGCCAGGGTCGGGGGCTAGGGATGCAAGTTCTAATGGCCCCCCCTCACCTGCTCTCACTCCATGCCAGCCCTGGATTGCATCCTGGATTCCATCGTCTTTCCCCACTTAAGCCTCCCACTAGCTTCAGGAGGTCAGCACCCTATCCTCTCTGTTTCTCGGGTAAAGGCCTGGAGGTTCGGGGAGGTTAAGTAACTCACTCAAGGTTGCTCAGCAGGCACGTGGCCAAGTGAGGACTCAGCCCCAGCCATCCAGCTCTGGAGCCTGGCTCTGAATCCAGCATTGTGCTGACCTCCCATTCTCTTCCCAAGCTAATTAATGTCCTGTGATTCTAAATCAACACTGCCTTAGTAGGTGGCTCTGGGCAGTAAATTTCTAGGGCACAAGATGTCCCCCTTCCTTCCCTCCTTCTGCCTGAATCTGTCAGTTCTGAAAATGCTGAAATGGGCCAGGTGTCAAATCTGGAATGGGGCCCAAAAATTAATAAGCTTTTCCTCTTCCCTCTAATGTCTTTGTTTTGACTTCCTTTGCGGACAGCCATGGTCTCCCTGGTAGCCCAACATATCTCTGGTAGGCAGGAGCTCAGATTCTCAGAGCTGGAGTGCCCAGCAGGGAGGGCAGGGGAGGGCACGATGGGAGGCCAGTGTGCACATCCTTCCGCGGGGACACTGGACTCGGGCTCGCCCGTCCCTCTTGTCCATCCCCAGCTTCTCCCTGGTCTGGAAGGTCTGGGAGCCCCAAGGAATTCGGCCATGAGCAGTCCCTGTGCACGGAGAGGGTTCAGCTTAGCGTACGGGAAAGGCTTTTCACTCCGGGCAGGGAAGCAGGGCCCGGGCACCACTTGGCTGAAATCTGGAGAGTTTTCTCCTTCTTGGAAGCACTTGAGTCTGTAGGGTTCCTTCCAAAGCTGTGCTTCTGTCCTTCTAGGATTTCCTCCTGCAGCCCATGTCTTGAGCCCAGGAGAGGCCCAAGTTAGAAGCACTAACTTTTCCATGAAGCGATGACATTCGGGGGAATTATTTACAGAGTATGGACAGCCTGGTAGAATAGTGCACCACAGCACTGTGGGAATGCCGAGGGGTCTGGGGAGTTCTGTCTTCCCCCACCCCTGCCCAAATCTCTGTAACAGCATCTTCTAGAACAGTAGTTCTCAACCTCTCCCTCTGAAAAAAAGACCCCTTTCTTGTTATGACCAATCTGTTGCAACTGATACTTTGGCCAAATACAAAATCCCACGTAGGATGTCAGAACACTATAGAATGGCTGTAAACATTTCTGCAAATGATGCTGACCCTGGGTTTCTGTACTTTCTCTGCTGTTATCCTGTGGCATGGGGACTGATAGGTCCTGATAGGTCTGAAGCGAGCAGAGTTTGGAGCAGCTCCACTTACCTTGTCCCTTGTCTGGTCCCTGAGTTCACCGGCATCTTAGTAGTTCTGAGGAGCCCTGCGGGGAAGAAACATCCTCACTGGTTTAAAAAAGCTTTTCCATGGCAGTCACAGCTCCTCCCGTACCTCAGAGTGAGCTTCGAGAAACTCTTCTCTGGTGGGCGGGGATGTGGAGAGATTGAAACCCTCGCACACTGCTGGTGGGGATGCAAAGTGGCATAGCCACTGCGGAAAGCCGTCTGGCACCTCCTCAAAAAGTTAAGCATAGAATCACTGTATGATCCGGCAATCCCACCTCTGGGTCTGCACCCCAAATAATTGAAAGCGGCGATCTGAACAGCTGTTTGCACACCCGTGTTCACAGCAGCATCATTCACAACAGCCAAAACGTGGAAGCAACCCAAGTGTCCATCGCGGTCTCCCCATACGATGGAATATTATTCAGGCTTAAAGGAAGGAAATTCTGACATGTGCCGTAGCATGGATGAAGCTTGAGGACTTGGTGCTCGGTGAAAGAAGCAGTCACAAGGGGTGAGGAGGTCCCGAGAGCAGTCAAATCCACAGGGACGGAAAGTAGGATGCGGGGTGCCAGGGGCTGAGGGAGGGAAATGGGGAGACCGTGTTTAATGGGGAGAGCTTCAGTGTGGGAGGATGAGAACGTTCTGGGGATGGATGGTGGGGATGGTTGAACAATATTAGTGTGCTTAGTGCCATTGAACTCTATGCTTAAAATGGCAGATTTCATGTTGGGCATCTTGTAACCATGGTAAAGGAAGGAAGGAAGGAAGGAAGGAAGGAAGGAAGGAAGGAAGGAAGGAAGGAAGGAAGGAAAGAAAGAATAAAGAAAGAAAGAAAGAAAGAAAGAAAGAAAGAAAGAAAGAAAGAAAGGAAGGAAGGAAGGAAGGAAGGGAAGAAAGAGAAAGAAAGAAAGAAAGAAAGAAAGAAAGAAAGAAAGAAAGAGGAAAGGAAAGGAAAGAAGGAAGGAAGGAAGGAAAGAAGAAAGGAAGAAAGAAAGAAAGAAAGAAAGAAAGAAAGAAAGAAAGAAAGAAAGAAAGAAAGAAAGAAAGAAAGAAAGAAAGAAAAAGAAAGAAAGAAGAATAAGAAACTCCTCTGGGGTTGCAGGGGTGTGGGTCTGGGCAGGCTGCCCCCCCTCCCTCCCACCCCTCCGCTCTGGGGACTTGCGTCTCTGGGCAGGGTCTGGGCCTGGCCGAGGAAACTCAGTCATCTCTGGAACACAATAAATTGTGAGGCCAGGCAGCTGCCTGGCCCTGGGGTCCTTTAAAATGAATCTGGTCACCATGGGTGCCGAGCTGCATTTCCCAGATCGCTCACTGAAGGTGGAATGTCCCGTCTTGTGGCAGATGCTGGTGCCAGCAGCTTCACGCGGAGGTGGCCCGGCCCCTTTGATTCCGTCCCCGAGCCATATGCAGCCCTGACTGTAGCTACGGAAGCGCTGTGCGGGGCTCAGGAAGGCCACCACCCGCTCCAGGCATCTGTTCCCAGACGCTCAGGGAGCCCGGGTTTTGTGAGCTAATTGGGTGCCAGGTGGCCAGGGTGGGCTGGCGGGATGGGAAGGCCAGCTCTGCTGCTTACTAGGGTGGGCCCTTCACCCGGGCTTGCCCAGAAGCTTCCCCGTGTGCCTCTCAGAGGTGCTGTGAGTTGTGAGGAAGGCGCCTGTGTCCCGAGTCGCTGCCCTTTTTTGTGTGTGCTTTCTCTGGCTCCTCCCTGAGGGTCTTGAACCTATTGTAAAAACAGCGTCATCCCTCCGGTTGAGCCGGGTGGGCCTGCAGAGGGGCAGTGGGCCAGAGAGCAGGCAAGCATGGGGCCCCATGTATGCCCCCAGGGGCCATCTCCAGGCAGGCAGGACCCTCTGGGCTTCACCCTTGAGATGATCCCACCTTGACCAGGTTGGGAAGGCCTTGCCTCTGCCCACAGGGCCTGGGACAGTGCTCAGGGGCACAAGCACCTGTGTCTTGTCTCACAGTCTTACCCGGTCCCTTCGCCTGAGGGCTTCCTAGGGTGTTGACATCCCAGGGTCATTCTGGTGACCGATCCTGGGGCGTCGTCTCGAGCATGACCTCAGAGCCGGACGCTCTGGGCTCATCCTGGCCTCCCTGCCTCGCCCAGACTCATCACTGCCTCTCTCTGCTCCTTCTTTTCCCCACCCAAGGATGGGGTAAGCAGCTCACGATGTCGTTTTGAAACACAAGTGGAGTAAGTGCCTGTGGAGCGTTCCCACGGCTGGTAGCTATTAATAGTAACAGGAGTTTGGCAGCCAAACCCATCCATGCGGATCTCGATGAAGGGATATGTGAGGAGTGGTTTGGCCAGGCTGTTAATGAGGCCGATGGAGCCACACGTCCCAGGATGTGGGCATCCAGATGGGCATTGCCCTTCACACCTGGGGAGTAGGTTAGCTGTCTGCGAGGGTTGAGATGTGACGGAGAACATTTCAGGCGAGGCTGCTTTTCAGGGAACAGCTCCCGAGGTAATAACGTCCACCAGAGAGTAAGCCAGCTTTTGTTTTAAGGCTGTCCCTTGCTTTAGACCAGAAAATAGGCTCCGTTATCAATTAGTCGTTCGCTTCAAGAGGTAATTATTAGGGCATCCTCCTTCTTGGGGACCCAGATGTTGGTGAGAGGCCGCCTTTATCGTCTGTGATGTTTTCCAGGCTTGAGATGGAAGGATATGGTGCCGGAGCTGGGCGGTGCTGTCCCTTTGGGAGGGCCGGTTTGCGTCCCCAGGCCCCACCGGGCCTGGTTCTGTCATCCACAAACACATTCACATCCCAAAGTGAAGTTTCCCAGCTGTTTTGGGCAGCCTCAGCGTTACTGAAATGAACCATGAGCAGCTCCAGGGCTGCTGAAACCAGTGTTAATCTTTGGACAAAGAAGTACCATCCCCCTCCTCGTGAAGGGTGCCAACCCTCTCTTACAGCCACATGACTGGCATGGACAGTCCCCCAGGCTGGGCAGGTCCTGCCGTGGTGGCCAGTCCCTGGACAAGCATTGGTGCTGCTGCCCGAGCAGAAAGGCTGCCGAGCATTTGGCTATGTCTGCTTGCTGTTGAATTATTTACCATCTTAATGAGTCCATTTTTCACGTCCTCCACTGGTTCCCCCAGGGCCCTCCGATAGGGCGGGCAGTTGGTGAGGTTGTGATGAATAACGAGGCAGCATTATGTTCGGTGTGTCTGCTTAATGTTACTTCCCACCAGGGTAGGGTTGGGTTGGGGGGGGCACTTCCTCTAAGGCCACATGGTTATGCCATCTTGGGGTCACCAGGCAGTTTTCCAGTTTGGGGAAGTCCCTGGGGGTCACAGGGGGAGGGTGTGTGTGGCTTACATCACTCTGAGCAACTCCAGGGAGGGATTTCTGCACCGGGACAAAGTGGGCGCCATGACTGTGTTGAATGATCCATTCTTGAGTCCGCTGATGGTTGCCTTCCTCTTGCTGGGGAAGCAGGTGTTGTGAATGCCACCCAATTCAGAAGCGCGTAGGTCCAATGCTGCTTGGACAGGTGTGGAGGTGCCCCTGTTCTGCCCTCTTTCTGGGCCTTGGGGTCCCTCCTGGTGGCTTCTGGTGGAAATGGTCTGGAAAGTAGTGTAAACGTATAGGTGAAATGTGGTACATCGATACCGTGGAACACTACTCAGCCCTGACAAAGGAATGAACTACTTACTGATACATCCTATGTCATGGATGAATTTTGAAAACCTTATACTCCGTGAAAGAAGCCAGTCACACAAGGCCACGTACCTTAGGGCTCCATCCTATGAAAGTCCAGACTAGGCAAGTCTGTAGAGACAGAAGTAGATTCGTGGTTTCCAGGGACCGGTGATGGGAACGGGATGGGCTGTATGTAATTAAGCATGAGGGATCTTATTGGAGCAAGAGAATGTTTTAAGACTGATTTATGCGGGCGGTTGCACCACTCGGCAACGTTACTAAAAATCACTGAAGTGTAAAAGAAAGCAAACCAACCAGCCAACAAACCTGAGTCACATTCACTCGGTTTGGGCTGAAAAAAATAAAGAAAATCACTAAGAACAAAATGAAAATTATCTTTAGTCGTCCATAATGTGGGAGAACTGCCTCTTGAGCTTTTCTCCCGGGCGAATACTTTGTCCCCACACTAAGCTCACATCATCAGTGACGTTTTGTACTTCCTTCATGTGTCCGACATCAACTATTCTAGGTTGAGGTCACCCAAAGGCCCCAGGTCGAAAACTTTGGGAAGAGGCTGGAGGAAAAACAAAGTGAAATGTGTATGCACTGATGAACTTGAGCTTTGAGTCTCTGAGAGGAAGAGATCCATCCACCCGGATATTCTCTGTCCTCTCCCCTCCACTATGCTCTGTGCCCAGGAAGGACACCCTCTGTCACTGGCTCCTGTGCCCACTGACCTCCTGTTTGTCTCACCCAGGGAGGCGGGGATGCAAGATCAGTGGGCGGGATGAGAAAAGGCTGGAATATTCATTCTGCTGGGTCAGGCGTAGGCTGCGGCTGTGTCCCTCTGTGTCCAGCCACGGCCGCTGTGGAGACGGTCTCCCCTTGCAAACCTTTCAGGCTCTGTAAATGCTCCCTCCCCTGTCTCTTAGGACAAGGGGCTTAGCAGCTCCCCGCTTGTGCCATCCCTGCGACCTTTATCCTCTCTGGTTGGCTCCCCTAACCTGAGCCCTTCAAATGGCTTGATCCAATGACCCTCCCTTTTGAGGGCCTTGTGTTCCCTGATGGGTGTCATACCCTAAACGTATTTGACCTTGTGCTTCTTCTCCGGGAGGGCAGATGGGCTGATGGTGTGTAGGACTTCTGTTTGGGAAAGGTCATTCTACAGCAGCGTTTAAGTAGACATACTATTTCCCGTACCACGCGTGTGGTATCGTTATATATTTAATCTTCTGCTGTTGAAGAGCTGGCCACTGCCAATATTTTTTTGCATCTTTGGGCAATGATTATGTGCATTGGATAGATTCCTAGAATGTCTGAAGGAATGCCCACTTAAATGTATTTCCAGGAGATATTGGACAGAGCTCTTGAAGGTGGCCCAGCTCCAGGGGTGTGACTGCACCACTGCAAGGCATGGTCCCCCGGGACCCCCTCGGGTCCCCCGAGTCCCTTAGGAACACGGGCTCCAGCTGTGAGAACTGAAAACAGCAATTTGGTTTGGGGGACCAGTTTATTCGGGAGCCTTGATGATGCCTGTTCCGTGAGCTCACATGCAGGCCTTGCCTTGAGCGCCCTGCACCAGTAAATCACAGGTGTTTTGGAGCGACCTGGCGAAGCCCAGGTAGAAAGGAGCTCACGCTCCAGCTATGTGACATTGGCGGTCCAGGGCTCCCCTCTGAGCTTGGAGCCTTGCGGAACTGTAGAGCCAATTGAAATGAATGGACTGTGCCAAGCCCTTTGCCCAGCCATACCGGCAGTTAAGATACAGGGGATGTGTGTGTGCCTTTTCTGAGCTGTCGACACGTCCACATATCTATGCTGCTGACAGTGTGTTATAAAATATCGGCTTTTTGGTATCTCTGTGGCTTTGCCTCCCCCTGCCCCAGCCTCAAAGAGGCACTTATCAACACCCTCACGTGTGCAGAATGCTCCGTCTGCTCTTTATGACTTGGAAGCCATTGGGCTTTAAATAATTTTAAAATAAAAATCCTGCTGTTTGCGGTCCTTTGCTTTTCCGAGGGATCCCAAGGATGATCTTCACAATGACCTCGAAGTGGCCCGGTGGGATCGTTGTCACTGTGTGTGTGTGTATGTGTGTGTGTGTGTGTGTGTGTGTGTGTGTGTGTCCAGAGCGCAGGCCCTGGGTGGTGCTTTTGGTGCTGACCTGATTGTTCTCACTAACGTCCTTGTTGATTTCACTGGGCAGCAGCGTGTGGCACGCCCTGTCTCTGGGCACGTCCACCGGTCAGCCCTTCTGCACCTTGGCCGATTGCTTATTCTGGAATCTCTTTCATTCCCCAGGTTGAGGGTTTTCGTTCATCTTTCCCCACGTTCCTGTCTTATGTGCTGTGGGAGCCTTTCCTTGGGACTGTCTCTCGGGGACGAAGGCCATTCTGCCTGCTCTGTAGGTGCAAATGGAAGTGACGGGCGAGTCAGGAGTCACCTTCTTTTCTATTGCCAGACGGTGAACCAGGAGCTGAGCCCCTGCCATCTGCTCCTCTCCTCCTCTCAGCCCTCGGGAAGCATCCCCGAACCTTCTGTAGGCACTCCCTCTTCATCCCACCAGCCCTCAAGCGTGTCCTGGGGCTACTCCGTGCCAGGCCCTGGGGCTCACAGTGTAGTGAGATACCCGTCCATTCATTCAACGGCAGAAGCTGTTCTTTCAAGTTTAAGCAGAGAAGTAAGTTGTTGAAGGATGTCGGGTGCTCTGTGCCACCCGGGAGACCCAGAGAATCTGGCTGCATGGTCAGGGACAGCACCCGAATGAGACGGCACATCTGCCCCCTGGGAACCCTGCCCCGCTGGTCTCCAGCTGTCTCCCCTGTCACGTTCTGTCCTCTTGCTGAGATGGATTCCTCACCTGGCAGGTGTTTCTGGCCCAGTTCCTGCACAGGTGTGCCCGACTGGCAGAGCAGGGCGCCGTGCTGTGCCTGAGCTGTGGTGGGGTCTCTGAGAGCAAGTTTCTCATTTATGCCTCAGAGAAGAGAAGGCTGACAAGGAGAGAAGTTCCCCCAAACTTGGCAACGAGGTCACGGCCAAAAGTCACAACCGCGGTTTGCCGCGGCAGACGGGGCACACAGAGCTGCCGAATGGCCCTTGGCAGACACGGTGTGGGCAGCAGAGAGCCAAGGGGGATACGCGTTTATGGATCCTCTGAGGAAGGTTTCTGTGGGTGAGTTGGGGGCACAGAGCGTGTAAGGACTCAGTCAACCTTACCTGGGGCCGGGGGAAGGTGGGGCTTTGCAAAACGAGATATGCAAATGCATGGCAAACAAACAAAGACGTCCTTGACTTCATTTGTAATCAAGGAAAGGAAAGATGAAGGATGTTGACTGACTGTACCAAGTTGGTGAGGAGGAAGAGCCAGGGCAGCCCCCAGGCCCCTGCAGGGACAAGAGCAACAAGGCTGGTGAAGTTGTTTGCCATTTACTCCTCCCGTTTGGTTCACGGCTGCTTTGTGCCCCCACCTCCTAGGGTTCAGGTGTCTACTTGTGAGCTGTCTTTCCTGCCAGAACGGAGTTCCCATGAAGGAGGAAGCTCTTTTCACCACTGTATTCCCAGTACTGACGTTGCCTGACTCGGGCGCTGCATAAATAGAAGAGATGAACTCTGAGAGAGGAGTTTGTCAGGTCGGGGATTTGGGGCTATTTGGCGGTAGGAGGCAGACGCTGGAGTGCCGGAGTCTGTGGTGGTGCTCGTCCCCGGTTTGGGTGCCTGGGGTGGGGGTGGGGGGTGATGGCCATTCCTGACACGGCCTGGGCGTCTGTTTGTTTTCCATCCAGCCATCTCTTACGGCTTTATGTTCTCAGTCCCATGCTGGGCGGCATCGGTCACTTTAATTTGCAGTGTGGTCATTACTAAATGTGCCGATTGATTGGATTCGATCAGGTTTAATAGGATCTTTTATGGCTGAACATTTGACTCAAAGTGAAGGACATGAAGTTTTAAAGGAGCCCTGGGTGAAATCCTTCCTGCAGGTGCAGGTTGATCAAGAGTGAGGGTAACAAGTGGACCCTGTGATTCACGTGGAATTGCGAGGGGCCCAGGAGAGCCACAGCAATCCTGAAAAAGAAGCAAAGGAGGAGGACCCACACGTCCTGATTTCAAAACTTACTACAAAGCAACAGTAATTTAGACTATATGGTACTGGCACAAGGATAGACACATAGATCAACGGAATGGAACTGAGAGTCCAGAAACAAATGCATAAATCTGTGGCCAGCTTTTTTCCACAGGGTGCTGAGATCATTCAGTGGGAGAAGAGAGTCTTTCCAACAGATGGTGCTGGGACAACTGGATACCCACATGCAAAAGAATGAAGTCAGATCCCTACCTCACACCATAAACAAAGACTATCTCAAAGTGATCCGAGGCCTGAATGTAAGAGCTAAAAATGATAAAACTCTTACAAAAACAAAACAAACAAACAAAACAAACAAACAACAACACTTGGGGTCGATCTGTGTGACCTTGGTTTTGGCGAAGGATTTTTTTTTTTTTTAATATTTATCTCTGAAACAGAGAGAGACAGAGCATGAGCAGGGAGGGGCAGAAAGAGAGGGAAACACAGAATCCGAAGTAGGCTCCAGGCTCTGAGCTGTCAGCACAGAGTCTGACACCGGGTTTGAACTCACAAACTGTGAGATCATGACCTGATCTGAAGTCAGATGCTTAACTGACTGAGCCACCCAGGTGCCCGAGGGATTCTTATATATGATGCTAAAAGCATGAGCAGCTAAAGAAAATTAGATAAATTTAATCGAACTCCATCAATATAAAAAAAACACTTTTATGCTTCAAAGAACACTACCAAGAAGGTGAGAAGACAACACACAGAACAGAAGAAAATATTTGGATATCATGGATCTCATAAGAGACTTGTATGTGGGATATATAAAGAGCTCTTACAATTAAATATTAAAAAAACATGTAACCTGGGGTGCCTGGGTGGCTCAGTTGGTTAGGCAACTGACTTCGGCTCAGGTCATGATCTTGCAGTTTGTGAGTTTGAGCCCCGCGTCAGGCTCTGTGCTGACAGCTCAGAGCCTGGAGCCTGCTTCAGATTCTGTGTCTCCCCTCCGTCTACCCCTCCCCTGCTCATGCTCTGTGTCTCTCTGTCTCTCAATAATAATAAGTAAACGTTAAAAAAAAAAAAAGACATGTAACTTAACTAAAACGTGAGCAAAACAATAACAAAAAACCCAACCGGCTTTTAAAATGGTCTGAAGACTTGAATAGACATTTCTCCAAGCAGGATACATAGCCAGTAAGCACAGGAGATGTCTGACATCATTAGCATCAGGTAAATAATGCAAATCAAAACCACAATGAGAGACTACCTCTCACCCAATAGAATGGCTCAAATCAAAAAGACAGGCAATATAACAAGTGTTGGTGGGGATGTGGAGAAATTCCTCTTACTCTGCTGGTGGGAAGGGAAAATGGTGTCACCACTCCAGAAACCAGCCTGGCAATTCCTCAAGCAGTTTAACATAGAGTTATATGGCCCAGCAATTTCACTCCTAGGTGTAGACCCAAGAGACATAAACCCTATGTCCACACACAAATGTTCACGCCAGTATTATTCAGAGTAGTCAAAATGTGGAAACAGCTCAAGTGTCCATGGTGAGTGACGGATGAATGGATAGAAAAATATGACCTATCCGTACCATGGAATATTACTCAGCTCGGAAAGGAGTGGAGTGCTAGCACATGCTACAACATGGATGGACCTAGAAAGCACGATGCCGAGTGAAAGTAGCCAGGCACAAAAGTCCGATATCATCACTTGTATGTGGAATGTTCAGCGGCCTATCTGTAGAGACAGAAGTAGCCTGATGTTTACCAGGGGCCGGGCTCGGGGAAATGGGTGGGGGGGGGGGATTGAGGGTTTCTTTTGGAGATGATGAAAATGTTCTAAAATTTGGGCAATGGTTGCACAACTCTGAATCAACTGAATACCACTGACTTGTACATTTTAAATGGGTGCATTGTGTGGTATGCGAATTATACTTCAATCAAGCTTTTGTCAAAAAAGAACGAGGGTGAGCTTCTCGTCCCTCGAGGTGTTCAAGAAGCATCTCATGGCTCCCTGTAGAGGAGATTCCTGCCTGGCCTTGTTGGGAGTTGGATGGGTGACAGTTTATTTATTTATTTTTTTATTTTTTTAATTTTTTTTTCAACGTTTTTGTTTATTTTTTTGGGGACAGAGAGAGACAGAGCATGAACGGGGGAGGGGCAGAGAGAGAGGGAGACACAGATTTGGAAACAGGCTCCAGGCTCCGAGCCATCAGCCCAGAGCCCGACGCGGGGCTCGAACTCACGGACCGCGAGATCGTGACCTGGCTGAAGTCGGACGCTTAACCGACTGCGCCACCCAGGCGCCCCTGGATGGGTGACATTTTAAAACACCTTTATGGAGATACAACTTTTCAGTCTGACCTTGACCTCGTTGATTTGCTGACCAGTAGATCAATGGGATTAATGATGTATTGGGGGCAGTAAACACCTGCTAGGTTATGCTGAAGCTGGCCGTGGGAACCTGGGGACACAGATGTGGATGGGCCTCCGACCTCACATGGCCTACATCCCACAGGCTGGCTTTCTAAAATCCTGGAGCATCGGTTTCCTTATATGTACAGTGAGGTTGCTGAGAGCTTTATGGAGGGAGCTGTGCAGAGTCTAACACCTCTCTGCCGACCAGGCCCTTCCTTTCACTTGGTGCCCCCCCGCCCCGCCCGCAACATGCAGGGATGACCCTATACGGTGGAGCCATCGCGAGAGGCACATGGAGATGCCCCAGGCCTGGCCACTGGGCCAGAAGTCGCTGCTGTGGAGATGGCTGTGCTCTCCCTGGCATCTGGGGTGGGCCAGATGAGCGCCACCCCCCCTTCCCCCCCACCCCGGCCTCCCCCAGGCCTGTCGAGGTAGAAGCTGGAGGAGTGGGCTGTATGGACACTCAATGAACCATTTCCATGGTAGACAGAGAGCCCCAGATGCTTGGGCCCCAGAGACAGCACAAGTGATGTGCAGGGGCCGGCACGTGCTTGCTCGGCCAGGGCTGTGTCTCAGGTGAGCACACACACACAGCTGTACCTCTGGGGGGGGCGGAGCCACAGTGGCGGGCGTGGTGACCTCTAGGCTGCCTAGTACTTGAGGGAGGGCACCCGTCAGGTGTCCCCTGTGAAACATAACCTCCCTGATGAGTTGCATTTTGCCAGTCATCAGGGAAGGCACTGGGTTTGCGGCCTAGCCCTGCAGTGGGGGAGGTATGTGTGATTTCTCGTTGGGACTAGGGGGTAGAAATGTGATGTCTTTGGCGTCTGTCTTGCTTTTTGGCTTATCCATTATGGGAGGGCATTTGTTCTCTCTTCCCTCCTTCCGACCTGCCTGCCTGCGACAAACCCACTCCATGCCGGACCTGTGCACCTCGGGTGTGGATGCACTGCAGGCCTGCCCATCCAGGTGCAGGGAGAGTGGGAGGCTGGTGGCCGGCTCTGAGTTGGAACTTTACCACCCATTCCAGCAGAAGGAGGCCGGAAAGAGAGGAAGAATTCCCAGTCAGGGGTGGGAAGGCCTCACAGAGGAGGTGATCATTTAGTGTTAACTCGGAAGGTCTCCGACATAGGGCCAGAAGGCCCCCAGGAGGAGCAGGTGCAGAGGCTTGGGAGGAGGAGGGGAGAGGCTGGGGGAGGGGCGGCAGAAGGGACGGAAGGGGCAGTAGGACCAGGGAGGAGGACAGCTGGGTCACAGGAGCGTAGCTGCCTATGCAGATTCTTATAAAAGGGCCCTAAAGGGCAACTGGGAGCTGGCCTGGGGCTGCGGCCACCCCCACACCTTGGAGGCTCTGGCCAGCAGGGCCGTGACCTCCGGCTGACCCACGCAGACCTCAGGTGGACAGCAGTTCTGGGGTGGAACTGTTCCAGGCTGTTTGTGTAAATCTCGTGTCCCGACTCATTGCCTCTGTGTCCCGCACACACCGTCCAGGATCCATCTGGTATGGATCTGTCTAGAACACTGCTGGCTCTCTGGCCTTTTTACCCCAGAAACTGGTTTGCCTGAGCTGCGGCCCCAAGGTCTGTCCTAAACTGTGTCATTCACTTGTATTCGTTAAAATTCACTAGATGCATATGGGACAATACCGCTGTTACTGTTAACAGCACTATTGATCAGAACCTCATGCGCGGGGCTCTGTTATATTATCTCATTTAATCTTTAGAACAATCTCGTCAGGAAGGTTCAATTATCCCCACTTGTACAGATGAGAAAGCCGGGGCTCAGAGAGGTTAAGGAACCTGTCCCTGAGGTTACACAGCACAAATGTGGCACCGGGGGCATTCAGGCTCTGGACTGCTTGATTCCAAAGCCAGTGCTCTCAACCACCCCTCAGGGCCTCTCGAAGGGGTCGAAGGGGTCGAGCACACACCACTGCCGGAAGCTCTTAGGCACTCAGATGAACCCAGGGTCGGGTGGGATGCGGTGGGTGGGTGCTCCGGCCAGGTGGAGAGATGTGGGAACGTGCAGCTGGAGGGGAGAGGGTGTGGCTATGCGGGAAGGCATTCCAGGAGGAGGGAAGTTCAAGGGCAAAGGCCTGGACGCAGGGCGGCTCTATTTGAGTTGTCAGTGGCTACGGAGCAGGGCTAAGGTGGTAACAGAGCCCTGGGACCTCACCTGGCCCTCAGGGATGTGCTAAGGGGATTAGTCCTTCTTTTGGGGCCCTTGGAGAGCCGTGGAGAGTGTGCCTCATCCACCGGCACTGGGTTGGGAGGGACCTGTCAGGGGGGGATGGCCGAAGACCCTAATCCTGAAAGGGAATCAGATCATGGACACCAGAGGGGCCCCAGACCCAGCATCGGGGTCTCTGTAAGATGATGTGGGCCAGGGAGCAGGTGGGTCTGTGGGGGCCCAGAGCGCAGAGTAGGGACCGTTGGCAGGGATAGGTCCTCCCTCCTTTCCTAACTCAGTAAGTGTTATGGAACGAACATTATTGAAAATAATGGGTTCAGGAACAAAAAGATGAAGAGAAGAGCTCACTGCTGTCCGGTAGGTAGTGAGGCCCTCATCACCACAGGTATGAAAGCAGGGGCTGGACCCTCACTTCTCCAGGCTGTGCTTTTCCTGCATGCCGTGATCAAATGGAGGCGCACTGCTCTCCTGCTCTTCTGTCTTTTCCTCACACTGTGAGCACCTGAGGGTGGAGGTCACTTAGTCATTCAACAAACCTTCACTGCATACCTAATATGTGCCAGGCACTGTGCTGGACGTTGAGGCTACGATGGGGAGCAGAGCACCCAAAGTCCTTCTATATCAGGGGACTCTTATTGTCTCTTTGTCCCCAGTCTCCAGCCTCAGGCCAACCCCCTGGGCACTGGGAACAGATTGGTAATGTTTGTTGAGCGAGAATGTTACCAGGCGGGATGTATCTGCTGTCTGTGCCGCCGTGATTGTCGATTCACAGCCTGCTCCCCTCCCGCCAGACCTCCCGGACCTGCCTCATTAACCGGGCAATTGTCATCTCAGTCCAGAGCAGGCCAAGCCCTCCACACGGGCGGCATCTGTTTAAAGGGCCTTGGGGCCAGTCTCCTCACTCTCTCCTCCCAGGAATGTCTCCCTTGGGATGCAATATACGAAGAACGCCCCTACGTGGTACCTGAGGATCCCTGAGTGTCCACTGTGCCTCTTGGCGATCTGTCACCCAGCCTTCCTCCTTGTTAGGCAAAGTCAGAGCAGAGGTGCCTGAGGCCTGTAGCAGGCTCTGGATGCTGTGACAGGGTCGGCCTGCAGTTTTCAGGGGCCAGGCTTCATCTTGTAAATTGGAATCATCTGGAGTAGTAGCTGGGGCTCCCGGGGTTAATCTGCCCTGGCACTGATTAGCTCCTGCTCCCTGGGGCTCAGCACAATCATCCCAGGGAAGGAGCAGGTGGCCTGGCAGCTTGGCACCTCTGCAGGGTTGGGTTGGGGGGCTTGAGGTTCCCCTTCTTCCCAGGGCAGCACAGGGAGGTGCAGGCCCCGCCAGCTTCATGCAACACCTCCCACCATGAGCATGTGGGAGACTAGATGGGGGCAGAACTGAGGTCCTTGTGTGTGTCGCCTGGGGATAAGGGCAACTTGCCTTCATTGGGAATATGCCAGGCACTTGACACGTGTGTTGCTTCATTGGATCCCCCAGCTGGGGGTGGCTATTAAACCCCCCATTTTACTCATGCAAAGACTAAGTGCTGGGAAGGTCAAGCCACTCTGCCCAGGTCACATCCCTGGCATTTGGCAGAGCCAGGATTCGAAACCTGGTGGATACTCACCTGCCAGGCTGTGCCGTGCCCCCCCCCACCCCCTGGCTGAGGATCCAAGGCTCAGAGGGGTGAAGCGACCTACTCAAGGTCACACAGCCATCGAATGACGTTGCTCAGTGAGCTTCCACTGCAGCGTGTCTAGTGAAGGCTGGATGATGTCCTTGCTCCATTCCGACACCCAGAGGTGGCAAGGGGATGGGAGCCGTGGCCTCAGGGAGTGTGAGGACCAAGTGGCTCCTGTGCAGAGTACCTGGAGAGTGGGAAAGAAAGTTGCCGACGGAGAAAACCCAGCGGTGTTCAGCACAGGCCCACCCGCCCTGGGCTGTTAGGAGGAGGTGCCGTGAGCTTGGAAAAGCCCCCCGCTGCCAGGCTTGCTGGAATGAGCAATGCACAGCACAGGCCACCGGAAAGACTCCTGTGTGGTTCCCCAAGGAAGGTTGTGGAGGTGGGGACAGTTGTGGGCAGGGGAGGGCATCAGGGTGGGCCAGGCTGCCAGAGCTGATATCCTACCAGACCGCCCAAACCCAACCGGTCAAGAGGGTCCCAGCCCAGCTGGCTCAGGGAGGCTGGCTTCTCCACAGACGCTCTGGGGAATGATTCCACAGGCGGTCAGCAAATTGTGGCCCGGCTGCTTAACTGGACCCAGAAAGGAATGCATTACAGGGGATCGCAGCACAGGCATGTTTAGTCTGTGCTCCTCTAACCACACTGGAGGAGAGGGGAGGGGTGGAAAGACAGAGGACGACTTAGAGAGTGGACACTGTTTGCTTCTGCTTCTCCAGAGTCGGGAAGCGGCGTCTCTAGGTTCCAGGTGCCCGCGTGCTGCAAGCTTGTGGCCTGCTGAGTGTGGCCCCAGTGTCTGGGGCCTCTGACCCTGAACGTTGTTTCACCTGGCTTCAGCCAGAGACAGCTGGCCTGTAGGCGATGCTCAGGGTTGCGCACTGCATCCTTGGAAGCCGCTCTTTGCGGGTGACTCACACGCTGTTTTTCCCATAGAGCGTTGGTCCAGGTATGATTCTTGTCCCCATGCCTGCCTTCTGGTCAGGTGTGACCCTGGTCCAGCTGCCCTGCCTTGACTTAGATGTGGCCTTTGCCTCCCCGGGAGGAAGGGATCAGAGGGCAAATCCTGCCAGCTCCCCACCCTCAGTAGGTAGATATGAAGCAACTGGAAAACCAGTGTGGGGCTTGTGTGGGCAGCCTGGGGAGGGAGGCGGATAAGACACGGGAGCGAGGGGAGAGGCTCGCCCGAATCAGCACACCATTGGACGGTGGGGAAAGTTCAGCCACCCACTTCGCTTTGGAAACCCTCCATTTGTTCCCTCACGCGGGAGCTGTTTATCTGGCCCTGGCTGTGGGTCAGGCGTGAGCTGACCGGGAAGGTGGATGTGAATGAACCTGTGCAAGAAAGCCCGGGTGCAGGCACGGAGGCATGGGTGTGTTTGAGGGGCTTGGGCTGGGAAAGATGAAAGGAGGCATCCCCAGGTGGGTTCCTGGGCCTGGGTTCTTACAGGTGAATAGGAGTTCACCCGGTGGACAGGGAGTGAGAGGGAACAGAGGGAACAGCACGGGAGGGTAAACAATGACATTAGGGTCCGAGAAGAGCTCTGGGGACTGGGAGGGAGAAGATGCTGGTGGCCAGATGCTGAAGGGCCCCGTGGTCCCTCTGGACGTGGTGCTTTTGGCTGCAGCAGTGGAAAACTGGGAAGTTGTCTGTAAACCTGGGAAGAATTTATTCTGCCGAGCTATTCTCCAGCTTGACCAGTTCAGTTTAGCCTTGAGTGGCTCTTCCAAGCTTAGTTAATTGTCACTCTTTACTTGCTCATATCCCTCTCTGGCCACCTACCCACTGACCCAAACTTCACTAGGTTCCAAACTACTAGATACTTCTAAAAACCTGAATTTTAAAGTTGTGTGATTTGGCAAAGTGTTTGGTGAGTCAGAGTACATATATATGTGTATATATATATATATATATATATATATATATATATATATAATATACGTTAAAAATAAAACCTGTACATTAATGTATATTAAAAATAAAATATATATAACATATTAAAAATAAAATATTTTATTTATATATGTATATATATGTGTGTGCGTATATATATATATATATATATATATATTCAGTGACTTATTCATTCAAGATTCATTCACGATCTATTTATTGAGCACCTACTGTGTGCCAGGCTGGGAATATAGCAGTGAGAAAGATCTCTTGTCTCTGGGACTTATGCTGTAGGTAAATGGAGTCGACAAGTAAGTAAAAAGTCAAAGCAGAGCACATGGGGTGATGTCACAACACGACTGGGGTGGCAGAGATGTTTGTTGGGGGTCAGGGAGGGCTTCCTGAGAGAGATGAGGCTTGCACAGCAAACAGCAGCAATATTGAGAATATTATCAGTGAGTTGTACCTACACACATGCTCCTCCTACCCCTAGCTCCGCCGGGATGACCCAGGTGACCGCTGTCCTCAGTCTTGTGTCTAACCCTCACCTTGGTTTTGTTTTAGTACATCATGCACACAAAAGTATTAAAAAAAATTCTTTAGTGTTTATTTATTTTGAGGGAGAGAGACCGAGAGAGAGAGAGAGAGAGAGAGAGAGAGAGAGAGAGAGAGAGAGAACGAGCAGGGGAGGGGCAGAGAGAGAGGGAGACACAGAATCCAAAGCAGGCTCCAGGCTCCAAGCTGTCAGCACAGAGCCTGACGCGGGGCTCAAACCCATGAACCGCAAGATCGTGCCCTGAGCTGAAGTCGGACGCTCAGCCGACCGAACCACCCAGGTGCCCCAGTTTTTTTTTTAATGTTTCCTATGATTTTACAATTTTTATTAAAGTATATTTGCAGAGAGTAAAGGGCACACATCTTAGCTGGTTCTTCCCTTCATGTACACCTGTGTGCCTGACATGGGGATGAAAACCGACAGCCTCTCCAGGGCCCCAGAAGACCCCCTCTCGTCCCCCTGACCAGCCAGTGGCTCCCCACCCCAACCACTGTTTTGACTCTCAGCAGCATGGATTAGTTTTGTGTGATTTTGGACTTAACATACATGGAGTCATGTGCTATATAGCCCTTTGTCTGGCTTCTTGCACGCACCTTTGTGAGAGAGGTGCCAATTTTTGTGTATAACCGTGGCTGGTTCACTTTCATGGCCCATCAGTACTCCGTGTCTTTTGGTGGATGCACGCGCAGGTATCTGCTGGGTATGCACTGGGAGTAGAATTGCAAAGGGCTCTCATAGAAACAGTTTTCCAGATTGCTTTCTGCACTCCCCCGACAAAGAATGAGGGTTCCTGTTGTTTCAGAGTCTCAACCACATTTGGGGTTGTCAGCCTTCTGGCTCTTAGCTGCTCTGAGGGTATGCTGGGATCTCACTGTGGTTTGGTTTGAGTACCTTGTAAAAGCTTTCGCAGCCGTTAGAACTTCCCCCTTATGAAATGCGTGACCCAGTCTCTTGCTCACTGTTTTTATTGGGTTGTCTTGTTACTGAACGTCAGGAGGTACAGGTATTATGGGTGCAAGCCCTTTGTGAGATTTATGTATGGTGAATGTCTTTGCCCAGTCTGTGGTTTCTCTTTCATTCTGTTTATGGTGTTAGGGTAAACGGAATTTCTTAGTTTTACTAAACTTCACTGCGTAGGTTTATATAATTCTTTATTGGTGACACAGGTTTCTTTGGACACCACCTGCTTTTTCATTGACTTTGAAACATATTTTGAAGTACGGGTCAGGCACTATGCTAGGCACGAGAGGTATATGGTGAAAAAGACCCAACCCCTGCCGTTCGGACATCCACAGCCTAAGAGAAGACAGACAGATGCGTAATTCATCAGTGACATCTCAGGTGATAAGGGTGGTGACAGGGAAAATCCTTAGGACAGTGGGCATATAGAGGCAGATCCCCTAACCCAGTTTGTGGGGATATAGATGGCTTCCTGGGGGAGGTGACATCTTAGCTGAACCCTGAAAGATAGAAAAGGTTAGGCAAGCAAAGAGGAGGGTGAGAAGGGAAGAAGGAGTCCAGGCAGAAGGAATTATTCACGTAAAGGGCAGAAAGTTCTGAAATGCCCTTCCCTGGCTATTCTAGCCCTCTGTAGGGAGCCTCAGGATGACTCAGGATTGCTGCCCTTGGCCCGAGTATGACTTGGGAATTTGGTTCCCACCCTCTGTTGCAGACAGGGCAAAGCTTGGGTGTCCTGATCAGTCTCCCTTGGCTCTGTGGAAGCGGGGGTGGGGCCCCAGATTCTCGGCCCTTCCACTGTGCCTGGGAGAGCACAGCAGACCCATGGAGAGAGAGGGTCCACGCCCCCCACATCAGAGCAAGTGCAGCGTCTGCACAGAGCTGCCCAGGCATGTGCCAGATGGCATAGGTGCCGTGCAGACACATCCGAGGGTAAAATAAAGCGAGAAATATGGAAGGAAGGGAAGATGGAGGGAGCAGAGTCATGGTTTTCATAGAGCAAGTTTGTTCTTAGGAGACTCCTGCTGAAATCTGTAGGAGCGAAGTATCTTGAGCCTGGTAACTTATTTTTTAGCAGAACTAAAAAGTGTGTAGATAAGTATTTAACCGGGTGTTCATGGTATTAGGTTGAACCATGAAATTACTATTTTTATAGATGGAAAATGGTCACATATCAGCAATTTCATACGGTTCAACCTAAAGCTATTTTCCGATCGCGCTCTCTAAAAATTTTTGTAATGTGATGTTAGGAAAAAAGAAAAAGGAATCTCACCTCGAAAAAAAGGAACGTAATGAAATTTTCTCATAATTGCTCCATGCTATAAAGCAACTTAATAAGAACTGCAGTTGAGGAGCTCAAAAAAATAGAAGATTAAAAAACTCAGGGTGAGATGAAAAGGGAGATTGAGGACCTAAGGAAAAAATTGAAGATCAAAGCAGTATTATTAAGGACGAATAAATAAATTAGGAGCAGTGAGGAATAGAAGATATACTGCTGAAATGGAGAAAATGTCAGAAACGGAAGACTTAAGGTAACCAGGATGAATGTGGCTCAGAAAAAATGAGGGGAAGAGATAAAAGCAATTAGCAAGAACCAGCCGGTGTGCAAGAAAACACCGGTGATGCTCGGAAGCTTAGTTTACGTTTCTGAAGGGGGACGGTGGCTAACGCTCAAATGGAAGAAGCATCCAGAAGAAGATGCACTAGAGAAGCAAAGGTTGGACAAGCCCGCTGCGTTGCAGAAACATCTGATCAGATAGATCCAAGCTCAGACAAGAGGAAGAATTCTCCAGGCATCTATGCAAAAGCTAGTAGTGAACAATTAATCCATTTACCATTTAAATACAGAGTGAAGAGGAAACCAAGTTATGAACAGAATGTGAGTTTGAAAACTGGACGATGTAAAAATAGTGAGGTCATGAAAATTGGGAGGTAGGGGAGAGGAGGGGCGTGGGTGTGATCATGTGAGTGTCCTCATCTTTTATCTGCTATGTGCAATGGCCCCTCCTCACCCCACTGTGTTACCTTCTGCAAGGTGGGGGTTCCTCTCTGTTTTGTTCACTGCTAGTCTGCATTGCCTTAGAACAGTGCTTGGCACATGGGTTGCTGAACAGATGGATGCATGGGTGGATGGATGGATGGGTGGATGGATGGATGGATGGATGGATAGACAAGGTGGCCAGGAAGCATCTCCTATATGAATATTGGGCCCGTTTAAGCTGTGAGGCCTCAGTTTCATGGTCTTGGGACGTGGTGCAAATGAGTATTTATATACCAGTAAAGTGGTTCTGGGATGGGTAGAGTGGCTGAACTAGTCTGGCATATCCCACCTGGAGGTGGACTTGTGGCACAGGATGGTCCCTAGTGTTTGTTTCAGGGGGTCCGATTTTGAAATGGCTGGATGACACGTTGCCTTTATGCTTTTGTCTTTTTTTTTTAATGTTTATTTATTTTTGAGAGAGAGAGCGAGACAGAGTGCAAACGGAGAAGGACAGAGAGAGAGGGAGACACAGAATCTGAAGCAGGCTCTAGGCTCTGAGCTGTCAGCACAGAGCCCGATGCGGGGCTCGAACTCATGAACCGCAAGGTCATGACTTGCACCGAAGTCCGGCGCTTAACTGACTGAGCCAGCCAGGCGCCCCTGTGCTGTTGTCTTATTATTCAGGATGGGAATGGGAAACACATGCCGGTCTAGTTCCAGGTGCCAGGATGAGCATGAAACATTTTCTGCATCAAACTTGTGACTTGGGTGGACATAAGAGCAGGAAAGGGGACAGGGAGCCGCTCCTACTGAGCTGAGCTCCTGCAAAGTGCCAGGCCCAGCGCTGAGAGTTCCTCACACCTGCTTATGCCATTCGGGCCTCACAGAGCTCCTCAAAGCCAAGCATCGCTGTCCCCATTTTGGAGATCAGAAAACCGAGGCTCGACATCAGCCACCTCTCGCTGGTTTCGAGCCATCTGGGTGTGGTACGTCACCTCATCTGTAAACTGAGGATAAGCCCGGCACCCCCACCTCATGGGACTGTGGGGGCCAAAGCGCCACAACAGTCGTGGAAGGGGTTCTGCAGATCACACAGCCCGCTGCAGATGCCACCCTCACTGCAGCCACGACCCGGAAGCTGTTTCTTGGTCTTCCCCGGCCTGCAGCTCCAGTGGGCACAGCCGCTCACTGTGGTTTCTAATTCCTTCTTGACTCAGGGGCTCTGGCGCTGAGCTGCTTGCTGAGGGTTTTCTTTATCACAGGCCCACCTGGGATCTGGCCATGGTGCTGGAACCTCCTGCACCCACCCTCCGCGGCCCCGCGAGAGTGCTCTTGGGGTTTGTAATCTTCCCCGACCAGCAGGGACTTAGCACCACAGCCTATTATGGTGGGAAATGCCAGCTCCTCACTTTTGAAGACTGGACAATACCCACCCTGGAAGGGGTTTCACAGACGTGCGGGGGGAGGTACGGCTGGAGCTACCCTCAGAGCGTGGCGGAAGAGGAGTCCACCTCCACAAATCCGCTTGGCCTGGACGCAGGCCAGGGGACTAGGGCAGGGAAGCTGAGCACAGGGACAGAGGGATGCCCAAGCCCCCACAGACACCCACCCAAGTCCTTGTCTGTTCACGGGCACATTCCTGAGAGCCGGCATGGGGGCCGGCACATGGTGAGTAAACTTGAGACAAAAGAGGGACAGAAGAAGGGAGACTTGATCTTTGGACCTGGGCCATGTGACTAAGGTCAGTCTTCACCTGCTGATGGGCAGGGTCCTCTGTCAGTTTACCCAGAATCCTTCACTTATCACTTGCCGACAGATCGGTTCCCAGACTTAATTTTAAGCCTGTCACATTGTGTCTCTACAACTTACTAATTTGCTTGGCAAGTATGTTTTTGTTGCCGCTGCTGAGGTAAGGTTTGTTTGTTCTGGGACGGCGGAGCCTTCTCATCCTGCGTGTTTCCTGTGTCTCACATACTCTGTTCACACCCCACTCCCAATGGCAGGCTGGAGTGTGGGCATCGCAGGGACAGGATCAAGAGTCTCTGCAATATGCGGGCGCCCTGACTACAAATATGTCTTTAAGTTTGTTTTTGAGAGAGAGAGAGAGAGAGAGAGAGAGAGAGAGAGAGAGCGCAAGCACGTACAAGCAGGGAAGGGGCAGAGAGAGAATCCCAAGCAGGCTCCCTCCTGTCAGCGTGGAGCCTGATGTGGGGCTTGAACTCACTGACTCTGAGATCATGACCTGAGCCAAAACCAAGAGTCGGATGCTCAACCGACTGAGCCATCCAGGTGCCCCTAGAAATCTGTCTTATGCCTGTGGGCCGAGAGGTGTATAGGGGTGCTAGGGAAACTGAAGCATCGTCACAGGGAGGTTTAACAAAGGGACAAGTTGCAGAGATGTGAGTGAAGTAAAGGAAGCCAGCAGGGCTGATGCGGCACCCAGAGTTGAGCAGCAGTGGGCAGCCAGCCATGTGCATATGTGTAAGTATGTGTGTGCACGTGTGCAGGTGGTGTGTGCGTGTGCCTGTGTGGCATTAATGGAATCCAGTGAGCACTGTGGCTCTAAGAGAAGGCTCCACAGCACGACCTATGTGCATAGGGAGGGGAGCAAAGCTCCAGACCAGCAGGAAGGGAGCCTGGGACAAATACCCCAGCCCCTCCCTCCTCTGTCCTTCCAGTCTCCTCCCGGGGCCTCCATGGGCTGAAAGAACTCAGCCAAGAGCACAGGGGAGCCTGGCTGATTCCATCTGTGGAAATGAACCTCCCAGAGGTCGACTCCCAGCTCCATGTCGGGGTTGAGCAGAGATGTCATTTATAAAATGGCCGCAGTAAGAGTATAGACCTTAATGAGTATTGCAGGGAATAAATGAGGTATTGGATGTAACATGCTCGTAATGGTGCCTGGCCCCCATGAACACTCCTATCAGTGGCCTTTACCATTATTATAACTCTTTTTATACCCTCATAGAAAGTATCCAGTACAGACGTTTTTGTGGTAAAATACACATGACAAAAAATTTACCGTTTTAACCGTTCTTTAAGCGTCCAGTTCAGTGACAAGCCCATTCACACTGTTGTGCAACCGTCCCCACCATCCTTCTCCAAAGCCTTTTCATCTTCTCCAACTGGAACTGTCCCTCCTGAATACTAACTCCCCATCCCATCCCCCAGGCCCTGACACCCACCCTCCTACTTTCTGTCTCTAGGAATCTGACTTCTCTAGGGACCTCATGTAAGTGGGATCACATGGTGTTTGTCCTTTTGTTACTGGCTTATTTCACTGAGCATAGTGTCCTCAAGATTTGTCCGTGTTGTAGCGTGTGTAAGAATTTCCTTTTTAAGGCAAAATAATATTCCATTGTATGGGTATTCTACATTTTATGTATCCATTCATTACTAGGAAAAAAACGTTGATGGTCACTTGGGTTGTTTCTGCCTCTTGGCTATTGTGAGAATTACTACTATAAACATAGGTGTGCAAATACCTGTTTGAGACCCACTTTTCATTCTTTTCAGTAAATACTCTGAAGTGGGATTGCTGGATCACATGGTAATTCTATTTTTAATTTTTTGAGGAACCACCATACTGTTTTTCATAGTAACTGCAGCGTTTTACATTCCCACCAGCAGGGCATATGGGTCCCAATTTGTCTACATCATCACCAACACTTGTTATTTTCTGTTTGTTTGTTTGTTTGTTTGTTTGTTTGTTTGGGGCTTTTTTTGGATGGTAGCCATCTAATGGATGTGAGGCTCCAGCACAGACTTTTGTACATAGTAAAAATGGATGGATGGATGGATGGATGGATGGATGGATGGATGGATGGATCGATGGCAGGTGGATGGATGGATGGATGGATGGATGGATGGATGGATGGGTGGATGGATGAATGGGTGGATGGTTGGATGGATGGTGGATGGATGGATGGATGGATGGATGGATGGATGGATAGGTGACTGGATGGATAGATGGATGGATGGATGGATGGATGGATGGATGGATGGATAGGTGGATGGATGGATGGATGGATGGATGGATGGATGGATGAATGGGTGGATGGTTGGATGGATGGTGGATGGATGGATGGATGGATGGATGGATGGATAGGTGACTGGATGGATGGATGGATGGATGGATGGATGGATGGATGGATAGGTGGGTGGATGGATGGATGGATGGATGGATGGATGGATGGATCGATGGGTGGATGGATGGATGGGTGGATGGATGGATGGATGAATTGACTGACTGACGGATGGATGGATAGATGGATGGATGGATGGGTGGATGGATGGATGGATGGGGCAGATGTTCATTAATGCAAGAGTCCTGTTGGTAACACTTGGCTACCAGTTAGCTAGAGTATCTCTATGGATTAGAAAACAGTATAATACTTCTTTTAAAGTGCTCTGTAAGAGTTTTCCTTCTTTCTCCATTTGTCCTGCTAACAGAATTCTGAAGCCACAGCATCTGTGACTGTAGATGAACTGACTTAGCAACGCAGAGGCATGGCGTCGAGACTGAATTGGTGGGTGTGCTTTGGTGTGGCTGTTAGAATGTACCCCACCTAGTTACAGTGCTAGAAATAAATATGATGTTTCCCCTACAGAGAAAGCTTCATTCTTAAACCATCCCTGGGAAAGAAGTGTGGTGCCTCTGTCCAGGATGCCTCCTGTGACCTCAAGGTCTGCCTTTTGCACACAGAATCCTCTTAAATCAGCCCTTCCCTGTGTCCCCTCTCTTGGCCTCCTGCCCAGCTTTGAAACAACAGACAAGGATGGCCCACAAGAACACAGGAGAAATTAGGGGGTGTAGTGGGAAGTTAGGGGCCCCTATGTTTGACTTCCAGTCACCTTCCTTCCTAGTTGTGTGCTTTGGGCAAGCTGATTTCGGTTTCTTTGTGCACCATCAGTCGCGTCTAGTGCAGGGTAAGAACAATGGAACTCATCTTGCAGGTTTGCTGTGAAGACAGTATGAGGTGATCCTAGGTGGTCCCTCCAAAGGTGAGTTGAATGCAGCAGTGCACTAAGGTAGGACACAGGAAACCTGGAATGTAATGTGGTCTTGCCTCGATTTCCCCATCTTGCACACACTTTTGTTTCTTGGCCCGTGTTACAGCCTTCCACAGTTACCTCTCTCACTCAGGATCTCATTTGATTGTCCCAAGAAATGGTCACCTCTGATTTAAAAATGAGGACATGGAGGCACAGAGAGGTCTAGTGACTCACCAGAATCACACAGCAAGGCAGTAAGTAAAAAGAGCAGATGAAACAAAGCCAGGGCAGCATGGGGCATGAAGGTATAAGGCGTCGGAGATGGCTGGGGGCCAGTGTGGTGATCTGTCTCCTTGTTCGACCACCTCCCGTTAGAACATCCCCAGTCCTGAGAGCGGAAGACAGGCCTTCTTACTCCTGTCTCTGCCCCAGAGTCACCTGCCAGGTGGGAGTCAGACACACCTGGGTTTCCTCCTTTCCCTGCCAGGCATCAGCCCTGTGACCTTGGGCATTTAGTTCACCAGCTCAACTTCCTCATCTATAAAAGGACCCGACCTTGAATTCTGATGAAAGTCCTCCTTAATAACTCATTAAGAGTTATTGTTGGTGATTACAAAAGTAATGCCTGATCACCACCATTTCAGATTTAGAGAGTCCGGGAGAGCAGAAAGAAGAAAATAAACCTTGCAGGGCTCCACTGAGGCGAAGCAAAGGCCCTTCCAGTCTGTTTTCTACGCATTTCTAGGTTTTTCAGAGTCAAAAACACTTGGTAGAGTGCTGGTAAATGACAGGGACGGGAGGGGGCTGTGTTCCCCAAGAATTCTGTAGGGCTGGATAATATTCCACTGTGGGCATAGCCCATATTTTCTTGATCTGTTCATCCATCGAGGGACACTTAGGTTGTTTCCATGGCTTGGCTCTTGTGAATGTTTTTCAGCCATAAAAAGGAGGCAGTCCTGCCATTTGCAACAACATGGATGAACCCGGAGGGGATCATGCTAAGGGAAATAAGCCAGACAGAGAAAGATGGCATCACTTACATGTGGAATCTAAAACAAGTGTCAGACTCAGAATCAGAGAGCAGGATGGCCGTTGCCAGGGGCTGTGGGTCGGGTGGGAGGAGGGGGTGGTGTTGGTCAGAGAGCACGGACTTTCCGCTATAAGATGCGTACGTGCTGAGGATCTGACGTACAACATGATGACTGTAGTTAAGAAGGCAGTAGGGTGGGGCGCCCGGGTGGCTCAGTCAGTTAAGTGTCTGACTCTTGGTTTTGGCTCAGGTCATGATCTCTTGGTTTCATGAGGGTTTGGTGAGTTCGAGCCCTGAGTCGGGCTCTGCAATGGCAGCATGGAGTCTGCTTGGGATTCTCTCTCTCTCCCTGTCTGCTCCTTCCCTACTTGTGCTGTCTCTGTCTCTCTCAAAAATAAATAAACTTAAGAAAAAAAGAAGACCATAATATATACTTGAAAGTTGTTAAGAGAGTAGATGTTAAGTATTCTCACCACACAGAAACAAACAAACAGGTAATATGAGGTGATGGATGTGTTAATTAACCCGAGTATGGCAAATATTTCACGATGTATGCATGCATCACATCATCACATTGTACGATGAATTATGCTTCTGGAAAGCTGGGGAAAAACAGAATTCTTTAGGATTGCTTTTGCCCTCAGTGCCAATTACTTGCAGGGAAGGGGGCCTTCCCGGGTAGGGGGAGGCTTTGACGCTGGGCAGAGGGAAGGATACCCTTCCTAGTTCATGGTCAGCCCAGCTGCCTCAGCTGCAGGGGGGGACAGCCAGCTGAGTGAGGGCAGAGAGGTCTGGGGAGGGGGGCTCCCTAAGGGCAGCAGGTAGGACTCCCAAGTGGCCCCTACAGGCTTCGAGAAAGGAAGCCTATGAGACCCCCTGAGCAGAGGGTGGGGGGCCACCCACTCTAGGGCTGGGGGACAGGAAAACTGAAGGGCAGGGTTGGCAGGGGCTCACTTTTGCACTTGGAGAGAGACAGCCCTGGAGGCAGGTGGTGAAGAATGGCCAGTGCTGGTGGCCCACAGATCTGGTCTGGATCTGTGCCCTGAGTCACCTTGGGTAAGCCCCAGAGCTCTCTGAGCCTCAGTTTCCTCAACCGTAGTGGGGGATGAGGAATCCGACCTCACCAGGCTGTTGGAGAATCTGAGGTGCTGGCCACGAAGTCCCATGTGAGGTGCTTGACTCAGAGGGGCTGTTACTCTGGGGTGAGGCTCGTGTGACCCCCACCCCGGGATGTCCCCACTGAGGAAGTTGGGGGTGCTTGGCACATGCCTCACAATAGAGGTCACATTTCTGAGTCGTGAGCCCTCGTGTCCACCCGTGAACCTCTCACAGGGACTGCATCAAATGGCCTCCTCCCCTCTAAGAAGGGGCAAGATGTCATTTTCTCCAGGAAGCTTTCTCACTCCCCACCTGACTCTCCACCTTACACTGGGCCAGGGGCCTCCTCCCACCCAGTAGCTTCCTGTGACACAGGGTTGATTCCAGTCTGTTTTGTCACCTGACCCCACCCGATCTCTTCCCAGTGCTACCTGCAGACAGCACGTGGCTCCTGAGTGCAGGAATGATCAGATGCACTATTTTTTTAAATTTTTAATATTTGAGAGAGAGAGAGAGAGAGAGAGAGAGAGAGAGAGCGAGCAGGGGAGAGGGGAAGAGACAGAGAGAATCCCAAGCAGACTCCTTGCTCAGCACAGAGCCTGATGTGGGGTTCAATCCTGCAACCCTGGGATCATGACCTGAACCAAAATCAAGAGTCAGATGCTCAACTGACTGAGCCACCCAGGCGCCCTCAGATGCACTATTTTCATGTCAATGTGTTTTTAGTATCAAAGAAGATAAAACACTACAGAAAGTTTGAGAAATAACGTCTAAGGAAAAAAAAAAAAAAAGACCCATCCACCTCCCCAGAGCACAGCTATTACCACTCTGGTGTATTTCCTCCTAGTAAATTTTTCTCAGCATGCTTTTTATTTCCCAGTAGCAGAAAATTCGGGGCTCTGCTTTAATAATAACACCCAGCCTGTGGGTATTAACTCTCGGCCAGGTGTGGGCTTAATACTTTGGGGGTAGTTAGTCTTCACCCCACTTTGTGGCCAAGGAACTTAGGCGTGGACAATTGTCATGACTTGTCCAGGGTCGCGTGGAAACAAATGGACACAGCCAGCTGGCGTCAGGGCCCGAATTGAGAGCCAGATGGCTGTGCCAGGATCTTGGCTCTGTAGGCCACGGGGCCACACTCACTGCCAGAACATGGATATTTTCCCGGGTGCCCAGAGCATCAAGCACAGGACTCCCAGTGGCTACAGAACATTCCAGCAGGCCAACACCATCTGGGTGCTGGGCCCCATGACATACTGGGTGCCGAATTTGCTTCTGACCCTGGGCTGAGGGCCTTCCTGTGCCACGCCTGCCTCGGTTGGCAAGTTCAGCTCGAACCTTGGAATTGCTGTTTGAATGTTTTATTTTACAAGGATGCAAGGTTTGTGCTTTTGGGGGGGAAAAGCCCCCGCATAGGCCATGATAGGCAGGAGGAACAGAGAAGAAATTAACTTTTAATGTCCAGATAAGCTTGCTGACCCCAGGACTAAATTACAGAGATCCTCTGTGGGAGGGAGCAGCAGAAATTGTTAGAATTAGAGAAAACAGACAGGTCACTTGGGCCCTCTGGGTCTAGGGTTCCCCTTTCTACTGACTGGGGTTCACGCCTACCAACCTCACCGCCAGCCTTGTGCTAAAGCTTGAGGAGCTGGCCTGCTGTGAGGGGTGAAACACGTAGCTGGCTGACAGGGCAGTCCTCAATTCCCGGGTGCCCGTCTCGGGCATGTAAGCTGGGAGAGTGGGGCTGTCCCCGCAGGCCGGGGCACGAAAGAATAGGTGGTCGGCCACTAGGGGGCTCACCTAAGGGTAGAAGCTGGACCTTCATGGCCTTGATAGGACACCGTATCACCAAATACATTCAGCAAACAGAACATCACTCCCTACTGCTGCCACACAAGGCTGTGTGACCTTGACTTTCTTCATGCCCTCTCTGGACTTCAGCGTTCCCACCTGTAAAAGGGGCCTGCAGCTCCCCACCGGGTCGGGATGCCAGACACCAGCCTGTGCCTGGCAGGTCACCTCTCTGAACCTCAGTCTCCTTATCTGTAAGATGGGGCCCCACCTGGTGACCGCCTCGACATAGTCACGATAACCTCAGGGCCTGAATCTGGGTACTTGTAAAGAGGCCACTGCCTAGTGTGGTTTCGTCCCAGGGGTCCTGGTCATTCTCCAGCCGTGACGTCTGAGGCCCTAGGGACCCCGTGGCCAAGTTGGAAGTAGGCTCCTAAGTCACGTCTGTAGCTTGGCCCTGAAGTCAGCTTGAGCGAGGGGAGTGCCTGGCCCAGGAGGGGAAGCCGGTACCCTCCCTGCAGGAGACGGGGCCAGGTGTGGTGTTTCCCGTCTGCCAGACAGGAAGTCAAGGGAGGGTTCACACAGAAAGCTCCTGCTCCCAGCCTTAGACTGGGGAGGCCCGATCCAACCTGCCAGTGCCCCTTCCACCGGTCCTGTCCTCGCAGGAGGCCGCCCTTTGTGAGCATGGCTCCTCGTGCTGCTGTAGGCGCTCCGCGTGGGTTGGCAAAGTGGATTTTGTAAAATCCCACTTGTGTGCCGTGAGCGAGCATTTCCCATCCTAATGAAGGGAGACACGGGTTTGTTTGCATCCTCTGGATCTTCCTCTAAGAAAACCCATCAGGATTTCTGCAGGGTCCCCCTGAGAGGCCGACAAATCTCTACAGCACCAAGAGGAGGCTGCCTTTGAAGTTCTTGCCATCCTGGCCCGTGATCTGCAGCCACTGAGGCTCGGGGGGGGGAGGGGGGTGCCCTCCAGCTACAGGTCAGGGTGGGCCTCAGGGGCAGGGGTCCTGTCTGCAGCAGCCCTCAGGATCCCCCTCAGTGACCCCTGCATGTCTCTGCCTGGTTCTGGGCTGGGTCTGGGGCCCTGTGTCACCCCCACCCGGACCCCGAATGTGGCTGTTGGCTCTGCTCTGTGGTCTTTCCTGCCTGGGACTCCCCTCACAGCTGCGCTGCAACTTCCGGCTCTTCTAGGATGGGCTCTCCAGCCCCCTGCCCCTCACGGGGTGGGGCCTAGAGCTGACCACAGGCTGCAGGGTGGGGTGGGGAGCGTGAAGGGCGGGGACAAGGTGCTTTGCTCCTTCCCTCCCAGAGAGAGTCTTGGCCAGGACATTGATGCACACTCCAAGAAGAGGAGTGTTCCCCCGAGGCTTGCCTTTTGCACTGTGGTGTGTGAGGGGGTTGGAAATGCACAGTCATCCAGTGGGGAGGGAAGCGAGGAGCCTTGGTAGGCTGCTCGCATGGCCCTCCCCCCGGCCGTCCCCTTGGAGGTGGGGCTGCGTGAGGGCTGGATGGTGCCAGTGAGCAGAGCGTGTAACGCCTCAAGGACAGCAGGCCTGATCCGGAGGCGCCGACCCGGCCCGGAGAGCAAGGCTCCCAACGCTTCGTGCCTTCCAACGATGATATTCCTGTGTTATCTTTCACACACCCGGTGGGTCTGTGCCCACAACAGCTGCGGCACCGGCTGGAAGGCTCACAGTCTCAGGGTGACTTGGTGCTGAGGCTGGGGTCATCTGGAGGCTTTGTCACTCTCGTGTCCTGCTGATGATGCTGGCGTCGTCTCGGGGTCTAGCCGAGGCTGTTGGCTGGCTCACCCACACCCTGGGGTGTGAGCTTCCTTACAGCATAGCGGCTGCGTCTCAAGACAGAGAGAGAGGGGAAGACAGAGGGCAACAGAGGGACAGAGGGAGAGAGATGGACCGTTCCGTCCTATCCGCCACCAGTCAAGATACAGAATGGTTCCATCCTCACAAGGTCCCTCGTGGCACCCTTCTTATAATCATACTCCTCTCCTTCCTGCCCCTCTCTCCCTAGCAACTACTTGTCCGTTCTCCATCTTTATAATGTTGTCATTTCGAGAATGTCATATAATTGGACTCATAGAATATAACCTGTTGGGACTGACTTTCTTCACCCCGGATAACGGCTTTAGGATCCATCCAGGTAGTTGTGGGTATCGATAGATTATTCCTTTTTTTTTAAGTTTATTTATTTTGAGAGAGAGACAGCGCAAGTGGGGGAAGGGAGAGAAAGAGAGAGAGAGAGAAACCCAAGCAGGCTCTGCACTGCCAGCGCGGAGCCCAATGTAGGGCTCGAACTCGTGAAACAATGAGATCATGACCTGAGCCGAACCCAAGAGTCAGACTCTTAACCGACTGAGCCACCCGGGCACCCCCTAGATTCTTCCTTCTTCCTGCCGTGTGGCATCCTGTGGTATGGATGGATCACGGTTTCACCATCAGCCACGGACAGGCATCTGTGTTGTTCCCATTCCAGGGTTATTACAAACACGGCCGCGCTGAACGTTTGTGTAGAGGTCTTTGCGTGAGCGTAGGTTTTCGTTTCTCTGGGCTAAATGCCCAAGAGTGCCGCTGCTGCTTCCGCAGTAGTTGCACGTTTAGTCTTGAAAGAAAATGCCAACCTGGTTCCCAGAGGGGCCGCGCCGTTTTGCCGGCACCTTCTGTCCAGCATCGGTGTTGCGCTGTGGTTCGTGTTCGTCGCCAGCGTGCGCGTGCGCCGGTTTCTCACCGTGGTTGCAGTCCACGCCGCTCCAAGGGCGACGATCCTGAGCCCGTGCTCCTTTGCCACCTGTATGGCCCCTCGGGCAAGGTGTCTGTTCGTGCCCATCTTCCGGTTTGAACTGTTGGGTTTCGTACTGTGGAGTTGTGAGCGTTCTAGCCGCCCGTCCTTGTCGGATGTGTGCTTTGCAGGTGTGCTTCCCAGTATGTCACCCTCCTCCTGGCGTCTTGCGTGGGGCAAAAGTGTTGAATTCTTCGGAGGTCCCGCTTACTGACTTTCCCTTCCACGGGGCACCCTTTCCGTGTAAAGTCTAAGAGCTCTTTGCCTAGGTCTGGGTTGAGGTCCCAGGTCCAGGTCCCTAAAACCTAAAAGCTTTATGAATTCACACTTTCCACTTAAGCCCACGACCCATTTACAGGTCATTTTTGTATAAGGCGTGAGATTTAGGTCTCAGTTCGCTTTTATCACCTGTGGGTGTCTGAACTGGAAAGCCACTCGGTGTCCCGATGTTCACTGGTCAGGGCTGCAGGGAAGGCGGGAGCATAGACCCCACCCCTCAATCTCTGGGAAATACCAGCACAGGGGTGGGCCCTTGGGTTTCTAGGAGGGCCCCACTCCTTTGGGATTGCAGGTCTGCGATAGGCTCCTAAGATTCCTGTAGAAGTTAGCCTAGAGCCGAGGGATGGAAAGTGGGTGGGCAGTCATGGGTCTTGGCAAGGAAGAGCTGACACAGTTGAGGGGAAACCGAAGAGAGGTTAATGAAGAGATTAACCTGGTGTGGCCGTGTTGGTGGGGCTAAGGGACAGTATGGCACTGGCGCCTGGCAACAGCCCTCTGCTCCCCCAGTATCCCTGCTCCCCCAGGCTGAGGGGTCCCAGGAGGGGGCCTTGTTACTAGGGCTCAGCGACTGAGCCGGCTGCATTATGGGCAAAATTCATACACTGAAGCCCTAACCCCCCCATGCCTCAAAATGTGACCCTATTTGGAGGTGGAATCTTTAGGGAGATAATGAAGTTAAAATGGGGTCATCCTGGTGGGCTCTAATCCAGCCTGACATGTATCCTTATAAAAAGTAGAGGTTAAAACACTACCGGCACAGAGGGACGACCCTGTGAGGACACAGGGAGAAGACGGTCATCTGTGAGCCGAGGAGAGAGGCCTCAGGGGAAACCCCTGCGGGCACCTTGACCTCAGACGTCCAGCCTCCAGAACCGTGAGCCAGCGCACGGCTGTTGCGTAAGCCCCCGGTCTGCGGTATCGTTTATGGCAGCCGGAGCTAATGCAAATGGCAAGCCGGTTGGCCACTGGTGGAGTCACGTGGTCAGGCCACGGGTGCAGGCGCGTGGACAGCGTGTAGCACAGGAGGTCAAGGAAAGCCTGAAGAGGAGGAGGTCAAGCTCAGACATAAGTGTTGCCGTCTCCGGCTGCCTCTTAGCTCCTCGAGAGTGTTCTAGACACCTTGGCCTGGCGTGCCCCAAACTGGACCCGGCCACACTTTCTCTCCCCCGCCTGCCCAAACCGGCGTGGCTTCTCTCCTCCCTCTCTTAGCATAAACCCACCGGCCCAGGTGGGCACTCCTGGTCTGCCCCCTTCTGGCTGTCCCCTCCCTCCTCCTGAATCACCCGAGAGCTGCCGGCTCTTCTTCCAGATCTCTCAGTTGCTCCCACGGCCCCGTGCCGAGTCATGTCACATGGCCCCCGCCCCTGCTCTCCTTGCCTGCCACCTCTGCTCTGTAGCCAGAGCCCCCTTCAAAAAACCGCATCCTGGTCTTTCCACTCCTTGTCTGTGCTCACCAGTGGATGTCGGCACCTGTCCCCCAGCCCCCGCCCCCGCCCCGCCCCGCCCCGCCCCTAAATACGTATTCGGAAACGGAAAGGGCAAGTCTCCGCAAACGAAGACAGACGTTGCCCTGGACCAGACGAGGTTCAGAAACACAAGGTTGCCAGTGAGTCTGAAGCTGTGGATCCGATGAACTCTGGATTCGGATGCAGCAGCAGGAACTGGTGGGTGGTGGAGACTCAAGCTGGCCCATGACAAGTGGGGGACAGGAGCCAGGCCCACTCTTGGAGCTCTGGGCGGGGCAGGCCCCACTAGCTAGCTCATAGGAGGAGACTGAAAATAGCTCATAGGAGTGCTCTTACCACTGCAGGGACGGGGGCATCTGTCCGGCTGCCAGAGGCTGAAGGCAGGGGTGCGGGGAGAGAGTCAGTGGCAGGGGGCGGGGCAAGCCACCTGCTGGCCACAGGTGCAATCTGCCGACGTCACCGTGGAGCAGGGGTCCTGGGCACGAGCATGAGACCTGGTTCTAGCCGAGTCTAGGCTTCATGGGACGGAGAGGGTGCTGGTGTAGGGCAGTGCACTCCCGCAGGGGAGGAAGACCAAGCATCCCACATGGCATGAGTCTGTACACCAGAATTCCAAAACTAACGCCGGGTAGGGCCACCCCAAAACCACATGGAAGGTCATCCGAAATGTCCGTGACATGAGGGATGTTTGGGATCTGTGTCAGCTTCCTGCAGCTGTTATAACCAAGTGTCACAGACGGGGCCGGGGAGGGGGGACGGCAAAGGCAACCAAAGTTTGTTCTCTCACAGTTCTGGGGGCTGGGAGTCCCAAACCAGCGGGTCAGCATTGGTCGTGCTGAGGGCTCCGAGGGAGAACCCACTCACTCTGTGCCTCTCTCCCCTCGCTTCTGGCGTTGTGAGCAGTGCCTGGGACTCCCTGGCTTGTAGATGAGGCATCACCGCGGCCACGGCCTCTGTCTTCCTGTTTGCACACCGTCTTCACTCTGCGCCTCTGTCCAATTCTCCCCTTACCTTTTTTAATGTTCATTTATTTATTTTTGAGAGAGGGAGAGGGAGAGGGAGAGAGGGAATCCCAAGCAGGCTCCCAGCAGTCAGCACAGACCCCAGTGCGGGGCTCAAACTTAGAAACTGCGAGATCATGACCTGAGCCAAAATGGAGAGTCAGATGCTTAACCGACTGAGCCACCCAGGTGCCCCCAAACCTTCCCCTTTTTATAAAGACACCAGTCACATGGGATTGGGGGCCCACCCCAATGACCTCATCTTAACCAATTACCTCTGCAACTACCCTATTTCCAAAGCAGGTCACATTCTGAGGTTCTGGGGGCGAGGACTGCAAAGTGTCTTTGTGGAGGAACACAATTCAACCCGTAACAGGATTCTTTAAGAGAAAAAGGAGGAATCACATCTACGAAAAGAACAAACACTTGTGAAAATCAGAACAGAAAGCCGAAGAGACAGGGATAGAGAGATATGAAAAAGGCCCAGTTAGTCAGCCTAAACATTAAAAACATCATCTCGGAAATTATAGCTGTAAAACCACCATAGACAGTCAAAGGAAGAAAATCATCAAAGACAGAAATAGAAGCTTTGAAATGAGTACTGAGGAGTTCACCCAAAACACAGCCCAGGGTATCTCTTTATCTGAGAATGTTTCTTAAAGAATTAAGAATAAATGTGTGAAAAGCCAGGTGAGGGACTTGGACGCCAGGCTGAGTGGCTCTGATGTGGTAGTTCCAGAAGCTGAGATTTGAGGGAGTAGTAGAAGAAGCCACAGAAGGGATTACGTCTGAATATTTTTGAGACTAAATGGACTCAAAAGTCCTTCTTCGGTAAAAACACACACGCATGCAGAGCAGAGCGTAATAAATTAAATCTTTCTGTGACTTCCCATTGCCTTGTGGTAAAATCCAAAGTCTTCCACACGGCCTGTGAGACCCTTTGGTCTGTGCCCACCTCAGCACCCATTTTCCTCCGGAACCCCCTGGAACTCTGAGCTCCAGCCACTTTGGTTAGCTCCAAGTTTCCCAAATGCAGCCTGCTGTTCCTGCCTTCAAGCCTTTGCTCATTCTGTTCTCTACTCCCAGGAACCCTTCCAGCTCTTCTCCCTGGAAAATGTCTGCTTTTTCCTGTCCAGGCTCAACAGAGAGGCTGCCTCCTTCAGGAAGCCCTCTCTGACCTCCTGGGCTGAGTTAAGGATTTCACTTTTCTGCTCTGTATGCATATCGATTACGCGTCTTTCAAATTGTGGGTTCGCTTGTCTTCCCCAAGAGTGGGCTCCTCTGGGTTTCTCGGTTGCAGCCAGCACATGTTTGTTTCTAGTACAGAGTACCATTAAAATGCAAGTTACTATTATAACAAGAACAGTAATAATAATTATCATTATTATGGTCTTGGGCTTTGGGGCGGTTGGCGGTTTGTTTATGGGGCTTGTGTTTGCCTGAAGGGCCTATTTCATACCAGTCAGAAATGGATAGTTATTACAGACAATTGGTCTCCTGCCTGTGCATGGTTTTGTTTCGCTTTGTTTTGTTTTAATTCTTGGAATGAAAGTGAGACCCTGTCTAGCCCATTATAGGGGCATCCTTAAGCCATCAATAGTCCTCAAAGTTGCTTGTTATAAAGCAGACAGACTCATTCCCAGGCATTGCCAGCACCACACCCTGCTTCTCCTTGATGCCCCTCTTCTCTTTGGGGCAAATGCAATTAATAGGGATGACCAATGGGAAGATTTAACAGCATTTTGGCAGGATCAAAAGTGTGTGTGCAAATATTTGCAGGCGAAAGAGGACCCTGACAGCCAAGTGCACCAGGGCCGTCTCCAGGGGCTAAGGAAATGATTCCTGGCATCCTTCGTAGGCATGGAAAATTCTGTAGCCCCCACCCTTTCGAGTGGGCTTTCTGGGACTGGAGGGTGGGGAGTGTGTCCCAGCTGCACTTGGCTGACAGGCATGTCTCCACTCATGGGGCCCCATGTGGGAGGTGAGGCTGGGGCAGCTCCCCTCCCCCCCCACCCCACCCCTGTCCCCAGCCTGGGGCACGTGGTCACTTAGGCAGCACAGATACTGCTGGAGTTTGCATTTCAAGGTGAATGCCCCACGGGAGGGTCCACACCCCTACAAGGAAGAGTGAAAGTGATCAGCAGCTTAAAGGTTATCACCTAGAAGCATGCTGTTAGTTTTTGTTCTCAAAAATACTTACTGACTTTGTCAAGTGAGTCAAAAAGGACGCTGAAGCATCTGGGGAGGATCAGGCCAAATGACCTCAGGGACCATCTAGTCCCTGGCATCCAAGATTCTCAGAGATTTAATAGAAAAAAAAAAAAAGGAGAAATGTAATAAAAGAGCTGAAGAATGTTTGCACCGTCTTGGAAAGAAGAAAGATAGTGCTAAGCTCTTCTTGTCTCTGTCCCCTGGGACGCAGCTGCTTCTGGAGCCTGTGTGCCCCCGGGGTTTGTGGGCTGGGATTTGTGACTGTCACGGAGTCAGCCCCACCTAGAGCCTCACAGTGAAGCCAGGGGTGGGGGGGTGGGGGAAGGGGGCTTTCTGAAGAGTCACATGTCTGGGGTCGTAGTGGGGTATACAGCGTTGTGATGGGTGTCCAGGCTTGCCCTGAGACCCCCCCACCCCAGACTCTGCCTTCCCAAGGGCACCCCCTTGGCTGTGCATCCTGGACACAGGCCCATCTGTGTGTGTGTGTGTGTGTGTGTGTGTGTGTGTGTGTGTGTGTGTGCGTGCGCGCGCATCCTCAACACTGTCTTCCATCAGACCTCAGAGCCTGCATCCGAGGTCCCACCCCAGGCCTACCAGAGGGCACGCATTCCAAGAACGGTTACAGAATAAACGCAACTCAGGGACCAGACTGGGATGCAGGTGCATGTTTGAGATATTTAACCGTGGTTCTTGAGCACAGGCCATTCACAAAGGGCCAGCTGTGGGTCTCTGCTGCAGGGGTTAATTCTGAATCATGGGAATGTCCTGGGTCCCCGGAGGAGGGACGCCTGGGGGGGGGGGGGGCTTGAGGCAGCTGCTCTTTATCTAATGATATGCTAGCATTTCCAGCTGCTGCTCTGGAATATAAGGCCTGCCCTGGGGACCAGGACCCTCAGGACAGTAGATGAACTTGTGCTCAGAAGTCCAGGTGGAGACAGCGTCTGGAAACACAGCTGTGGGTGTGCCCTGGGGCTCACACCAGGCAAAACAATCAGATGATGAAAAGAACCTTGGGAATGTGAGGAGGACAGTCCCCGACTGTGCCTGGCTCTAGAAAGGTTTGGGGTCCGGTGTTAGGGAGGCTACATGTCTAAGCTGATAAATGAGAAGAACAAAGAGTAGAAACAGGGTGAACCAGAGCAGGGGTGTCATGGCAGGGCGCTGGGTGGAGGGGCATCGGTTTGCTGAGGATGCTTCTGGGTGCTGGGGCACGGTGGAGAAGGGCCCAGAAACGTCCCCTCAGGGTCCAGCCCAGGAGGTGTTTTGCTTCTAGATGGGCTGTCCAGGGACAGAAGATGCAGCCCTGGGCACTGGAGGCCTGAGATGGGGAGAGCCTAGGAAACTGCCTGAGTCCAAAGTGTGCAACCTGTCCCAGTTGCCAGCTCAGGCGGTTAGGGTAGGCGGAGCTCTGTGCCCTTGGGCAGTTTCAGAACTGGCTCTCAGGGACAGCCAAGGGCAGAAGGGAACCGCAATGAAAGGGGCCGGGGGTTAGCAGCAAGGTGAGGAGCTTGGAAATTGACATATAGGAGCAAGACCAGCCCTCAAGGTGGGCTGCCTGCTAAGGGATGGGGACAGCTACAACCTGGCTCGTGTCTCCGGCATTTGGGGGCTGGATGGGGGATGCAGACAGGGCCGTGGTCAGCCCTCTGCTTTGAGCCCTGCTGCCTGGTATCCTGACCTCCTGGGAGGGTGGTGTTGCTGTCCAGCGAGCCAGCTTTTCCAGTTTGACATGCAGCTGTTTGGGCTCGGGCTTCTCTGATGCTCCAACCGCCCGCTCGAGGCGTGAGGACGCAGGGTCCCTCAGATACTTCCAACAGGAAGAACTACCAAATCCCACTAAGGGTGCCCGAAAGAGAGACTCAACGTCGCCTCTGTGGGCTGTTGTGCCACCCTTTCCCGCTCCAGGGAGTCCCCCAGGCTGCACAGCTCCCTGGCCATGTGACCTGGGTCACAGCTGACCTGGCCGTGCCAGCTTGCGTCTCGGAGCGTGAACAACAGTGGTCCCTCTGCTAGGGCTGCCAAAGGGGCCCAGTGTGTCTGGCACTGTGCTGGGCTCCCAGGGTGCTCTCAGTGCCTGGTGCCTGGGATTTGCTCTGGGGAACCTGGGCCTTTCTGGGGGCTTGTTGCCATTCATGTAACTCTCAGGGAGCCCTGGGCAGCCCGGGAGGAGCTGAGAGTCAGAACCTGTGAGCCAGGCTGCTGGGCCAGGTGCATCTGCCCTGGGGGCTGCACTCACCAACCAGGGCGGCCTCTCCTTATCCTGCTGCAGCAGGCTCACAGTGGACCATGTCTTCATTCAGCAGACATTTATTAAGCGCTGACTGTTTATATCACCGATGCTGGGATTAGGCAGTGAACAGGGCACATAAGGTTCCTGTCCTCGGGGGCTGGCATTCCAGATGGAGACGGTGAGACAGTCCTTGGTGCACAAATTAAGAAAGTCATTTCCAACAGCGCAGGCAACATGAGGAACGTGGGCCAGAATCCAGTGGAGGGTGGCTGGGTGCCCGTCTTCTGAGGAGCGGCCTTGGAGCTGAGAGCTAGGTGGGAGGGCACATGGCAAGAGCATTGTAGGACGGACAGCAGGGCAAAGGTGTCCAGGAGGGCAAAGGGTGGGCGCTACTGGAACTTGTGTGAGCACATGCCAGAAGACGGGGCCGTGGCACAGCCTGTCCTCTGAGCCATCAGCAGTTTGCTGTGCTTGCCACTGGGTGCAGGGAGAGCCTCGGGGTGTGCCCCGAGGGGTCACTGGAGGACTTGTTATGGCAAAGGAGAAGGAAGCAGGGAGGGATGGAGTCTGGAGGAGGGTCCAGACTCAGTGGAGCAGGGAGGGGGAAGGCCTTCAGAAGTCTCCAGACCAGGGTATTTGGGGAGGGAGGCCGGTGTGGGCCCATTGGCTTGGAGCAGGACTCCAGGCAGTGTCTGGGGGGCAGGGAATGGGGCCCGCTCTAGGGCAGTAGCTACCAGCATCCCCAAACCCAGGGGGATGCTGTAGGGCTGTAAGGGAGACTGAGGCAGAAGTTAATTAGAACAGTGGGAATCGATATCATGGGGCACTGGCAGGGAGGTTGCAGTGTGGAGAGCTTATGGGCTCTAGGGGTCCCCAGTTAGCAATTTTGAGCCCAACAGCACAGCTCCCCACAGCCTACCCCGGGAACGGGTGGGACCGCTGCAGGGTGGGCTTAGTCCTGGACAGGCTGGGCTAAGAGGTGGAAGGAGCCTGGGATGCAGGTGAGAGAGACAAGGCAGAAGCCAGCATGCGAAATCTAAATTCCTCATGAGGGGATGGCCTCAGGTTTGGGTCTCAGGCTTGAAGCAAGTGGAAGTGATCTAGCTTATCAGTCTGAGCAGAAACCAAACTCCAAATCCCAGTAAAGGAATTGGGGCCCATGAACATTAAAATTCCCAACGGCCTCAGGCGTTGATGGATCCAGGGGCGCAGAGCCCGGCCCTGCGTCGCTTTCCCGCTCTCAACTTCCGTTTGCCTCTAGTTGGTTTCTTCCTCTGGAGCCTCTTTCTTTGTCAGTCTGACAGCATCAGGCTTGCAGTGAGGAGAGGACACCTGTCAGTAGATGGAGCCCAAGTCCAGGGACCGAGTCTCTATTGTATGCGTTTGGCATTTGCTCAAAAGACGTGGTAGTTTAGAGGCGCTGGGTGGCTCAGTCAGTTAAGCATCCAACTCTTAATCTTGGCTCAGGTCATGATCTCACGGTTTGTGGGATCCGGCCCCGTGTCAGGCTCTGTGCTGATCGTGTGAAGCCTGCTTGGGATTCTCTCTCCCTCCTTCTCTGCCCCTCCCCTGCTCATGTGCCCCGTCACACTTACACACACCAGTCTCTCTAAACAAACAAACAAACTTAAAAAAAAAAAAAGACATGGTAGTTTGGAGTTTGAACTTTGGAGCCAGACAACAGGGATAAAGGTTCTGGCTTTGCTACTTTAGGGCTGTGTGACCTTGGGCAGGTCACTTAAACTTTCTGGGTCTCAGTTTCCTCAGTTGTGAAATGAGGATAATAATAGCGCATTTACCTTAGAGTGTTTCTGTTATAAGGATGGAGAGAGACAGCAAATGAAAATTTCTTCAAACAGTACCTTGTCTCTGAACTAGTCCCGGTGATCAGGAAGGCAGGGATCTGATTACCTGGACTGGCATGGAAGGAGGGAGAGAACCACAGGATTCCAATTCCAGGCCCTACAAAACCTCTAAAAGGCAGATATGCAGACCAAGAGTGGTTGACATACTCCAAGGCAAAGAGAATGGCTGAAAATAGGAGACAAAGTTCGGGTCAGGAAGCAGAAAGGATGTTTCTTTAGCATATAAATGTTTCTTGAGTACCTACCATGTGCCAGCCATCAGTCTGAGTCCCGAGGTTTAGCAGTAAACAAGATAGGAGCAGTCACTGCTCTCCTGAAGCCACATTCTGATGGTGGGGGGGCAGGGTGGTGGATAGACAATGAATGAGATAACAAATAAAATATATTCATAATTTAAAAATATGTTTCATAATATGCTTCATATTAAAATCATTATTCAAGACACATTCAAGATCAATAAAACAAATTCATTCATCAGGCATTTACCGAGGGCTTTTGCTGGGGCTAGGTGCTGGGTATATGAGCTTCACGCCCCTCTCCCCGCTCCGTGGTCCTGCTGTTCCATTTGCTTCCGTCTGTCTCATGACACCACCCATGATGCAGGAGGAGTGATCTATCTACAGGTCTGTCTACCTGGCTGGACTGTAAACTCCCTGAGGGGCTTGATGCATCTCTGCTTAGTATAGTGCCTCACCCATGATAGATGCCCAGTATGGGTTTGTGTGATGGTTAAATGGGTGGGTGGATCAGTGGATGGACGGATGGATGGATGGATGGATGGATGGATGGTTGGGTGAGAGTATAAATGATGGTGGATGGATGGATAGATGGGTAGGTGGATGGGTGGGTAAAGGGTGGAAGTTATGGATAAATTAGTGCATGGGGTAGATGGATAGGTGGATATAGGGATAGTGGGTAGGAGGACAGATGGAAGGAAGGAAGGAAGGAAGGAAGGAAGGAAGGAAGGAAGGAAGGAAGGAAGGAAGGAAAGAGGGAAGGAAGGAAGGAAGGAAGGAAGGAAGGAAGGAAGGAAGGAAGGATGAAGAAACTTGTCCACCTACTCCAGTTCCCAACCAAACTCTTCCAACCTATATATTTAGACTTAAGGGACAGCAAGTCCAGAGCATCTTGGTATAAAAGATTTTTATAGTATCTGAATGTGCTTACCCCTTATCAGATGACTTCGGGGTATTTGGATTCTATTCTTGGCTGTTAGATGTCTCCTTTGGGGTTTGGGGCAGGGGGTGTGTTATAGGAAAGGCTGGATTCCAGCTAAAACTTAAATCCCCAGTGGAGTTTGGACCTGTCAAAGGGTTCAAGTCCTTCCTGGGTGCCCAGGTCGCTGTGCCATAGATAAGGAAACACCATTCGACCATGTGCGGAGTGGTGGGGCCAGCACTTCCTTGCTGGGATCAACCACGGTGGCTTAAAAAAAATTTTTTTTTAATGCTTATTATTTTTGAGAGAGAGAGAGAGAGGGACAGAGAGAGAGCAAGCAGGGAAGGGGCAGAGAGAGGGAGACACAGAATCAGAAGCAGAGAGCTCTCTCAGCACAGAGCCCAATGTGGGGCTCGAACTCACAGACCGCGAGATCATGACCTGAGCCGTAGTCAGCCGCCCAACCGACTGAGCCACCCAGACGCCCCTACCATGGTGGCTTTTTAGGTCACCTCTGCCACATCCTTGGATCATCAGGGAACTGGCAGGCCATTCTGCAGATACTCACTCTGCATGGAAATGCCTGAGACATTTCAGCCAGGCTGACAAGTGGGTCCTCTCAGGGTGCCGGACCCTCCAACCCAAACTAGGGATTCTTTTTTTCAAGTAAGGAAAGTAGGCAAGTCTTTAAAATGTAAAAGAGTCCAATTTTCCAGCTTTTCCCACCCCCAAATGACTTCTTTCCAGGTGTGGGGTATTTTAAGCAGTTGTAAACACCATTTTTGTCAGACTTTTCATTTCTGGTAATGATCGTATTTATACAAATTCTGTCACTGTTCCTTCCTTGATCACAATTCATGGTCTAAGAAAAGATCTTTTCCAAACTCAAGTTTTAGGATATTTTTAGAGCTTCCATTTAGAGGCAGGCACAGTGCTGGGCCCAATGGGGTCGAGATGGGCCTGGCCTCCTCATCATGGCACTGCCATTTCAGTGGGTGGCAGGTAATCTACAAGTAAACAGGACGTAATTTCAGGTAGTGCTAAGTGTAATGAAGGAAAACAAGCCAGAGGTGGGCGTAAGAGTTATGGGCATTGAGAGGTTCTCTACGACCCACTGGCTAGGAGTGGATTTCTTGATGAGATGATATTTGATCAAATCTGATGTGAAGAAAGAAAGCAGGACACATGGAAGTCTGGCAAAGGCCCTGGGCAAAGAATGTGCTTTGTGCATTCAAGGCCCTGTGCCAGGAACAGCCAATAGTAGCATTAGAAACCAGGAAAGGACTCCCCAGGGGGCAGGGGTGGGAAGACAGTAGGAAGGTTCAGGGAGAAAGAACATGATGCAGGAGGATGAAGGGATTATGTTCTCAATTGGAACCAGAGTCCAGAAGGAAGACACATAGGTGAGGGATGCCTGGGTGGCTCAGCTGGTTAAGCGTCCAACTCTTGGTTTCAGCTCAGGTCATGATCTCACACTTTGTGAGTTTGAGCCCCTGTCAAGCTCAGCACTGACAGCACGGAGCCTGCTTGGGATTATCTGTCTCCCTCTCTGTCTGTCTCACCCCACTTGCTCTCTATATCTCTCTCAAAAATAAATAAATAAATAAATAAATAAATAAATAAATAAATAAATAAATAAAATAAACTTAAAAAAAAAAAAAAGAAAAAAAATACATGGGCCAGCTGTACACAGGTGGATGTAAGAACTCTGTTGCAAGTGAAAGGCCAACTAAAACAGACTTAAACAAAAAAAGCTGGGGAGGGGAGTACCTTAATGTACCAGTTCATGGAACTGAGAATTCCAGGACAAGGTCTGGTTTCACTTATGGCTTGATCCAGGTCTCAACACAGATTTATCAGCACATTGTGTCTGTGTGTCTGTCTCTCTTCCTGTCCTGGCTTACTTACGCCACACTGGCGGCTTCTTAGTCAGATGTCCGCCCTATATATGAGCACCTGCTATGTGCCTCCTGCTGTGCTCGGCTCTAAGAAGAAAAGGATGTGTTAAAGCTGGGCAGTGGGGCCGACTTCTGTGGTTTGAGTTACATGAACACTTCGTGTCCGGCAGACTCAGGTCAAAGTTGGGCCTTGTCACTGCCTCATGCTGGAACCTGATGAAAGCACTTAAGCCCCCTCTGAGCCTCAGTTTCTCCCAGTCCTACCCATCAGGGTCACTGGCTGGAGCAGGTTAGATTACATGTCTGTAAGCTCCTGGCCAGGCCAGGAGACTGGGGCAAAGTGAGTCCTCTATTAACGGGAGCTTCCTTTCCCCCAGGAGAGAGTAAAAAAGGGAGGGGGAACTTGATCCTTTGATATAATGATTCACATTTTAAGAAAGCAGCTCCTTCTTGAAGTTCCATGTAAGGACAAAATTGTGATGTTCTTATGTAAGAATACTCATATTCTCCAAACAGAGTGTAGTGACCAGAAGTTGTATTGAGGTGTGAACTTCCTCTCCAGAAAGAGTTTACACCTGCAGCCCTGCTTCCTGGCCTGAGATGGGCTCCAGGTGGCTGCTTAAGACCACATGCCTGGTTGATGCAGGAGGTGGGGGGGGAGCCTTCCAGAGAAACTATGATTATTCCCCTCTGTGCCACTCAGGATGAGGAGAACAGAGCAATAAACCCTCTCCTATTAGTGCTAACAAGATTTGCTGAGCACCTCTTTTAAATCCCACTGAATGTGTCAAACTGGGTAAAGAAGTTTACACGCCAGAGTGAGTTATGATGTCAAAGGCCAATGCCCATTATTTCTTCTGAAGGGTGTTCCCAATGGGACTGGGCTCACCTTGGGGCAGGTGCCCTGCAGCACTTCTGTCCTGGAAAGGAACAAAGAGAAATTTGTGCAGAAAAGTGGGCCAGGAAGTTGGCATCTAAGCCAGCATCCTGAAGATGCCTGTTCCCCAGAGGATGGGTCTCCTGGGGGGCCAGAAGTACTTTCTAGCAATTAGGATACAGTGGAAGCAATATGTGGGTCTAATGTCATCTCTGCTGTCCTGTGACCTTAGATAACTTCCTTTCCTCTCTGAGCCTCACTTACCCCATTTGAGATTCCTCCCAGCAACAGTCTTTATTTTTGGATGTGTCGACCCATGAAATGGGCTGTCTCCCAATATGTAATCATCTCCCTGTTAGTTGAAGAAATCAAGCTGCAGTTGTAGCTGTGATTATATGTTGTACATCCATAATCAAACATTTGCTGAAGTGGCACAGTGCTGGGCCCTGTGGTGAGTAAGCATAAGGGCTCTTGTCCTCCTGGAGCTGACATTCAAGGCAGAAGACACAGAATAAACAAGTACACAAAGAAACAAGAGAATTAGGTAAAGTGGGGTATGACAGGGTTTGACAAGGGAGGGCAAGGGTCACAAAGGCTTCTCTGAGTTGAGACCTGAAGGATGAGAGGATGCCAGCCCATTAAACAGCTGGGGTGGAACATTCTAGGAGGTAAGTTCTCCTGAAAGGTCCAGGGCTGAGGAAGTGCTTGTTCAGATGAGGTGGGGGGCGGGGGTTGGAATGTGAGGATGTGAACTGTAGATTTTTGCAGATGTCCTTTTTCATGCTGAGGAAGTATGCTGTTCCTAGCTGATAGTTTTTGTCGTATACAAATATTGAATTTTGTCAAGATTTGTTTCTGCATCTATAGATACAATCCTTATTTTTCCTTTAGTTTGTAAACATGGTGAATTCTATTGATCAATTTTCAAATGCTGAACCAGCCTTCTTGCTGAATTTTATTCACTAGTATTGTGTTAAGGGTTTTTGTGTCTTGTGTTCATGAGGGATACTGGTCTGTAGTTTCCCTTATGGTCATGCCTTTGTTTGGTTTGGGTATCAGGGCAAATGTGAGCCTCATAAAATGGGGTGGGAAGTGATTGCTCCCTTTATGTTCTAGAAGATTTTGTGTAGAATTGGTGTTATTTCTCCTCTACGTGTTTGATGGAATTAGGATATAGGACTATTCATGCTATCTATTTCTTCCTGGGTGAATTTGGACAATTCATGTATTTTAAGGAATTCATCATGTTATCTAAGTAGTGTAGGGTTGTCCCTAGTGTTTCTTAGTTGTAAGTTCTGTGTTTTCTCCTTTTTTTTTTTTTTTCCTCTTGATCAGTGTGTCTGGAGCAGGGATTAGCAAACTACAGCCTGCAGGCTAAATCTAGCCCATGACCCATTGTTAAAGTTAAGGAAAAAAGAAAGAAAGAAAGAAAAAAGAAGGAAAGGAAAGGAAAGGAAAGGAAAGGAAAGGAAAGGAAAGGAAAGGAAAGGAAAGGAAAGGAAAGGGAAGGAAAAGAAAAGAAAGGAAGGGAAAGGAAAGGAAAGGAAAGGAAAGGAAAGGAAAGGAAAGGAAAGGAAAGGAAAGGAAGGGAAGGGAAGGGAAGGGAAGGGAAGGGAAGGGAAGGGAAGGGAAGGGAAGGGAAGGGAAAACATAGACAGAACATGTGATAGGGACTATATGTGGCCAGAAAAGCCTAAAATATATACTATCTGCCCTTTATAGAAAAGGTTTGCTGATGCCTGGTCTACAGGTTTCTCAATTTCATTGTTTTTTTTTCCAACTTGGATTCACAGCTTTTGTCTCTTGTTTTTCCATTTAAAAAAAAAAATTAAAGAATAGTTGATATATAATACTGTATTAGTTTCAGACATACAATACAGTGATTCAGCAATTCTACACATCACAAAATGAAGTTTTCCATTCTTGATTCCATTGATTTCTGCTTTTTATTCTTCCTTCTGCTTGCTTTGCATTTAATGTGCTTGATTTGAGACCTTTTCTTATTTTCTCACATAAGAATTTAATGTGATAAATTTCCTTCTAGGCACTGCTTTAGCTCTGTCTCACA